>NC_081409.1:18168259-18478596 GCF_030272615.1 Cryptomeria japonica
ACTCAAACTATTTTGAGAATGCAGTCCTCTCTAGCACAGTTACAACAGACTTTAAATAACACTCATGTGTTGGCCAATAGAGATAAATTAGAATGTACTAGAGATGAGCCAATGCTTATGATTGAGCTTGCTCAATCATACAGCCCATATGATGACCCTCACATTGAGCGTTTTTTATAGGACTTTATCTCACACTATCTATGGAATGGTTAAATGGAAAACAACAAATAGAGATGTTTCTGCAGTGAATGTGAAATCCATGTTCCCATTTTACATGGAAATGGTTGTGGTTAGAAGATATCGGGTCACTAGATGTGAGGATCCTATTGTCGCACCATTCATATATCCTAGATGGTTGGTGACACATCATATGTGGTCGTAGAAGGATGAGCTGCCACAGTATTTCTACAAACAATTGTATGCAGAATTTCATCTAGGATATGATGTTGATTACACAAACTTTCCACGACATACTGGCCAGGGTAGGGGCAGATTTGTAGATAGATTTAGACACCATGATACACAACCCCCTAGTAAGAGGGAAATGGTGGGTCAGAACCTTTTGGTTTTTCTGAAAGCTTTGGATTTGGTCACAGGTGATGCTAGTGATATGGCAGCTGAGGAGGCACGTGTTGGCATGTATTCTAGCATTGCCAACATTGCTACTCAGGTTGATGAGATGACTTCTGATCACATGGGGAGATATATGTTGTGTTCTCACATTGCCCCTATTGTTGATGAGACAGATCCATTTTATGACCCATATATTCGTTATGAGCTATCATTGCATGTAGAGATCACACATTTACCGGAGGATCGTCTGCGCTAGATGAGCTCCTATTTAGTTAGTGATCTTGTGGATGCTTATCAGGCTCTCTCTACATTACATGGGATCACTTCTCAGTAGCTACCTAAGTTCATTGGATGAGTACTTTAGAGATCCTTGACTAGTACCAACCATGGTGGAGGAGATTCAGAGCCTAGTAGTTCTAGGCAGGAGGATATTTTAATACCTCCCACAACTCCCGAGAGTACAATGCATCCTACACCACAGACTCCAGGAGTTCGGCGATGATATTTTTCATCTCTTCTTATGGATGACTTTATTGATCCTAATGTTGTGTCATTACACTCTTCAGAGATATATGGTATCGGGCGTGCATTCAAGGAGAGGAATAAGGTAAGAAACTGGAAATTTTGATTTTAACTCAGTTGTATATATAAAGTTTCTATGTATTCACTACCACTAACATATTTTTAAAATTTTAAATATATATTACAGGAGATTATGATGGACGCGAGATATGGAGATTTTCAGGCACCATGTGATCCTATTCATTAGGATACACAGGTAAATTTATATTCAAATTTAAATTTAAATTGATGTGTCTTATTTTTTTCCTATTCATCAGGATCCACTATATATATAATTTTTTTAACATGAAAATTGTGTACACAACATAGGCCCCTAGAGTAGGCAACGGATCAAATCGGGGATCGAGACAGGGCGCGACATAGCTCATTATATTGTTATATAACTGCTTGCTTCTTTTATTATGTATATCTGACATTCTATTATACATGTTGTGGACATCTCTATTATACATGTTGTGGACATTTATATATATACATGAACTGTGGACATTGCATTTGTAGTCTTATTTTAGACATTATACCTAGACATTTCATACATGTTACATGTTTATCTAGACATTTCATGTGTTACATGTTTATATCTACATTTCATGGGTTGTACACATTTATTTTATGTGTTACAATGAGCTCTCACTCTGAATTAGGTGCACACTCTCACTCTCCTAATTCATCAACACCTTTTTAATATCTATAATTTATTAATTAGTACATAATTTAGTCGAAAAAGGATGTCTTAAGGGGATCATAATACATGCTAAATTAGTATTCAATTTCTAAGAACTCATTATTATTGAATTTATCTACTTAGTTGTGCTACGTGTTTATAGAAATTTCATAATTTTGAGTTACATGTTAATAATATGTGTTACATTTCAATTGGCTTGATATGCAAATCATTTATACATTTCAATTAGATTGATATGCAAATGATATATACGAGGTTTTATGGTTGGTATTGGTACTGGTATTTATATAAGTTTATAGATCATTCTAGTAGGTTGTGGAAATATTATTAACAATATTACATGTTGTGTTTGTTCTAACACTTAAACTTTAATGGTGATGACCACAAGTAGTATGGGATGCTTGCTTTTCTTCACAACTAGTACTGAAGTAAGAGCTAAGTTTGATATTAATCTAGAGTTTAACATTATTTAAGACTACATCCTAGGACTATATCTAACTTTTCTTAAGGGGATGTCTTAAGGGGATGTTAATGAAAAATCAAAATGTATTTTCTAAATCAAGTAATATAAATAATCACTAATAAATATGAGATGCAATTATGACTAGTGCCTTGTTCTTAATCAAGAAATATAAATAATTACTAATAATTTCTTAATCAAGCAATCTAAATAATTACTAATAATATAATTTAAGTAATATAAATAATCACTAATAATCTAATGTAACAAAGAAAGGAATTTACATGTGTGTGAACTCGTGAAAAATCGAATAACAATGTATATATAATTTATCATACTTAGTTCATAAGGGGATCTAAAATTAGGACCTATTAGGATGTCTGAAGGGGATGTCAAAAGAGTATGTCTTAAGGGGATGGCCAAAGAGGATGTCTTAAGGGGATGTATAACATAAAAGAATACATTTAAAAGCTTTTCAACCAAGCATGCATATGTAACAATTTATATAATTTAGCATACTTCACATAAGGGGATCTAAAGTTATGACCTATTAGGATATCTTAAGAGGATGTCCAAAGGGGATGTCTTAAGGGGATGTGGACAAAGATGATGTCTTAAGGGGATGTCCAAAGCGCATGTCTGAAGGGGATGTATATCACATGTAAAAGCACATGTATGTATGTAATTGAAGAATACATAAAATCATAAATATAAAAGCATTTCAACCTTGAGCATGCATAACAATATATGAAAACCATTGTTCACCATGTCAAAAAAAAAAAACTAGATATGATCCAATATTCAAAAATCATCTCTAAGTTTTAATATGGTCCAAAAATATATATATCCAGTCCTAGTTCAAATTAAACATGAGTTCAAACTCTAGTTCAAATATAAAAGTATGAGCTACAAAAACAAGTTAGATAGCCTAAGTTAGCTCCTGATACATATAGCCTGGATCCTCTCTATCTTTTATTATCTCCAAAAAAATTTCATGTTCTTCAAAAGGTAACCTCCACTTTTCGTTGCCACGTCCTTTTTTTGGCAATGTCTCAAATTGTAGCTTTGTCGCTATAACCAAGTGACTGTAATGTAGAACTGTTTTTCCAAGCATGTATTCAATAATTTGAACACCATTTTTGTCTATCTTAGTTTGCTGATAATAGGTGCCTTCTATAACAACTGAACCAGTTGGATATGATTGTCCATCACCGTCTATAGTTACTTCTGGCAATTTGAATTTTTCTTTCATGCATCTTAGTAGATAATAATATACACCTTCCACATTGTCAGGATCCGCAACTACAACAAAAATATCACCTACATGTTTGTACATCCAGATGACACCATATAAATTTAAAACAAAAGTAAGATGTATCTATAAAATTTGAACATGTCACTACATGATCTAAATTAAAACTAAATAAAAGAACATGTATGCATGCACGCACCTGAAACGACTAAATCAGAAACACGTTCATAATCAGCTGAATATATAGGATCATGAATGTCTATGTCATTTTCATCATCTTCATAAGGAGGCATTCTAATTAACTCTTTCATATCCCATTGTGAGACATGTCCATTTGTAATATTCTCACATTGACTCATTGGATTGTCCTCAACACAGTCAACACAAAAGCATGATTTTTCTCTTGCTTGAATCAATGGAGGCTTGTGGTGTCTTGTAGTCATCACTTGATGTAAACTTCTAATACCAAAAATTATTTCACAATTATAAGGACTAGATCGATCAATACCTGTTACAAATATGAAATGATATTTGCACATGTTAAGATCAACTACTTTAGGATAAAAGTGAAATGCAAAGCTGATGAAATTTTTTAAGAATTCTTGAGAACAAAAATATTTTACCTTTCACTTCCCAAAAATAACGTTTGTTGTATGGCGTGTCCCAACTAGCAAAATGAATTTGACACCATTCAACAATTTTGTTTGCATTCTCTATGTTATTACCTACATAAAAAGAACTTAGAGATGTTGTTATGTGCACTTCTTTTTAAATGAAATTATATTAAGAAATAGATACAAACAAATTGAAAACAAAATTAACAGTACCTACAAGTTCATGTTGGCGAAGTGAACGCTTCACACATGCTCCTTCTCCATCATGCTCTCCTTTTCTGTGTCCACTTTCAAACAAATTCCATAGAAACTTAACATTGTGTCTAGCATGTTGCATGGATAGCCAATTAAAGGCTTTTGCAGATTTAAATTATCCTGGTCCATAAAGTTGTATGTCATGTACATGTACAATTGAACATTTAAAAAAAAAATTATCAAATTGATATCAAATACAAATTTACATATAAATGCAAATGAATTGAAACTTATGTTCTCACCTGCACAACCATCTGACCAAATCCAGTGTTGTGAAACATTTATCCCACGATTTGCAAGATCTTCAAAAAACATTGCAGAACAATGAGCTACATAGCTCCTATCATGAACCTTATCATTGTTGATATAGAAATGAACCTCCTTGATGAAAATGCATTCATTTGGATCAGTACAGTTTTCTACCCCATCCACATCAAATTGTGCATGTCTATAGGTCACTTGCACAAATATTGCAACTTGATCAGAATGATAATATTGAGCTTGAATCTGCGATTGAGGGGAAAATGTATAGTTCTTAGAGAAATCTACAATTGAAAGAATACAACCAGGTGGAAAACAATTTTTGGAATCATGAAATTGTTTAGCTTGCTATCGTGCACCATAGCAATGTTGGATATGTGGATAAATCATAGTACGAAATATGTTCATAAATTCAAGGTAGGGCAATTCACTCTCCTTCAATGCAATTTTTTTGGATTCATCTCCTGACTTAGTTTGATATGTCTCATATTGAAATCTATTCCACAAAACTGGCATTGAAACATCAATATTCTCAATTTGTAATGGAAATTTTTTCAAATCTCCACAATCAATTTATGTACTTTTTATACAATGTACTTTGAAGTCATCTAAATCTTTTGATTTATCACATAAAATTGATTTCACAAATTGTGTCGTACTTCCAAGGATGACCATATCTGGATTAAGTACTTCAATAGTTTTTTTATATGACTCTAAGTATAGATGAAACTCAACATGATTTTGACAACAACAAGGTTCACGTACCTTATTTATGCGTACAAAGCAAGGGTGCAACCTCTCAAACATTCTCTGACATATTTTCATATCTGAAAATTCTTCCTTGAATGCTTCAAATAGTTCACTTTGTGTTGTATCTACAAAATGTTTAGGATATGAAATCTTCATACCAGTCTCTTCATCTTTCATCTGTATAGTGTCCCTTCTATTGGAAGAAACACGGGAGTGGCTGGTCCAATATTCGATGACCATTCTTCTTACATCTTCAGAAATTTTGTCTTTTCGAGGAAGTCTACAAATATTTACCCAATTCATTTCAATGTTTTCATCTAACATATTTCTCCTCCTAATATATCTTTGAACAGTTTTTCTAGATATATGCAGTAATTCATAAATTGTTGTAACTTGTCTTTTATGTGACAACCTCTTACTAGAAATCATAGTCATCAACGCTCTACGTGCAGCACTTGAATCAGCTCCTCAACTTGTGGTATCAATAAGGTTCAATGCATCTTTCAAATTTGCAACTATTGTTTCTTTTACATGACCTCCTGAGATTTTCCTATTATCGACACCCAACAACTCCAAAATAGGAGTCATTTCTCTTTTCCTGAATAACTTTATAAATAATTGTGTTCTCCCAACTGTAGATCTTTTTTCAAAATATTCCTCCCACATGTTTTTGCAATGCAATTTAACTGTGCTCTCAGGTACAATGTGTTCAAATGAAATTTGACTAAAAAGAGAATCCCCATTCATCTCCATCAAATTTCTCATGATAGAAGAAAAATTTGTACCTTGACTAGTACTAATTTCTTCTGCTACTTTAGTTGCATCATCTTCAACATCAACAAGATCTTACTCAACATCAACAAGTTGCTCTTGATTACGTTTTGTATGACCTTTCTTTGAATCATCCCTTATACGATCATATTTTTTTGCTCTATTTCTTTTATTCCCCATTACATAAAGTATTTAAATTTTCTTTCCTAAATTCACAAGTGAATTCTCCTTAAGAAAAAAAACTCCTTTGCAAAAAATCACCTCCTCAATAAAAAAGTCACCTCCTTCGAAAAAATTGCCTCCTTCCTTGAAAAAAATCAACTTCCTAGAAAAAAAAATTGAAGATTTTATGAATTGTTTTTTGTTTTTTGTTTTTAAAAAATTAAAAAGTCACCTCCTTAATATATGAGGGAAAGGGTGGGGAAGTGAGCGGTCACTTTCCCACACGACCGCTTGCAGAGGGTCCCACCACTTGGCGGACTCGGTCGAGTCCTACTCGGTCGAGGCTACCTATGTGGCATCCCACATGGCAGCCTACTCAACAAAACCCCCCCAATTTTCAGAACTTTCAAGTTCTGCTAAGAATTTGACTATCATATTTTATTTTATTTTAAAAACTAAAAATACCCTTTTCGAGAGCTCGGAGTAAGGAACGTTGATATATAATTTTTATAGAATTTCAATTAGAATTAGTATATTAAAATTACAAAATACTACAGGTAGGTATATTAACATTCGAGAAGACTCTGATTCGGAAAAACAAAAAAAAATAGTAAATCATATCAGAAAAATTTAAAAATTATATATAACACTAGAGGAGAGAGTGTTGGCAATATAACAAGGATATTGAGAAGGTTGTTGATGATTATGGACACAACTGATTAAAGATGTTTTACTATCTTGATATTATTATTTTGTCATTGATGTCAAGAAATTGATTTTCTAATTCAGTATGATGTTGCCATATCTTAAGAAATATGATATGAAGATTATAAAGAAATCGGTAAAGACATAGGAAAGAATATGATGAATAAAGGGATAAGTTATTCAATGGGCAACTCTACCGAGTCAGACAATGATGAGATATTGATGTTTTAGATTGTTTTAACATCATACATATGTTGTAAAATGTAAAGGTTAATACTACACTATGTTATCAGCCAAAGAACCTAGTCGGTAAACCCTAAGGTTATCACAGTCGGTTAATGAAGACAGAATGTCTACCGAGTAAAGTTAGTATTCACCGAGTTGTAACCGAGCTATAACAAAATGCATTAAATGTTTGCATGTGATATTTAATGAAATAAGCTGATGAGTTGGAGCAGATCAATGATTGGCAAGTCGTGGAAGAAGTTTGTTAACAAATCTAAGGCAATGGAAAGTCAGCAAGAAGATCTACAGCTCAGATTGAACCGCATTACCCTAACACAAGTTCCAAGATGATTGTGCAAGTTCCGAGGCAAGGTAAAACATTTTTCAGATCGTAAGATACAATGAACCTGGAAAAGATTGAAGATTTGATGGCTATGATTGATCATGGGAAATGTGATCAAGGAGATTAAGCGGTTAGATGATTGTTTATAAATAAGGAACTGTTGATAAATAGTGTATGCACAGGGATGCTACATAATGATCACCCAGCATAGAAGCTTGAAGACCTGTTGGAATAACAGAGTATTGATGCCCAGCAGATAGACAAGAATAGTTCTATGTCTAGATTGTGTTGAACACATAAGAATCTGCTTTAGCATTTTAGATGTAAAGTTGCAGGTAGATTGTATTACTGTTAGCTTGTGAAAGTAACAAGAAATCTCTTAACCGAGTGGACTTAACAGTCTTATAAGTAAATCCTCTAACAAGGTGACATTCTAAATGAGTGTTTGAAATCCTTTGACAAGGTCACTTCTAACAAAGTGAAGATCCTAACAGATCTGAGGGAAATCCCTTAACCGGGTCACATCTAGCAATGTGTTTTGTAATCTTTAACAAGATTGGCTTTTAACCGAGCATACTCTAGAAGAGTATATTTCTTAGTGGGTCCGAAATCCCATAGTGGTTTTTCCCTATTTGGGTTTCCACGTTAAATCTGGTGTTATGAGGTTTATATTGTTCATATGCTTTTGAGTTTGCATGTTTGACAGTTTTTATTCTATGACTGATATATGTTACCGAGGTTGAATCTGATGTTTTCATTGATGATTAAGTTTGTATGATTCACCCCCCCCTCTCATCTTGTTGGCTATCGGATCTGTACTTATATTAAGTATCAGAACTATCAATTGGTATCAGAGCCTTGGACTCCGAAAGGAAAGTTTAAAGGCACTTGAGTTAAAGATGCAAAGATGTATAAGAGGGATGCACCTAAGCTGAATAAGTCAAGTTTCTCTACATGGCAGAAAAGGATGAAGCTACATCTATCAGGAGTTGGAGAATATGCTATATACTATCTAGAGAATGATTTTGTTACACCGAGCACCTATCCATTGACTATGGAAGAGATAAAGGCAAAGCAATAACACATTCAAGCAATGATTGAAATAACATCTGCATTGACCGATTCTAAGTTTAATGATCTAGAAGGCTGCAATGATGCGAAGGCTATGTGGACTAAGCTCATATCTATATATGGAGGAGATGAACATGTTCAAAGAGAAAAAGTTGATAGTCTAAGAGGACAACTTGAATCTATGAGGATGAATGAAGGTGAGAACATAACCCAGTACAGTACAAGACTAAAGGAGATTGTAAATCAAATCAAGGGAGTAGGAGGAACTATTGAAGAAAAGGATGTGACAAGTAAGTTGTTAAGAACCCTTCTACCTGCCTATGCAATCCGAGTCTCTGCAATCAATGAATTGAGGTCTATACCTAATATGCCAGTTTCCTTGTATGCTACTATTGGTAAGCTACATGCATTTGAGTTAAGTAATTTTGATAACAGTGGGTCATCGGTAAATAAAGTTGAATCTGCATTTAGTTCTTTTCATCTGAATGAATCTAATGATTACAATGAAAGAAAGTATAAGTACTCTAGAGGAGATCATAGTGGAGCAAGTGAAAGATTTCGGAAGAACATGGAGGAGGTACACAAACTGTATGAAGAAATCAGAAAGCAAGAAGAGTTTGAAGCACTATTGGCCAAAAGGTTACCAAGAGGCAAAGGTAAGTATAAGGGAAAACTACCTTTGAAATGTTTCAATTGTGATAAGATTGGACATATGGCTTCTAACTGTCCTGACAAAGATTTCACTGAAAAGAGAGATTACCGAGATGACAGATAGAAAGATAATCATTACAGAGGTCACCGAGACTTCAGAAGAAGAGATAGAAAGACCTACTTAATTGCTGATGAGGAATCTGAAGATGATAAATCAGATGAGACTGGTACAGAGGAAGTTGTTTATGTGGCTATCAAGGATGGATCAGATGAAGAAAGGTATGAAGAAAAAGCCCTAATATCTCACATAAACACTAATGATTCTTGGATTATAGATAGTGGATGCTCACATCATATGACAAGAGATAAACACAAGTTTGTTATGTTAGAAGATTATGATGGAGGCTATGTTAGATTTGGTAATGATGCACCATGTCCGGTAAGAGGTAAAGGATCCATAACACTTCTTGATAAAGCAAGATGCAATGATGTTTATTGGGTTGAAGGTTTGAGATATAATTTGTTGAGTGTAGCACAGCTAAACAACACAGGTTACCGAATAGAATTTCATAAAGGAATTGTCAAAGTTCATGACAAAAATGGAAAGTTAGCTGCTACTAGGACACAAAAAAGAGGTAATACATTTCACCTTGACTCTACTCACAACAAGTGCTTGCATGCAAAGATTGATAACACCTGGATATGGAATAAAACATTTTGTCATGTTAATTTTGATAATCTAATCAAGATAAGTAAGAAGCACAAAGTAAGAGGTCTACCGAGTCTTGAAAAACCTGAGAATGCTATGTGCCGAGGATGCCAAATGGGCAAGATGACAAGATCCAGCTTTACAAGTAAGTCCTACACTTCTAAGGGAATTTTAGATCTTGTACACACTGATCTTTGTGGTCCTATGAAAGTTCAAAGTTATTATGGTGATAAGTATTTCATATTATTTGTGGATGATTATTCAAGGATGATGTCAGTAATGTTTTTAAAATAAAGATCAGAAACTTTTCAAATGTTTAAGTAGTACAAGGCTAGAGTTGAAAATGAAACAGGAAGACAACTGAAATGTCTTAGATCAGATAGAGGAGGAGAGTTCACATCTGATGAGTTCAACCTATTTTGCAATGATCATGGTATTAAAAGACAAGTCTTTGCACCAAGGACTCCACAGCAGAATGGAATAGCTGAAAGAAGAAACAGATCTATTGTGGATTGTGCTAGAACACTAATGATTGAGAAGAAGGTTCCACAAACATTTTGGAGAGAAGCAATAAGCACAGTTGTTTACACCTTGAACTGAGTTCAATTGAAGAAAGGTACTTTGAAGACACCTTATGAAATCTGGTATGGCAAGAAACCTAATGTAAGTTATTTTAAGATCTTTGGAAGCAAATGTTGTGTTCATAAAGATGAAAGAAATGACAAGTTTGATCAGAAAAGTGAAGAAGGAACATTTTTAGGATATTATTCTAGAAGCAAAGCATTTAAATGTCTGATCAAATCATCCAACAAAATAGTAGAAAGTGCAAATGTGAAAATTGATGAATTTGCAGAAAGAACTGATGATAGGAATTCCAAAGAATCAGAAGACTATGATGAATTTGTCTATGTGCAACCGAAAAGTTCTATCGAGATAACTGTTGAAAGAAATGAGGAAGATATCTAGTTACCGAGTGATGAAGAGGATCATACAGAGCCTACCGAGCCTGTATTAGCCAAATATGTCAGAAGACATCATGCACCAAGTCAGATTATAGGAGATAAGGATGATCCAGTGATGACAAGAAACAAACTAAGACAGAACACATGTTGGATATCTGAATTTGAACCAAGAATAGTAAAAGAGGCATTTAACAGTGAAGATTGGATAAATGCTATGACTGAAGAGATTGATCAAATCAAGAAGAATGACACATGGACACTAGTCCCAAGACCTAAGGACAAAAATGTAATCGATACAAAGTGGATCTTCAGAAACAAGCTAAATGAGAAAGGAGAGGTCATTCGGAACAAAGCAAGATTGGTTTGCAAAGGTTATGCCCAAGAAGAAGGAATTGATTATGGTGAGACTTTTGCACCTGTTGCCAAACTTGAAGGAGTTAGAACATTGTTGGCATATGCTGCTTTCAAAAACTTCAAGGTATATCAAATGGATGTCAAATCTGCATTTCTAAATGGAATATTAGAAGAAGAAGTTTTCATTGAACAACCTGAAGGATTTGTTGAAGACAATAATAAAGATCAGGTATATAAATTGAACAAAGCTTTATATGGTATGAAACAAGCACCTAGAGCATGGTATGAAAGACTGCACTCTTATTTGATTAAGATTGGTTTTATAAGGACAAGTGAGAACAGCAACATGTACATGAAGAATGATGAAAATGGAATACTAATCTCAGCCATATTTGTTGATGATATTATATTTTGTGGAAATGACTCTTTATGCAAGAACTTTGGTAATGAAATGAGCAAAGAATTTGAGATGTCATTAATCGGTGAGATAAAGTATTTTATAGGCTTACAGATACTGCAAATGAAAAATGATATTTTCATTACTCAATCCAAATACATAAAGGAAATCTTGAAGAAATTTGGAATGGAGGATTCAAAGCCAGTAAGTACTCCTATGACTACAAACTGCAAACTATCAAAGAATGATGAATCTGCATCTGTTGATGAGACACTCTACCGATCCATGATTGGAAAACTACAATATGTTGTTCACAGTAGGCCTGATATAGCACATGCAGTAGGTATTGTTGCAAGATTCTCTGCAGATCCTAAGGAAATACACATGACAGCAATCAAAAGAATTTTCAGATACTTGACAGGCACTGAAGATTATGGCTTAGTATATCAGAAAGGAAATGATTTTGATTTGAAAGTCTATAGTGATGCTGATTGGGCAGGCAACATTGATGATAGGAAAAGCACAAGTGGAGGAGCTTTCTTCTTAGGAGAAAGACTAGTGAGTTAGCTTAGCAAGAAACAAGGATGTGTTTCTTAGTCAACAGTCGAAGCTAAATATGTTGCTGCAGCACTGAATTGTACCAACATTGCATGGATCAAACAATTGTTGGAAGGTATAAATGAGAAAGTTACCGAGCTAGTAACTATATTCTGTGACAATACTAGTGCCATTAATATTTCAAAGAACCCTGTTATGCACTCTAAGACAAAGCACATATCTATCAAATATCATTATCTTAGAGAAGAAGCTCATAAAAAGAAAGTGGTGTTGGAATATGTTAACACAAAAGAACAAATAGCTGATATCTTCACCAAGCCACTACCAAAGGACGCTTTTGAATATCTCAGAAGTAAGTTAGGGGTCCTACCCCTATCTCTTACTCACTAACCAAGTTCGGTGAAAGCATCACTTCGATGAATCTATTGAATATCTTTTAGGGAGCTGATGTTGGAGTGATACACTTTAAGAATGCTTTTATGAAAGTGTACTAGAACAATATTGGATAATACAGAAAATGATACAGGGAATAGAAATTGTAAACAAATGCTCTGACCGAAGACTCAGTTGATACACATTAGCAGGAAATAACTTCTTACAGAAACAACTTATGTTTTAGTTCTTTTTTTTTTGGCATTGTTGTCAAAGGGGGAGAAGACTACCACGGGGAGAAGATCTACCCAAGGGGGAGAAGACTAAAGGAGGAGAAGACTACCAGGAGGAGAAGACTTGAGAAGATTGAGAGAAAACCAGAAGAGAAGTCTGATGTATGGGGGAGAGCATTTCAGCATTTCAGAATCACAGCAATCCGAATTCTTAACGGTTAAATCAATTGGTTTTGCCATCAATGCCAAAGGGGGAGATTGTTAGCAATATAAAAAGGATATTGAGAAGGTTGTTGATGATTATGGACATAACTGATTAAAGATGTTTTACTGTCTTGATATTATTATTTTGTCATTGATGTCAAGAAATTGATTTTTTAATTCAGTATGATGTTGCCATATCTTAAGAAATATGATATGAAGATTATAAAGAAGTCGGTAAAGACACAGGAAAGAATATGATGAATAAAGGGATAAGTTATTCAATGGGCAACTCTACCGAGTCAGAACATGATGAGATATTGATGTTTTAGATTGTTTTAACATCATACATATGTTGTAAAATGTAAAGGTTAATACTACACTATGTTATCAGCCAAAGAACCTAGTCGGTAAACCCTAAGGTTATCACAGTCGATTAATGAAGACAGAATGTCTACCGAGTAAAGTTTAGTATTCACCGAGTTGTAACCAAGCTATAACATAATGCATTAAATGTTTGCATGTGATATTTAATGAAAGAAGCTGATGAGCTGGAGCAGATCAATGATTGGCAAGTCGTGGAAGAAGTTTGTTAACAAATCTAAGGCAATGGAAAGTCGGCAAGAATATCTACAGCTCAGATTGAACCACATTACCCTAACACAAGTTCCAAGATGATTGTGCAAGTTCCAAGGCAGGGTAAAACATTTTTCAGATCGTAAGATACAATGAACCTAGACAAGATTGAAGATCTGATGGCTATGATTGATCATGGGAAATGTGATCAAGGAGATTAAGCAGTTAGATGATTGTTTATAAATAAGGAACTGTTGATAAACAGTGTATGCGGGCAAGTGTATGTACAAGGATGCTACATAGTGATCACCAAGCACAGAAGCTTGAAGACTTGTTGGAATAATAGAGTATTGATGCCCAGCAGATACACAAGAATAGTTCTATGTCTAGATTGTGTTGAACAAATAAGAATCTGCTTTAGCATTTTAGATGTAAAGTTGCAGATAGATTGTATTATTGTTAGCTTGTGAAAGTAACAGGAAATCTCTTAACCAAGTGGACTTAATAGTCTTATAAGTAAATCCTCTAACAAGGTGACATTCTAAATGAGTGTTTGAAATCCTTTGACAAGGTCACTTCTAACAAATTTAAGATCCTAATAGATCTGAGGGAAATCCCTTAACCGGGTCACATCTAGCAATGTGTTTTGTCATCTTTAACAGGATTGGCTTTTAACCGAGCATACTCTAGAAGAGTATATTTCTTAGTGGGTCCAAAATCCCACAGTGGTTTTTCCCTATTTGGGTTTCCACGTTAAATCTGGTGTTATGAGGTTTATATTGTTCATATGCTTTTGAGTTTGCATGTTTGATAGTTTTTATTCTATGACTGATATATGTTACCGAGGTTGAATCTGATGTTTTCATTGATGATTAAGTTTGTATGATTCACCCCCCCCCCCCTCTCTCATCTTGTTGGCTATCAGATCTGTACTTATATTAAGTATCAGAACTATTAGAGAGTCCTCTTCAAAAATATATAATTTTTGGGGGGATTGCTATAGTTTTGATAGGGGAAATTTGGTGGGAGATGAAAACTGTTGATTTCGGGAAACTTCGACTTTGAATTATTATAACGGTGAAAATATACATCGAAATCATTTTTTTTTTCTACACTAGCTATGGATGTCATCTAAAACATATTTCAAAATCAGAGGAAAACAAGATTATTTACATATAGTTTTGTGGTGGGAAGTGAAACCCCTGATTTCAGTATTTTTCAATAATTGAAAAAATGACTTTAATAATTAAAAAAATATATCAATTCTTGTTCCAATTTTTTTTTTTAAATAATAGGCATAAACTTTATCTAGTTTTACACATTTCATCAGTTTACATCATCTTCAAATACCAAATAGAAATATCACTTTTGTTCCATTGAAGTTGAACTGTTTTTTTGTTGTTAGCCTTTTCCTTTATAAAAGTGAGACACAAGTTTGTACTTTTACCCTTTAAGCAGTATTGGTATTGTTTTTTATATAGTAATAATGGTTCATCTTGCCACCTTAGGATACCGTATGACCCTTAGGACGCCATATGCTCCTAAATGGTCATGTGGTGTTATGTGGGGTCATACAGTGTCCTATAACCCCTTAGGACACCATATGACCCCTTAGATGTCGTTATGGGTCATGTAATGTGTCCTTAGGGGTCATATTATGTACTGCCACCCTTTAAGACACCATATGGTGTCTTTATGGGTCGTATGGTGTTCTAAGGGGTCATATGGTGTCATATGACCCCTTAGGACACCGTATGACCCCTTAGGTGTCAAATTTTGTAAGTAGATTGGCACTGCTTTTTATATTGTAATAATGGTTCATCTTGCCACCTCGAGACACCGTATGACCCCTTAGGACATCATATGCTCCTAAAGGGTCATGTTTTGTTATGTGGGGTCCGAAGGGAGCGAGGGAGGGAGGGAGGGAGAGGAGCAAGAGAGAGATGGGGGGAAGGGAGGGAGGGAGAGAGAGAGAGAGGGAAATAAAAGGGAGGGAGGGAGGGAGATGAGGGGAGAGGAATACATGTCACATGATGTCATTAGGGATCACGTGGGGTCCTAATTGAGCCACACATGTGTTACAACACCATATGAGCCCTTAAGACACCATTTGACCCCTGGAGATATCATACATGGTTTGAAGAGGTCATTAGGTGTTATGTGAGGTACTGAGAGAGAGAGAGAGAGGAATATAATACAGTACAATAAGATATCAAAAGACAATATATATCAATATACGTACATACACATACATATTACACATAAAATATCAAAAGGCAATACACATACATACACACATGTGTGTATATATACATAATATATTATATACATATATAATATATATTATGTGTGTGTGTACACATTATATATACATGAAATATCATGTTTTACATATTATGCATATACATATATGTATGCACACACCCACATTTTAAACACAGGCAACAATGCGTACGCATTGTTTTAGCTTTAGCACTGCATACGCATAACTTATTGTAAAGACATCCCATACGCAGTTTTGTTTTAAAAATAGCTTGTACGTGTTGTTAGTACAAGGGGCCCATACGCGCTTTTAACTATTTAGGCTTGTGAATAGGCCTGGATGACAAAATTGTGGGCTGGAAGTTTGATTTCCCTCCATTTCCTTCGTTTTCACGTGTTTTGTTTTATCAACTTGGTTTCTCGACTTTGTCATCATCAAGTTTACACTTCATCAAGTGGGTATTTCTAAAATTGCCACCATATTTTCACCCATCTTCTAAGCTTTCTAACCCATTTTTTTTTAATTTGAACAACAATAACATATTATTATTGAATTTCTTTTGCCAGTGTCTCTGTAGTTCTCAGAGACATACGTGTACCATTTTTTTAATAAATTTTGATCTACTTATCTAAATTTAAAATATTTATATATTATTGTAGTGCACTTGATTCTTTACAATTTAAAAAAAACAATTGTATTTTTTATTGTTTTGGTGCAAGTTATGCTCCGCGCACGAATAGGTGCCTGATTTTCAGGATGTACTCGATTGGAAAAATCATTAAAAAAAAATACTCAACAAAAAATTACAAAAAAATACACAACTTCTAGTGCTCACTCTTAACTATCTTTCTGCTAAAGGATTTGTCAAAATACTAAATCTAACTATGACTTTTTTGATGTGCATGTTAGACACTATGTTATGTTTTTCAGAAAAAATCAGGGTCTGTTTTTCGTGCGCGAAGGATTTTACCCCCTTAATCTTATCCAATTTTGAAAAAATTTAGTAGTTTGGAAACTAGATTAAGAGTACTATAATATTTGTTCTTTGAGTATCTTCATATCTTGAGTGGATGACTTTCAACTTTCGCCTCCAAGTTCAAGTTCACCTAATTTCAGAAGAAAAAAAAAGTATCCACATATACCCCCCTTTTTGCACACCATCTTTGTGCACTTACCCCTTCTTCAAACAATGTTCTCAAAGTAGAGATTGAGTTGAAAAACTCATGAATGGTTTAACAATAGTCAATCTAAATCTCTAACATAGATTCTGAGAAAAAAAAGTCTTTTATCATTTTTTCAATTTTCTTTTAAGATGAGATTTTTGTGTAGAATGTCGAGTTCACCAAAATATAAAGGATGAAAACTTCTATGAAGGAAATCTTCCTTGAGATTAACCTTACTCTTAGTTCTAGAGTTAACTAGATCTACTTTACTATATGTAAAGCTCATTTTTTACTAGTTAAATCTTTTGAGATGTTTGACTAAAACAAAATAAAATTGACAACTAATGAAAACAAGATTGATGGGAAAAAAAAGAATTGGTGAAAATATCTAAAAATAAAGAAACACAAAATACTGTTTGATTATAAAAATATAAAGTATAGATAGTAAAGAACTTGGGATTGAAATTTAGAAGCCTTTGTCTAGGACACCAATGTGGTGTGAGGACATCTACATGAAACACTATCATCTAGTAAAAACACAACAAATGAAACTATAGCTAGATATAGAAAAAACATGTATATGCACAAAACATGACAAAAATAAAATTAAAGTGGAGAGGAATTACAAATATGAAGGAAAATTTGACAAGAGCTATTTAAATATAAAAATAATTTAACAAAAGGCTATAAAAGAGACCACTAAATGGAGCTACTTCTCCAACAAAACTTATAGGAAAAGAAAAAGAAGGAAAAGTTTTGTGGTTGTTAGAGGCTTGCATTGGTCAAACCTTTGTTTTGGTATTTTTACCTCCATAGATAGACTTTTTTTAAGTTTTAAAATAAAAGATGAAATATGTATGCTAAATTTACAATGACAGTGATAGGGATGATCCTAAATGTATGATGCTAGCTCTTAGGATTCATGAAAAAAATAAAAATAAGAATAGAATCAACAAGAGAAAGGGAAAAATGTAACAAGAACGAAGACATTTTAAAGCTTTTAGAAAACTCCAAGAGGACTAATTTTTATTTAGCTCAACTATTAGCACAATCTCACACATACTATTAGCACAATCTCACACATATTTTTTCTTGAAAATGGAGTATTGATCACATGCAAATTGACTAGTAAAGCTATGGAGTTTTTTCTTTCTTTCAAAATGATAGAGATACAAATTTGCTTTCAAATTGGATGTCAAAATCAAAATTATAAATAAAAGGAAGGATAGATGTTGGGTAGTTCTACAATTTTGCATGTAAAATTATTTCTTCCCAACTATCAGTGAGACCAGGGGAAAGTAATGCTTTGACAACCATTAGATGACAATTTTATGAGATGCTAGAACATCACATAGATGTTTGATCAACACACTCCTGTCTAGGGAAATTTAGATTCAAAAAGCTCAAATTATCATAAAAATGTGAGGAACCTAGAACCAAAGTTCCAACATTTTACATTTAAGATAATTTATGTCATGATGCCAAAATAAGGACAAGATATAGTGTAAAATTGGAAGGGTATGTCATTTTTGGCACTACATCTTAATTGATTCCATCTCCACACATCCTCATGGACTATCACTTCCTTCTAAATCATCCATACATAATCGTAGATTAGGTTTATGAGCATGGAACAAAATAGATTCAAGTCTATGGTTATCAAAATGATCCTAAACTTCAAAATTCAAATTCAAATCTTGGGCCCTCACTAAACCACCCCAAATTGATATGAGTTAACTTTAGCACACATATTTTAAATTGTGTGTTAGGATGTTTTTTTTTTTTAAAATAAAAGTGGAATATCCACTAAACTTATATATTAATAATAAAGAGTTTACATCGGGTTCAAACAAGGCATACCAGCAAGAAAGAACCCACAAGAAAACCTCCGATTGTAGCCTTTAAAACATATACAAGTAGACACTACCCTTACAACATATATATTGTCCAGCCATACACACCCCCCCCCCCCCCCACCCTCCTATTTCTATAATTTTTACAAGAGTCCTATAGGACAATTCAAAAAACCAAAGTATCCCCAACAAAAGAATAGATGAACATGTAGAACCGCCAAGCAGATAAATGAGATAAAATTCCATGTCATGACCATATCTAATCAATCGAGCAAAAATGAATCCGTATAGCCTTCAAGCCTGCAAAAAACCATTCCACCAGCTACAAAAAAGAACTTTGTTAGTTATCCAAAAACCAAGAACTAGAGCTCTCATTCGGAGGTTCATGAGATGAGCCCGGAGGCAGAATCACCTTTAGAGGGAACGCCACACAAGCAGGAGCAGAGCACAAAAAACCCAAAGTGATTAATGAATGAAATGCCTGGAAGACAATCCAAGCTTTATCCACATACTGATCAGGAGCCAAATACAACAAAAAATCCATAGAGGCCTGAGTGTTTTCCATGGAATCACATATCAAACCCATTCGTAATTCATGCAGTAAACGGCCAGACCAGCCATTAGCCAAAAGCTCATGATGAGGGAGAAAGCCACCATAGTAAAAAGAACCCATATCAAACCGATAACCAGCCAATGCAGGAGAAACTAATTCCCAATTGCATACTGTCGGAAAAACAAACATGGACACCAAGAGGCAAACCAAGTCCATATCAAGTAAAACATCAAAACAAATAGTAACAAAGAGAGACAGAAGCTCAGCATAAGAAACTTGAGGACAAACCTGCAACCACCGACATCCCAAAAGCCTACAGAATTCAAAATCCACCGCAGGAGTAAACAAATTAAAAACCTTACCAAGCTTGACAGAATTATCCTCATTTTCATTTTCTTCCCCCAATGATTAGGCTTCTAAAACCACTCTGTAAACACCAATTGGCAGAGAAGAAGGCATTTGCAGTAGGAAGGGCTCCGAAAAAGCCACAAAAAGCATAACATGATCTGCTTTGACAATAACATAAGATAACGTAGAAGGCATTTGCAGTAGGAAGGGCCTTGAAAAAGCCACAAAAAGCATAACATAATCCGCTTTGACAATAACATAAGATAACGTATTTGAAAGAGAAATTGTCCTAAATTTTCCATAAAGACACTGCAAAATATCCATTTCAAGCATGCTTGATTAAATCAATTCACACGAATTAATAGCCTTCCACTAAAACCCATAAGTGGCTCTCCCGCA
The DNA here is from genome assembly GCF_030272615.1 of Cryptomeria japonica. Classification (NCBI taxonomy): domain Eukaryota; kingdom Viridiplantae; phylum Streptophyta; class Pinopsida; order Cupressales; family Cupressaceae; genus Cryptomeria; species Cryptomeria japonica. Next base: position 18,188,561 of record NC_081409.1, read on the forward strand.
AGTAAGGACGCCACCTACAAATATGATTATCCCATAAGCCAATTTTGTCAGGACCAGACATACACAAGGCAGCCAGCGATATGGTACTTACATCAAGGAATAACACCTCAGGAGTGTACCAACTGTTTAAGAAGTTATAAGCATGCGAAGTCTTATTGAAGGACTAGAAATAAAGACTGCACAGATCACACATGCCACCATCCTATAAATCCTATAAATGTCGTTATCAATGCCAAATACTCAAAGACAAAAAGTCATATCAATATCAAATAACGACCTATATAATGCATCCCACTACCTTGAACATAATGTTAAGGAAATCTCTCCTCGACCTTCGATATAGAAACAATTAAACCTTTTAGATTAACATGCATACTTCAAATAGACTGCAAAATCCCTTTTAACCATAGCACCCGGGATATACACCCTACCATCCAACTCAAAACAAATTTTAGAACACACCATATGTAAATAATGACGTAAGCCAACTATTTACACATGTGCAAATATAATCTGAACCGAGAGGAAGATGACATGCATACCTCAAGAAGTAAAAGAGACGGATGATGCGACATAAAATTCCATGACCACATATTTAAACCACACAACATAGAGGACAAACCTCATCAGATTAAAAATTAGCTCTTAGGATGAAATGCAAACTGTAATTTACCAATTGTGTGTTAGGATGTTGTATTTAAGGCAATCTCTAATGCATTATTACGCAATTTGATCATCTAAGATCTGGGAAGTGAGATTATTTTCACATTGTGTCATTGTAAGAGCACACTGGATTGACATTGCATCATTTTTGTAGGCATATTTCATGACTATCGGCTATCTTTGATCATTGTTTAATACTATTGAATCAATTGGTAACGAGGGTTTGACCAAAAGAAAACAATCCTATCCTAACAAACTCCTAAAAAATGTTTGTCAAATCCCCCTTTTCATACACATGTTTAGATACGAAGACGAAGATGCTCTAGACATCTAAATAGATTAAATTTACATTTATATATAAGATAATCAAAAATAATATTTTTTTAAAGATATTTATTTAACAATCCAATTTTAACAAACCAATGAATCAATTCACAACATCATAATAAAATTTACCAAAATAATCAATCCTGACTATACATCCTAAATCATATTATTGCTCATTGTGGATTAATTAATTTACACACATACCAAAAAAGCCTTTGATAGTGACCTAAAATTTAAAATTTAATATTAGTATATTATTCCTTCTCTCAAATCAAATAATGTTAGTGGATGCCTAAGAGGACAATCACATATCCCACTTATTACCCTTCACTTCAATTAAAAAATAATAAAAGATATTCAGTAATTACCGTTGTAATTACCGTTGTTTAGCCTTTGAAAAAGAATTTAAAAATATCATAATCGATGTGATAGTAAGTGGCCCATATTTCTATGGAAAAATAATTAAAACACGTTATCGAATGATTTCAAATAAAAATTAAAAAATACGCATATATTTTAAAAATTAATTTTACGTTATATGTCTATTGCATGTATTTATTTGTGTCTTTTCATTCCCATGATTGAAATAGGAGGCACTTTCATAAATGATAATCATGAATTTAACATTTCATATACATTATTTTTGTTAATATTATGTTTAATAAATTTTTTTTATTATGGTTTAACAAAGTTCTATAAGATTGCTTAAAATTTGAGTCAAGTAGTTGAGCACGTTTCAATTCTTGTGATAGAAGTTGTTGATTTAATACCTCATACTTGTTGATTTGATGTCCAACCTTTGTATAACATTGCACCAATAATTGTATGATAAGTACCAATAATTGAATGAAATATTACCATTTGTTGTAAAAAGTAACCAATCATGTGATGCCACATCAACTGCACAAATATTGGGGCCCTTTTGCACACCTATTGGTCTATTTTTTTGGGCTGTTTTGGACACCTTGGCAAAAAGCATGTTGATGTGGCATCAAATTTGATGATGTGGCCCTTAAACCTTAGTTATAAGCTGGGAACTTGCCAAGTAAGTTGCTGTAAAAAATTGGAGTGATTTGAAATTTCCACGTAGGAATTTGAGAAGCGCGAAGTTAGGGTGCACAACTACTGGGTCCTTTCCCCTATTGACCCAACGAAAATATGATTAAAAAATCAATTACGTTTATTAAATTGTAATATGTGTAATGTTTGCATTCACATCTTTAGTTATTTGATTAATAAGTTATTTATTTTTAAATTATTAGTAGTGAGCTTTATTAAGATGATTCTAGTTATGTAGAGTATAATATTATTGAGAGGTTGTGAACTACAATGATCTATTTTCTCTTTTTTTTTACAATCTTTCTTGATTGTTTTCAACACCATTATTGATTGAATACTAGAAATAGAGAGAATCTTCTAAAATTTTGAGTAAAATTAAAATTCTTATTATAGTCATTTAATTTACAAATCTAAATCTATTGATTCAAATGTAAATTTACAAATAAAATGACATATAGATCTTAGCTTATAAATATTTTTGTATAGGCATTAAGATTGGATATGTGGTTATAACTACAATATAAGTGTTATATAAAACATTCTACTAAAATACTATATCATTGAAACTAAATAGTCTTGAGCCTACATACATAGATTCAACAATAATATAAAAGGTTGAACTACAAGAGCATCTAAATTCGAGGTTATAACCTAGAGTATTCATCACAATCTCTTGTTAGGCTCAACTACCATATCTTCATCCAAAATAACCACTTGTAGTAGCCAACCCTTATAGCTATCCTATGTTATTTGTTAGTTTAAACATCTTCCAACACACACTAATCAAATTATCCAATTAACTCCCTTTTTCTTCCCTTGTATAACACTTAATGCCTTCTAGGACCTTGACCTTAATGTCCTTTACTTCTCGTCGATAAAACCCTTGTCTTTCATTTTGTTGACCTCAAGAAATTTTACATTTTCTTTGGCTCTTATTAAATATAAAAATAACTACTCTTTTATGAATTGAGCAAAGATTATTTACTCTTAAATAAGTAATAAATCTTCCTAATGTATGTTCCATTATAGTATATCAACTTTAAAAAAGAGGAGATGACATTTTCCTATGAATCCCTTGTCTAATATCACACTCCATAGATCTAATAGGGGTTTGAAATATCCTCAAAGTAGTTATGAGATATTCATAGATAGTTGGAAGATTGTGCTCAATATTTTTTGGGGGGGGAAGTAGGGTGTTGTAGGAGTACTACAAATGCCAAACAACCAAATGTGGAACGTTACTAATTAAGTCGTGTTTTCTTTTTTTTTGACATTTTCTTTCCCTAGTTTATAAAAAAATTATAATATTTGTTTAAGATCTATCAAAAGATGTTACGAGATAATTTAACCTAGTAGTCAACCACCTTTGACATTTTGGATTTGAACATTCCACTAATATATAACTATTGATTTCTTATTTGTCTACATCAAGACTTTCCTATATGAGGGCCCTAGGTCATTTCACGTATAGAAATTGGTTCTACTTAAATAAGAAGGAATCTACTCTATACTAGGACATTTATGATCATTATAAAGAAGTTCATAGCAATTATTTTTCTAGCAAAATTCAACAAAAAATAATCAACGTTTGAATTAGTATTGATTTTTTTAATCTTGTGCTTAAACTTCATTATAAGAATTATTTTAATCAATTCCAAGTCTAAATCTTCCACTACAAAAAAATCAATCTTAATTACTTAGAAGCGAATAAACTATGAAAAGGAGTTCTCCTTTTTTTCACTTAGATATTTATTGAGTATATCAATCTAAAAAATTGATGGTTTTGAAAATTATAGTTGACGTAAAACAATATTCTTGTTTGCCTTCACTGTCACTTTTTGAGATTCTAATAAATATCATGAAGATAATTAAACTATATATATATATATATATATATATATGAATGGCTTGAAATTTTTGCCGATTTTCTTTTGGATTTTATTAAGACCATAGACTTCAGCATCATAAGAAATTATATTATTGTACCAATAATGTTAAAATGTGATTTTTCTTATGATCATAATACTCACTTATGTCACCTTCTAAAAGTAAAATAGGTTTACAAATTTATTATGCCCCCAAAAGTGACTCAATTCAAAGCACAATTTAAATAGTCTAATAATACTTATTGAAAATTAAACTTGCATGGCTTTATTTATTTATTTATTGAATGTATTGACTTTTTTACAATTGACATGACTACAAACGTGAAACTTCCTTAATCATTAAAGTTAAATTTTCTAGACAAAACCGTGTGCCAAATTATGTGAAAAATTAACTTGGCTTAAACTTCACTTGAAGAGTGATGACTGAAAAGTGATTTGTGGGGCCACTTGATGTTTGCCATGGACACTTTAATTTGATATTCACATGGAATATTAAATAAGAAGGCAGGTGGGACATAATATATGATCATGGTGAACCACACCTTCACATTCAATGTCCTTTTCCATTTTACTCTAAAAAAGTGTTTCAAATTCAAATTGAAAGAAGCAAATATTAATAAATAAATAAATAAAAATTAAAGAAAGCGATAATGTTTCTCTGTTAGCCTATGGAGAGTTGACAATGCTCATTATGGTATATGACATTTTACCTAAAAGTTGAAAAAATAGATAGTTTTTGTTTTCTGTTTGGACAAAAGGGAGAAGGAGATTAAACAAATGTATCATTTGTGATGAAAGGGTGTGATAAAGTAAATGGGAGGGTGCTTCATGTTTTTGTATTGAATAAAGTTTATTAGAGAAGAATGAGAATGGTACAAAAGAAGACTATGAACAGGGATCATTAAAAACAAAATTATATCAATAAAAGTAATAATATAAGGACTCAACTATTACTATTGAAACGTTGCACAAAGTAGTTAGTATGTCATGACAAACAAGACAACAATGATCAAAATATCATGATAGACAAGAGTAATAGGAAAATATATGGTCGAAATAACATGTTGAATACAAGAAGAGCAAGACCAATCATCCCATGACACACAACCACTTTTGTGTTCACACTAGATATTGTGTATTCCAGACTTGTAGTTGACATATTTACATTTTGATTTGTTGCAAATAGTAGGCAATCTTCGTATTCGTCTATGCTCCCTATAATTGAGAAAATAGAAATACAATTGAAAAACAATGATAGACTAAATCCTTAAAATTAAAATTTCTTGGTCAAAATTAAAACTAGAAAACACTATCAAACATTTTATTTTCCATAAATGCAATGAGTTGACATGTCTAACTAAACCAACATCACATTATTGTGTAGACCCATTCCACATAAATCTTTTTACAATTCAATCAATGACAAAATATAGTAGGTCAATCTCTATAAATGGCATACAATTATTTCTTAATAATAAAGGAGCTCCAAAATAAATGTTTTGTGTTTTATTTTGACTAACAAAATGGGCTTTTAGCTAGCTCAAGCATCGTACATTTCATTATTTATGTGATAGGTAGATTGTAATATAAAAATTCTCAATAGAATAATTATTTATTAGCTTTAGATTTTCAAGTTTATTACTAGATATACATTTTCATTTAATATTAAGGCAAGAAATTAAGGGCATATTGAAAAGGAGACAAATAATTTTTTTTAAAGGAGTGAAAAGAGAATGGAGAACAATTAAAGCCTATCTTTGAAGAAGTTCTACAAGCTAGGAGTACATAATTTCATAATTGATTCCAAAGGGACTAAAGACTAAACAAAACTAAGAAATTGTTTGCAATTGTTGTTCTAGCTAAAATATTCTTTAGTGACTTACCAAAAAGACCAATGTTGGAGTGAATAGGTTAATCAAGTTGTCATTAATTATTTAAGTCTCTTATTACTTAATTACACTTATCATTAATTATTTAAGTCTCTTATTACTTAATTACACTTAGGCTAAACTTAGGACTTCTTTTTTTAGATTGAGCTATTTTTAGGTCATGTTGTCTCATAGCATAGGATGAGGACATTTTTCTTGATCTACCTTAATCCTCACCTAGGGTTTCATCTACTTGGTTTTATTTTTTCCTTTTATAAGAGTTAATTATTATACATTGTAATCATCCAGCTGTATTTATTCAATCCAAGTTATTTAGATACATTCAATGGAGTAGATCAATCATGTTTTTTTTTATATCAATCTCTCTCAAGGTTGTATAGCACAATCATGGCTTTTCCTCTTCAAATGTCATATGTGTTTTGTCTACAAGTGATTTCCAGGAGATATGGGGTTCACCATCAACTCCAACAACCAATTCAATACAATAAATTCCCAAATGAATTATTGTTCAAGTGAAAATATTCTTTAGTAATCTACTAAATGCACTGAAAATTTTGAAATGTCACTAAAATATTGGACCCCTTTATTAAATAAACAATAAGATTGCATGGGAAAGAATATGCAAATGGAGGAGGAAGAAAAACAAACTTGGCATATTATAATGAGAACTCTTTCCAATTTAAGATATGACAAACATGCTTCTAGGATTTCCAAATGAATTTAAAGGGAAAGGATGATATAATTTAAAAGAAAGGAGAAAGAAGATTCTTGTCCAACCAATTCACATATTATCATTTTACTAAATAACCAATTTCTTATTAATTTTATGATACATTAAAATCTTCTAGTATTGTCACCTTTAAAAGCTCTAGTGCTCCATTTAGCAACTAGACATAACCCTTGCATTTTGGAATCTATAATTCTCAATATGCGTTTAGATATCAATTGGATGTAATGAGACTAAGAGGTAGTTCTAAAACTAGCACTGCCATCTCATTTGATATAAAAAAACTATCAAAATAATTTATTCAAACCTTTGTATATTCTATTAAAGGGTCATTCAACAAGAAGAAGAATAAACATGTGTGGCAAGAGTGATTCTATTAGTATCCTAGATTTTACTTGCCAATGGAATTTTTTTTGCTTCGATTAAGTTATTTATTAAGTATGTTGAGGAACCAATTTCACATCTCGATAAGAGAAACTCCCAAACAAAATGGAATTCCAAGATACTTGGGTTATCCTAAACTTAATGGAATGTCAAGATATTTGGTTATCTATCTATGTATGATTTGATTCCATATTTTAGGAATAGGTTCGTTTTGAGACATCAAGAATTCGATCAGATTGTGATAAGCTATTTGTGATCCAAATGCATAATAATATATTTTTAAAATATTAATAGTTTTAATCAGCTTTATTTTCTAAATTCTGTAGAAATAATGTGTCATCATCCAAAAAATGTAAACTAATAACATCACTTTTAGGGATGGATATACCTTATATGAGCTTCAATTGCTTATTTTTGTAAAATATATTTAAAATAATCATATATGAACACATATAAAATGGATATAAAAGATATTTGTGTTTAATCAAAAATCTAATTATAAATGAAATCAATAGCTTTATCTAAAACGTTGAATTTCTCAAGTACAATAGAGATGAAATCGAGGAAGAAGTTCTTTTAGTAGTTGATTAATTTTGAACTATTTTCTAATAAATGGGTTAAAGATGTCTTTTATATACATTTTCTTTCAAACAAAAAATAGTATCTAATAGAGATCCTAGATTTATATTTTAATGTAAATCCTTATTTGGTGAATTAGACACTAGTTTAAGTTTTAATATTGTTTATCACCCTAAATATAATGGTCAAATTGAAAGGATTATTAAGATAATCAAGGATATGTTAAGAATATATTACTAAGAAACTTGAAACATAGAACAAATATTTGAAATTAGTTGAGTTTTCCTATTTAACCAATGGTATCCTTCTATGATCAAGATGACATTATTTTAAGCGATTTATGGTTTTATTTGTAGTATGAATATATCATACTTAGATTTAATTTAAAGGTCTCTAGTTTCATAAAATTGTGCCTCCTGCAATTTTAACCATATTTTAGGTCCTCACCTCGGTGACAACATCTTCTTCCCCAACCAAGACCTATTTCTGCATTTTCACCCCTTGCCCCCTTCATGTTTGAGCCTTGAGATAGCCTCGGGACCTTGTCCAGGCCCCAAGATAGGGCAGGACAGGGGCATGGTGCCCCTATCCCACCCTCTTAGGGTGGCCCCAAGATAGGTTCCCCCAACCCCATCTGCACTTCGGGATCCTAAATCTCCCCGATGTCAGCCTTTTATGAGATGAATTAATCTTCAAGAGGCATGTATAAAAGGGAGTTGGTTTTCTCATTTTCATAAAGGAGGAATGGGAGGCGAGATTCAAGCATGAATTAGATAAGCAAGCATAGGTGAAGATATACATCATCAAGCATTCAAGTCTTCTTCATTCATCCATTGGAGCAACATTACAACATTCATTTGCAAGCATGTGTATGTGTTAGGATTTTGTCATGTTACATGCCATTTCATGCAACACTTGTGATTGCATTCAAGAAGCAAAGCAGTCATCATCGACAAATTGCAGATCTATAAGGTATACATTTCCATTGTTTACATTCAAGCATTTACAATTACTTTCTTTCAAGGTTGATTCCCCAACTGGGGTTTGACTGAGGCAAACCCTATCCACAACCCTTCTTCCCCTCTTTTCATATGTGTAGGTTGCAGGTGTGCAGCTGTAATTGCAAGTTTGGGCTTCATTTGCAAAGACGGAAGAACCCTTTTCATTTTGCAAATTTTATGGAGGGTCATGCACATTCCTGCCACAAACCTGACGACTTTTATCCAAATTTGCATGGCAATTTTGTACCAGTCTAATTAGCTCAGATCCGAAGTTATAGTGCGATCCCAAACTGGTAGCTCTTCATTTCACTCATTTTATCTCTCTTTTCCACATAGTCAACAAGTCAACTTTCTCATTTACAAAAGAGGATAAATCACACTTCAACCCTTGCCATCTACTTGGAATTCACATCCTTGTTTCCCTTGGATTTGGATCTAGTGGATTCAATCCCCTCTTTTGAACGTAAAGTTCCTCCAAGTGAAAATCATCCTAGTGGCTTCCTTTCTCTCTTCTAGGTGGGGAGTCATGAGGATCCAATTTTCCACTTTACAAGGTCATGGAGATTTAGTTTGTAAAACAAAGAGAAAAAAAGTTACAAGTTACATAAAAACACTAAAAATCTGAAAAAGAGTTCGATTTGACACATTTACCCTAGAAATCTTAACTATTTTTGAAACCAAACCTTCTTGAAGATTGATTGAATGCTCTACAATTATAATTTTTCATATAAATTTCCCACACTTTAAGATTTGAACTATGACTTTGGACATAGAAATTCAATGAGTCAAGGAATGCAAGAGAGTTCTTCACCTACATAATGGCTTAAATTTAAAAAATGTACATATTTTTTTTTATGACAACAACAATCTAGAAGAGGTTATGCACATCATGTAAGTAGAATTAACTAACAACAATAAATGATATTGTCATCTCTCTAATATTGTATCTAGAAGGGCATGTTAATGGGCATAATTGGGCAAATCTAATTTCATGTCATCCCGTGAAGGTGGAGTGGGTCAAGCCAAAGACTAGATGGTTTAAGATTAATTTTGATTTTGCCTCCAAAGGCAATCCAGGCTCTTCACGGTTTGGATTTGTAGCACAAAACTGGGAAGGAAACATCATTGCAATTAGAGCAACCAAGCTAGCGGAAGGAATAAATAATGATGTTGAAGCTGAAGTTGTGATAGAATCTATAAAAATGACCAAAGTGTTGGGTTTGCAAAAGATTTGCCATGAGGGTGATTCTCAAATAATTATAAATGGTATTAATAAAGGAGAAATTCATGCGTGGAAACTCAATAAATTCATATCCATCGCCAAATCCATATTGGAAACATTGAAGATTATGAATTAAGTCGCGTGGTCTGTTCAAGTTATGAGTTGGCAAATAGGGTTTCAAATTGGGCATTACCATTAAACAATGAAGGAAGGAGGACAATTGATGTCTTCAATGATCTTATTCTGGATTGAGCGAGCTACCATATGTCGCCATTTTCAGAGTGCATTTATGAAGTGGCAAGGTGGCATTCAGATGTGACGTGGGTAGAAGTGTGAAGGATTTAATTCTTGAAAGCTGCAAAGTGGTGTTCAATTGAAACTACAAGTGGTGGAGAACAATTAATGCAAAGGGTGGTGAATTTCTTAAAATATGGAAGCAATTTTCTCTCTCATCACCCTGAGACAACAACTTGCTTTTATGAGGCAAATTTTAGAGAAGACGTTGAGGGGACTGTTTAAATTTGGTGAGGATAATTTTCTGCAGATATTGGAGGTTCTTTTTGGCGAGGAGTTCTTGAATATGGAGCACAAGTACAAAACCAACATCAACATTGTATCAATGTTGGTGGTGTGGGGACTCAAGGTAGGGAAGAAGGAGGAAGTGGAGTGGGTGGTGAAGAGTTGTGTAGAGGAGGAGTAGCTCTATGGGTTACAGTTAGTGCTTGGACAGGCTATGGTTGGCATTAGCTTTCTCTCCGTGGAGGTGGATCAAGGGTTAAAGGAGGAGACACCACAACAACCGATGCCCTTCATTTGATGACCAAATGGGATGAACTAGGATGAGCGAAGGGTGGAAGACTATATTGGGTGGGAATTCTTGAAATTATTCATTCATGAAAAGGATCATGAGTGCAAGAAGGGAAAGAAGAGTGCAGAGGCAAAGAAGAAGATAGAGCCTAGGTTCTAGCTCAAGGATTACTAAAACAACAGACAGTTGAAAGTCATAAGGAAAAAATAGTTTTTTGTCAATTTATTTGGAATGTTAGATTTTTGTTGATAGTTCTGTTATAAAAAACTTCTAATGCAGTTTTGGATGGCCCTAAATAATCGGAGTAAGGGGTTTTTGTATAACTGTAGATGCTTGATGGATATACATGGCTTCAGATAAATATGGTACTCTAATATGGTGGTGGATGGGTAGTAGCTTTAGTTATGTCTATTATTTAGGGATGAACTGTGCTTTTACTATATGTAAATTTTGGATGACGATTGCATGCTCAACATGGAAGATGTAATTTTTTGAAATAATATTAATATAAAACTCATTATTACTGACAAAAAAAAAGATTGTATCTAGAAGATATTAATCTCACAACAAAATGCACAACTCCATACTCTACCCACCCTAATGTTATAGTAAAACAGGGTGTATTTTTAGGATAACCCAATCCTAATCCAAATATTAGCAAGGATTCTAGATATTGGAACCTTGAACCAAAGGTTGATGTGAATAATATTAATGATTTTGCTTCACTTAGTTGGATGCATCAAATGAATATGTTTAATGAAAATCAAATCCCAATTGGGTAGAAGGTTCTAGTGGCTTTTTAAAAAATGAAAAATGGGTAATTTGTATGGTATCTAGAACTATGTGCTCAAAGGAAGAAAAAAATTTAATGTCACTTGGTTAGTTTTCACTGATGAGATACAAATATATTATAACAATAATATGAAAAAGGTTTACTTATCCAATTGATAAAGCTACAAAAACTAAGTTTTTTAATTATTATATTTAGTAATTCCAAAAACTATCCTCGTGAGGAGGAAATTATGGACGATAAATTTAATGACCTAGTTCTTGGAAGGACTAAGGACCACATTCACCATGAAGTATGCATGTTTAATCTGTTTAATGTATGTTATTTTATTATTATGGTGCACAAGGTAGAGATAATATTCTTGTCCAATAAGAGGGAGGATGTCACTAGAAATAAATATTAAAGCACCTATGTGCATGATTATTCCCTCCACCTACTAGATCAAAACCTCAAAAAAAAATGAAAAAAACAAGAGAAATTTTTTATATTTTAATTAAGAGAAAATATAGTTAAGAATATCAATTTGTTGAAAATAAGTTGGTTATACATTAAGGTACCAATGAAAAAGGAAATAATGAAGAAGATGATTTAATATTTGTTGAAGAGCTAGAAGATCCCAAAATATCTTTATCCATGCACTTTCATGAAGTAGCACCCACAAATTTTTATGGTGGTGGGTTCTTTAAAAATAGATTGTGGTAATATAGTTGAATTCGAAAGCAATCACAAATTAATCCATAATAAAGTGGTGACATAAGTGAATTGATTTATTTATCAAGCTCTAGAGTTTAATTCTTGATTATAAATGGGGTTACAATCAACTAATCAAAGAGATTACATGGTATTAAACTCCCCATGGGATATTACCATTTAGATTGCCCTATGGTATTTCTACTAGAAAAATATCTCTTATTTTGGCAGTTTGATGTCTTACTACATTGGGATCAATTAGGATGCATTTCCAATAATTTTTCACTTATTTTTCCCTTTTAAAGGGTATTTGATTTAAATTGAGAAGGTTGCATGTGAACTATCCTTAGATGATAAACTCTCATAACATGTAAAATATGATTTAAAAGGGTGTAGATGGGGTTGAAATATAATTATTTTCTTAGAAAAGATAATAGTAAAAAATTCTCACACAACCATACATGAAATAAATCATAGATGGGAACTCAACAAATTGTGGTGTTATTCCAAAGGGATTGACACCAAAAAGAGATCATGCAATCTATCCCAATTAGAGTTAATAGAGTATGATGAGGAGAGTAGAATCATCTTGGAACCTAAGGGAATCATTCAAGCATGCACTAAGAGCTTTCAAATAAAGATGATTGTATAGTATGTAATCAAATAGAATAATTTTACTATCAAATATGCAACATGAGAAGATGAATATTTTATAAAAGTACCATAGTTGATTTGTGTTAAGGATACACCTTCTTTGAAAAGGGGAGAAAAATATACCATTAACCTATTGATTATAATGGGACGGTGTGTCTATCTTGTGATAGGGTTGATCCTTAATTAATTAATTAATGAGTCCATAAGTATAGTTTGTGGAGCTAGGTCAACCTCATTTGTATTGGGATATGAATAGTGCATAATGATGGCTATACGTAGGAGGCAGTCAGTAGTAATCAATCATCATATTGTGAATTTTGTTCTTATTGAATAATTTTGGAGGATTGAAGCCTCAAATTGGCTAATTATAATCAATTATTTGCACCCTATTTACTAGTATATTATTCTCGTGTGTAAGTAATTTCATTAAAAAATAACAAGGATACTATGAAACATGGCTAATGTGAAGAAGGTGAAAATAGTATGAGGAGTCACTTAACAAATTAGATAATTTCTCTATTCCTAGCTAGTAGATTGAGGTTCTTGTTGTGACATAAATTATTAAAGTGGCATCATTCTCATTTGAAAGTATCTTTGATGTAAGGACTAGGTTTGTGAGAACTTGCATAGGGCTCAAAATGGTATGCAAAATAAAATCAGATAATATGTCATAGGTAAGTTACATATATAAGATATAAGATATCAAAGTACGATATAAAGTTTGATCTTTTCACATGTCTTTGTCATAGGTAGTAGAAGAAAAGTTTGCCTATCACTAGAGGAGTTTGAATTTGGCTCTTTGCTCATCCTTCATGTACTACACTATCATAAGACCATTTTTGTTGAGGAATCAAATGACTCAAATGAGTTGCTCATTATGTGATATAAACACCTCATGTGAAATGGGTTGAACACAAAGGATATAGTGGCACATAGAAACAAAAAATGAAAGAGTGTGTTATAGTGTACACAAACCAATAATCTTACATGTGGGAGATAGTAAGTACATTCCCTACTACACTTTTAGGTTTTATTTGGCATTACACATATGTATTCTTCCAAGATATTAAGACTATATTTTGATCACCATGAGTTGCCACTATTTTTATAACTGGGAACATTGCAATAAATTACTACTATTACCTTAGCAGGATTCACAATCCCATAATATGCATCATAAGGATTCAATTTACTTGAGCAATTTGACACCTAAGTAGTCGTCCAAGATATTAAGACCATTCCTATTACATGAGTTGCATGTAATGTTTCAAATAAAGTGAATTTTTAAAATATCATACTTTAGCTCATTTTTAATATTTTTGGTCCGATAAGATGATGTAGTTAGGAAATATTCTATTTAATATTTATTGTGCCATTTTAATTTATAATTTTATGAGATTTTAGACCGTTAAATATTAAATAATATTCAAATTTTACCAAGGGTGTGTTGGATTTTCCAATGAGACAAATTTCTTCATTAGAGACTATCTCCAAATGATTCCATCTTTTGTATATTGAAGTGTAAAGAGGATAAGAACCATTTGGCAATCGGGTAAGGTGAATATTTTAATACAAATTTAATATTATCTATCTCCTTCTATATGTGGCATTAGAATTCTTTGGTATTCATTCTTGTGAATTGTTTATATATTATGGGTTGAATACTTCCAAAAGATCTTTTTCTAATTTATCTTCTCAATATTCATTGTATAAACATTTTATTTTGTAATCATAATCTATGGATGAGAACCAATAGAAGATTACACCTTGTGGAAAAATCCCATGAGTTGTGAGGGGGTAAAGGATGAAACCCCTTTAATTTTGGAGGGCATTCTCATTCAAAGGGTAATCGAGCTTCATTGTATTGTGTAGTGTTTGTGTAAGTATGAGTTTTGCAGTTTGGTTTCCAATATTAATTTGCTATAGGAATTTTTTTTTTTGTATGTAGATTTGTATTTTTTAACACCTTACATGAGTTATTTTTTATAGCATTTTCTTTCATGTTGATTGGGTGAAATCAAATAATGTAATGTATAAATTACTTGTTTTTGTATAGAAGTGCTTTATTAGTTTAAGATCTTTGTTGGTGTTGTTGTGCATGCTAATATTATTACTATTGTTTTGGTTTCTAGATCATTTCTAAGAGTTGAAGATATTGATTATTTTTATGGAGAAGATCAAGTATCTTTACTGTTTTAGTTGGTTGTGTGTGACTTGACAAGGTGTGAGTTTTATGCATTGCTTGTTCTAGATTGTAATTGATGTTTTTACTAGTGTAATTTAGTTTCACTATAGTCCCTTTTATTGTAAAAGTAAAAATTTAAACCAATATAAAAAAAAATACAAGATATTTTGGTACAATTTGTGTAATTTTGGTGTTGACTAGCTAGATTTATTATATTGTTTGATTGTAGTTTTGGTGATGTTTTTTATTTTTCTCTAGGTCTATATTATCATTGAAAGAATCTAATTTGGGAAATCATAATTGGTATCATAGCCAATACTTTTCTATCCTATAGGTTTTTGTATTGTTTGACGATGTTGAGTGATAGGGAGTGTAGGTACTAGATAAGATAGCTAAAGAAATTGCATCAAGAAGACATCATGAATGATGAAGGGAAGGAGTTTAAAGAAAATATGGATAGGATGATCTAAGAACAAACTTGAATTACTAATATGTTTGGCCAAATGTTTTAGTAGATGCAAAATGATGTAAACAAAGACAATGAAAATAATAATGGAGCTATTGTTGCAACCACTACACCAAATTATTGAATTGATGGTGAATGGTTCCCATCAATGTTATGAGTGGATTTTTCATCCCACCAGAGCACCAACACAGGCCAAACTCCTTATGGACATGTGGTTGTTGGCTCCACCACCTAGTTTGGGTACACACCTACCAACATGATAGAAAAATATCTAATAGGGTTTAACCAACACACAACGTTTTCATCCACAAAGGATATTACATGTTCACCATGCTTCATAAGGCTTTACCTAAAGATGTCAACTCTAATATCAAATAAGGCAACAACTATGCCAAAAAATCATACTAATTACTGTAAAGCGGAAAATCGAACCACACGTGTTTCCCCACTCCAAGGAGAGAGAAAGGAGGTCACTAGGGTTGACAGTTTTCACTTAGGAGAGACTTTACATTCAAAAGAGGGGTTGAAACCCACAAGATCCAATCCCACACAATGCAAGATTGAATTCTAAATGAGTTTCAAGGGTTGAGACAGCAAGGATACCCTCTTTTGTAAAGAATGTAGATAGAAGGATTGAACTAGGAGTGCATGTAAAGTAAGAAAGATTCACTTGTAGACGGAGATAGGGACACGGGATGAAGCTGCGGACCTAAAATTAGTAGTAAAATGTCGAGACGATGCTGTCCTGCAAATTTGAGCGAAAGTTGACAGGACGATGGCGCCCGGAGTGCACGCGGTCCTTCGAAAAAACTGCGAAATGAAGGGGGCTCTGTTCGTCTCTACACAAGGATTCCAGATCTTCAATTACAGCCGCATACCTGCAACCTTGTTGTAAGAATGTTTGTATTCTTACATGTGAAGGTGTAATGATGTTATATGTTGTATGTTGTATTTGATCTCCTCTTCAATGGTTGAATCCTTGTCTTAAATGCAACACCTAGCCTTGAATGGAGACTTAGAATGCTCAATTGCTTGAAGGAATGCTTGAATGCTTGAATGTTTGAATGTTTGCCTAGCGCTTCCGCCTCTTGCACACATATGTTTTTTTCCTTTTTTTTTCTGGGAGGGGAAATGTAGTTTATATACTTGTCAATTAGGGTTAGGAGACTGATTTTTTCGACCTTAGGCCGACCTAGGAACATTATTTTCCAAATTGCAAACTTGAAGACCCGATGCCCAACAAGAGACCGGGCCCAAAATAGGGCCAGGGACCAGGGTGCTGGGCGCCATGGTCCTGGAGGACCAAGGCGCTAGGCGCCATGGTCCTGAGGGACTAGGGCGCTGGGCGCCATGGTCCCACCTCCCGGGACAACGGGTGCAAGGAGGATCAGGCCAAGGTGCAAAAAGATGCAGTTTTTGATGTCGTAAACAGGTTTCGGGGTCTCCATTCAGGTTCAACATTGCGCCGCCATCGTGAAGACCCAAATACAGTCGAAATTGCAAGTGTCACAATTTTACGATGCTACATTTAGCCCCCACTTTAGCGAGAGTATAAGCGTATGCCCATACTTCCAGTAAAGTACAAGAAAACAACATTGAAAGACTTTCACCACGTCAAGGAGGCAAGATACACCAAGCCCCCAGTGGACTAAGGATCTTACGACTTCGATTGACAAAGTAAAAGGGAAGATCATGAGGGAGAACCATGACTGTCAGTAGTAAGGTTCCCTCACTATGAATCATGCAAGAAAAATATCAAAAATTTTCAAGGTAAAGCTAAATTTGCCAAGAAATTTTCAAGTATCTTGAAGAGATATGAATGGGGTGTATGCCCCCTACGTTAAAGCGATCGCACATGCCTCATCGGGGGTGATTGCTTTAAGGTAGTGATACACATAAGAAATGAGAAGGGAAAGGAGCACGTTATCACAAGGATTTAGCCCCCAAGTGTGAGATAAACCCAAGGATAATAGACACAAAACACAAATCACATCGTGACTTCGCTTTCCTTGGGGTCAGTATGCTGTATGATAATTCATGTATATCATATGTATGTATGCATAATTGTTCTTCATTCCCCAATCAAGGAAAGTCACCTAGAAGAAGGGAACACGTGTGTCTTTTGAGTCAACATGAGAGAGACCAAAAGAGATCTCAATGCTTTGCATCATCCTCAAGTAGACAACACTAAGGACAACAAATAGAAGAATGAGAATAACACATAGAAGAAGTAACAAAAGAGATCAAGAGAGAAGGAGAGAGTCTGCTATGCTAATGAAACTAGTCTAGCACGTCATCCACCCCCCGATCTTGCTGATCAATAGTTTGAGAAGGCAGGAAACACGCTAGAGGAGGAACATCCAACACAGCAGATGGAGCTATCACAAGATCCAAACAAGGGCTATGTTCATGTTCCAAGCCACGTTGTTCTTGTCTAGGAGCTAGGATAAGTGCTTTAGAAAATTCGTTAGATAAATGGTTATCAACATCAACATATTCATATTCACTATCAGAAGCAAGAGAAGTAACATTTTCATCATGAATAACATTTTCATCTATATCATCATCAAGATTTATAAAAATAGGATCTTTAACTCGCACAGGATCAAAACCATCATGCATCTTATGTTTAGGATATTTTGGCTCAATTTTCGGCTGAGGAGAAAATGGAATTGTAGTCACATAAATCTGTCCATTTTAATTAAATGAATATTTCGTATTTATTTGATTAAAAATCCACTAACCATCAATTAATTAAATTAATATTTAATTAATTCATCCCCAAACATTCTTCTATTAATTAAATAAATCATTCAGTTTATTTTAATTAATTCATTAAATCCAATTCAAATCAATTAAATAAATAAAATCAATTTATTTAATTAAATCCCCCTTTTTCCTCTTTTAAATAAATTAACATTTATTTAAATCATTTTAAAACCCCCCCACTTGCATTTTCCTACAAATGCAACTTGCACACATTTTGAAATAAATGAATTTTTATTTTAATAAAATCCTATTTTCCCTCACCCACCAAATCCACTTGCAAAATCTAATCCCCTTCTAGATTCTTCTAACCCCCTTCCTAATTAGCCTAATCCATCCCCTAAATATTGTCACATTCCTAAGCAAAATGGAGTCACTTCTCAAATGGCCCAAAGTCTTGGATAACCATTGAAGGTTTTCAACCTTCAACCACTTAAAACCCCAAAGTCTTTGAAAACCATTAAAGGCTTCCAACTTTCAACCACTTAATCCCCAAAGTCTCCAATAACCATTAATGGTTAACTCAAACCCTCCCACATGGTTAAAACATTTGTTTTGACTCAACCTCTACCTAACCCAAGGGTCTCATCAAGCCTTCAATGCTTTGACCATGATTATCTCTTAATCATTTGCACAAAGGTTTATCCTTGGATTAATTCCTAATTCAGTGGGTAATCCTAATTTAGGCTTGACTCTTAGCCTTTAGATAACCATGAGGTCTTCTCAGGCCTTTAATGCCTCCAACCTCTTCTTTCAACCCAACCCTATGTTGACACTTGTCACCATTTCATTGGTGCAAATTGTGCACATGGATCCCCAACTTTCAAGCTTGACCCTTGATTAAACCTTTCAATCCTGGCCATCCATTGCTCCATTTTTCCTATAAATAGAGCCCATTCCTTCATAATCCAGATCCTGAAAACTTGTAAGCATTTAGACTATAGCCATTTTAGAGAGCATTTAGCATAGCATAACTAAATCTTGTCTTTTTGGTAAAATCAATCATTTTAGCATCATTTTAGCATTAATATTAGCTTTTCATTTCATATGTGGAGCTATACTACAATCTCAATCCTCCATAAGCATCCATAGTGCAAAAAGCTACTGAGAGCTACACTATTTTGGAACTTGGAGAGGAGAGGAACAAGGGAGAAAGGAGCTAATATCATGTTAAGAGATAGTTGGAGATATCTCATTGTCTTACTTCTTTAGTTAGATTCATTAGCATGTTTTTAGTGTCTCCTTTGGAGTGCCTTCATGTTTTAGTTTTTGATTGACTAACTCTAACATCTTGTGTGTTTTGTGTTGTTTGATCTTAAGCTAACATTGTGCCATTTAGGAGGGCATCAGGAATAATACTAGCTGAAGGTATTTTTGGGGATTGCAAAGTTTGAGAAGTAGCTGCACGAGCTCTAAGATGATGCTTTTGTCGACGTTCACGTGCAAAACGATTTCGTCTAGTCTTAGTAGGAAGTTGAGAAGATTGAGGAGGAGGAATGTTCTCATCCTTATCACTTGGGTGTTTAGGTTGTGGTCTCTTAGGTTGGATAATAGGAGAAGAGGAAGGTCTCTTCGCTTTATAAGAGGAAGGAGGAGGAAGTGCTCCATATAAAGGAGGAATATCTGGTTTAGGAAGGAGACCAAGTCCATCATGACAAGGAGGTATAGGTCTACCTTTAGAAAGTTTATTAGACATAGACGTAGTCACGTCCATAGGGATGGGTTGGGAATCTTCTTGAGGAAAGACATTAGTTTTATCTTTCAAAGGAAGAACTTCCTTCTCAAGAACGATAGGAATATCCAGTTTGGGTGTTCTAGGTTCACTTAGAGATAGGATCATATCTTTTTTCCACTTTTGATAAGATTTGAAAAGATGATCACTTCGCGGTGGAAGAGATTGAAATTGTTTAGGCCAAAAATAATCAATAGGAACGCTAGAAGTTCTTTCAGCTGGTTTAAAGAGACTATGATTGATAGTAACAATTTCACCATTATGGGGAAATTTCAAACACTTGTGAATAGGAGAAGCAATAGCTTTCAT
This sequence comes from Cryptomeria japonica, assembly GCF_030272615.1. Taxonomy (NCBI): domain Eukaryota; kingdom Viridiplantae; phylum Streptophyta; class Pinopsida; order Cupressales; family Cupressaceae; genus Cryptomeria; species Cryptomeria japonica. The sequence goes on from NC_081409.1 coordinate 18,208,698, forward strand.
GGAAGATAGCCAAGGATAGCCTAGCTTCACACGAAATTGTTTGGATGATGGAATAATAGCAAAGCTCACATCAAGGGATTTGTTATGGACCTCAATAGGTAATGTAATAGAACCAATTGCAGGAGAAGAAAATGCATCCAATAATTTCACAACCACATTTGTTTTGTCATAGATTACTTGATTCAATTGCAAAGTAAGAAGAAATTCTTCAGTAATGACATTAACCATGCAAGAAGGATCAATAAGCACTCCACGGCAAGGTGTATTCTTGACTTTTGCAACTATATATAAAGGACCATCAGGTGCCCTGATAGTTTCACTAGAATCAAATGTGATGGAAGGTTCTTTAGGGATTTTCTGCTGCTCTACAAAGTTAATCACATTCGGAGTCATAGACACAAGACCATCAGGTGAGAAAGAGGAATCATTAGTCTCAATCACATTAGAGGTATGAGAAGGTAATGGATCAGTAAAAATCTTAAGATTTTGGTTAGGAGGAGCTACAGATGTGTTGTCTTTATCATTCACACCTGAAACAGAGATAGTATTATTATCAATCAAATCTTGAATTTTACCCTTTAAAGCAAAACATTTTTCAGTATCATGCCCAGGTTGACGATGAAATTGACAAAAAGATTTGTTATCAAAATAGGGTGAATTAATCTTTGTAGGATCTATTTGCTTTATAGGAGGGAGAGTAAGCACGTTTTGTTCCAATAACTTATTCATAATACTATGCAATGATTCATTGAAAGGAGTAAACTCTCTTTCTTTCTTGAAAAACTTAGAAATAGGAGGCACACCTGATGTTGCATTCACATTGTTGTTGGTGATGTTTTCATTGAACTTAATGAACTCTCTGTTCGGTTTAAACTTCCCAAATGGTTGTTGACTACTATCACCCTTATCACTCGGAGCCATAGGATTTGCTTGTTCCATTTGACTCACAGTCAATTGATAATTGTGAAGAGTTGTGCACAACTGTTGGAAAGAAGTAAACTCAGAAAACAAAAGTTTTTCTCTAATATCTTTTTGTAAATTAGAAATAAAAATTCTTTGAATATCATTGTCAGGTACTGGAAAAGAAATTTGAGCACACAAATGCTTATATCTACCGATGAAATCAGTCATTTTTTCTTTAACACCTTGTTTACAATGCATTAAATCAATCAAAGTAACTTTAGGACTTATATTGTTTTGAAATTGTTGAATAAAAGTATTTGCAAGTTGTTGGAAAGAAGTAATAGAATAGGAAGGCAATGAGCAATACCATTGTAGAGCCTTATCTCTTAATGTTCTAGTAAACAGTTTTGCAAGCAACCTTTGGTCATGAGCAAAATCGGTACATATTGTTTGAAAGGTCTTAACATGTGTTAGAGGATCACCTTTACCATTATAAAGCTCCAACTGCGGGATTTCAACATGCTTAGGGGGGATAGCTTGAACAATGTCAAGAGAAAGTGGGCTCGCAACATCAAATGTGGGCACACTAAACTTAGATTGATTCATAGAGGCAATTTGTTGCTGTAAAGAAGAGACAGTTTGTGCAAGATTGTTAATGGTCGCTTCAGTCGAAGAGTTCATATTAGACATGTTAGATTGTGATGGAGGTATTATGTTATTGAAAGAAGGTATTGATTGAGAGTAAGGTGGTGGGACACTATGATGGTTAGTCATAGGAGATTATTGGAAAAAAGGAGCACTACAAGGAGGAATGGAATGGTTAAATGAATTGCCCCCTTGCGTCATGTTCATTTGTGGAGATGTAATAGGGACACTCATTGAGGGAATGAATGAAGAAGTTGGATTGAATGAAGGAAGAGGGTTGATTGAAGAAGAAGGATTGCCCCCATGACTAGTGATCATAGGTGGAATGTTTTGTATTGAAGTAGTCATTATGTTTGATGTAAAAGTAGGTATACTAGCAATAGAAGTTGTCAAAGGGATAGAATGATTGACTTGAGTAGGAGGTTGTGTATAACCTAAAGTTTCGGCACAACTCTTCATAGGCATCACATTCGAATCCACAATGTGTGCAATACTACGCAAAATATCAATTCCATTCTTATCACTTTGAATCATACGTTTTAGACCATCAATTAATGAAAGAGCTTGACTAACGGGGTATTCTTAAGACATCCATTGCTGAAAATCATCAAATTGGTTATCCAATTTTGAAAGTTGTTCTACAGAAACCTCATGGAGAGCTTCTTCATCATTAAGAGGATTAGAGGAATTACCCATGTCCTCGTTAAAAGGGCCATTCAAATTAGGTTCCATCTCCTCGGTAATTAAACCTTGGAAAGACTTAATTCTAAGGCTTCGTCTAACGGGAATAGTGTAAGTAGGGCTTATTGTTGTAAAACTCATGCACTAGAGAGAGAGAGAGAGAAGATTTTGAATTTTCAAAAATAAAGTTGACAAAATTGAACAATGAGATAATGATTTGAACTTTGTGAAAGAAGAGGGAAACACAACTTCCAAGAAAGGTAGGCACAATTGAAAATTAGGGCCAAGAGGGTAGCACTTAATTTTAATTGTTATCTTGAAAATTGAAATCTTGAATTTTGAATTTATTTTCGAATTTAGAGGTAGCAAATTTCAATAAAATCAGCCAATCTCCTAGATTTAAGCTGTTAAATGCAATCATGACAATCTCCCGAAATTTCAGAAAAAATGTCAGGGACCATGGCGAACAGAGTGCACACGGTCCTCGCAACTTTTTTCGAAATTTTCAGGGATGAAAGTTATGATGATTTTAAAGCTAATCTGAAAAAATTGAGTGATTTTACAATCTGTAGATAGGCCAAATTAAAGTTGCAATCTCAAAATTGAACCCTACCAAGATTGTTGAAAATGCAAAATTTGAATTTTTGAAAAAGAGGGGGAAACTAAAATTTTGAATTTTATGATTTTAGAGGAAATACTGAAAGCAATGCAAGCTTTGAAAATTAAAAGTTGACTCGATTTCATGCAAAATTCAAATTTGAAAGCGGAAATCAAAGTTGTTGCAATTAAACACTTAATTTCAAAAGTCACAAACTGCAAGAATTTGAATAAAGTACTAAAATTTCGAATGAATGCCAACACACTTTTTAGATCTAGGACTGTAAGAAACACAATTTTAACACAAAATTTCAATTTCAACAATTTTTGAATGATTATAAGCCTTAATCCAAGCAATCACTAGACCAACTTTGACTTTAATTTTGAAAGTGTTAGAATTGATGAAATCAGCCCAGATTCTAGATTCTAGCAAAAAAATACAGTAAGATCTAGCTCCCGAAATTTCAGAAAAAATGTCGGGGACGATGGCGCTCGAGGTGCACACGGTCCTCGCAACTTTTTTCAAAATTTTCAGGGATGAGAGATATTGTGATTTTGTTGCGGAGTCCAAAGTTACAGCCGATTTGGAGGTGTTTTGATCAGTGAAATCATCGGTCAAAGGTTGAATCAAGAGGGTTCTAAAAATTAGGGTTTTGACACTTAACCACTTAATTTTCAGAATTAAAGCACAAATATGAATTGACAATTTGCAATAGAAGGGTAGATCTGAAACAACAATTAAACATTTCACAAACTCAATTACTAAAAAGAAAATTTAGGGGTTTTATGCCATTAACCTCTAAAATTTGCAAAAGATCAAACATGGAAATGTAATTAAGGAAGCCAATTTTTTAGATCTAACCATGAATAATCAAAATTAGGATGTTCACGTCAGGTTCACCAAAATGTAAAGCGGAAAATCGAACCCCAGGTGTTCCCCCACTCCAAGGAGAGAGAAAGGAGGTCACTAGGGTTGACGGTTTTCACTTAGGAGAGACTTTACATTCAAAAGAGGGGTTGAAACCCACAAGATCCAATCCCACACAATGCAAGATTGAATTCTAAATGAGTTTCAAGGGTTGAGACATCAAGGATACCCTCTTTTGTAAAGAATGTAGATAGAAGGATTGAACTAGGAGTGCATGTAAAGTAAGAAAGATTCGCTTGCAGACGGAGATAGGGACACGGGATGAAGCTGCAGACCTGAAATTAGCAGTAAAATGTCGAGACGATGTTGTCCTGCGAATTTGAGCGAAAGTTGACAGGACAATGGCACCCGGAGTGCACACGGTCCTTTGAAAAATCCGCGAAACGAAGGGGGATCTGTTCGTCTTTGCACAAGGATTCCAGATCTTCATTTACAGCCGCGTACCTGCAACCTTGTTGTAAGAATGTTTGTATTCTTACATGCGAAGGTGTAATGATGTTATATGTTGTATGTTGTATGTGATATCCTCTTCAATGGTTGAATCCTTGTCTTGAATGCAACACCTAGCCTTGAATGGAGACTTAGAATGCTCAATTGCTTGAAGGAATGCTTGAATGCTTGAATGCTTGAATGTTTGCCTAGCGCTTCCGCCTCTTGCACACTTATGTTTTTTTCCTTTTTTTTTCTGGGAGGGGAAATGTAGTTTATATACTTGTCAATTAGGGTTAGGAGACTGATTTTTCCGACCTTAGGCCGACCTAGGAACATTATTTTCCAAATTGCAAACTTGAAGACCCGATGCCCAACAAGAGACCAGGCCCAAAATAGGGCCAAGGACCAAGGCGCTGGGCGCCATGGTCCCACCTCCCGGGACAATAGGGTGCAAGGGGGATTAGGCCAAGGTGCAAAAAGATGCAGTTTTTGATGTCGTAAATAGGTTTCGAGGTCTCCATTCAGGTTCAACGTTGCGCCGCCATCGTGAAGACCCAAATGCAGTCGAAATTGCAAGTGTTGCAATTTTACGACGCTACAATTACAAATGATTCCCATTAGTTAAGTGTAGGTTTTTTTCCCACCAAAGTGCCAATGTAGGCCTACGCCTTCATGGGTAGATGGTTGTTAGCCCCACTATCTAGTTTAGGTACATGTCTTCCAACATAACAAAGGAATGTTTGTATGAGTTTATCCAACATACATGATTTTCATCCAACGAGGACATTATGTATTTTCATATATTGTGCTACTATAAAGGAAATTCTAGAAGAGAATAACTATTTCCTTACTAGGATTCACAATTCATGCCTCACATTGTAAGAAAAGTTTATAGCTATATACAAGACTAGCCAATTTATCACAAGATCATGCTACATAAGAAAGTAATTGTGTTGGTGTAAAATTAGGGTTAATTAAAATATTACAACCGCTAAGTGACCTAATTTACCAATACATTAAGGAGGAGAGGATCCTAATATATCTAGCCTTGATAGACCAAGATTTTGATCATATTCATGGTTCCTTATGGGAATTTATCCTCCTTAAATTGAATTCAATTGAATTGTTGAATATTAGGGCAATATAGAGAATTACGGAAGCAATCTGATAGAAACAATGAGTTATAGATGTTGTACGGAGCCACCAACTTGCATCTGAGTAGAAGAAGATGTTTTGGATATGTTCCCTAAAGTTTGACCTGATTTTTCATGACTAGGTATTATCAATTCACCATGGTCCTCCAAATTTCTCACGGTCAAAAATTGAACTTGTTCATCTTTGTGAATCCTATCGATCCTCTTGAACACAACTCTGTACCTATTCCTACACATAGTGAAAAGGGGGAAATTGTTGGGAATAGGGGTTTTCCTTAGGTCAAACCCCAATTTCGGAGTTAACCATGAAATTGAATTGAAAATATAAATAAGTACTGCAATAAAATATTTTCCTTTTGAGGCAAAGGTTGAGAATGAATGAAACATTAATGATTACCTTTAATGAAGTTTTGTTTGTCATAAGGGTTTCATCTAGATTGTCTTAATAAAACTAGAACATGAATTCCATCTCCAATGCTTGAATCTTGACTTCACTTATGCTCCAATGCTTGATAGAAGACTAATTACTTGCTCACTTGAATGTAAGATCTCATTTTTTCTCTCGAGTTTATTAGGAATTTGAATTAGGTTTGAAATGAGAGGGGTAGACCTCCTTTTATACTTGCTTGTCAAAAATTTAATTAAATTTCTAACTAAGCTGACACATCATTCAATTCCCTGCTCCCACTAGTTGACCGTTAAGAGGGGCCAATTTGGGACTTGATTGAGGGACCCAGGATGCATACGCCTTGGTCTTGATTAGGACCAGGACATGGTACATCCTGGTCCTGATTTGAGACCAGGGCCTGGTATGTCTTGGTCCTACAAATGAGGACTCTTACTAGGGGGTCAAGATGGAAATGTTGTGAGAATGTGAGGTGAATAGGTGATGTGAGTAGAATCAGTGTTGCAATCAGGCCTTGGAGGATAGAACGCCAAAGTGAGGCCTAAGTGAGGGAAAATTTGTGGACGAGTACAATTTAGGATGCTACAATAATGACACAAAGAAATGAGTTGCAAGAATAGATGAATAAAATGTAGAGAAGGAACAAGAATGTGAATATAAAAATCGTGCATTCTTCTATGTGTAAATAGAAATTAAGGCTAGGTCTTTTAGTTTCCCATGCAAGGAATATAATCATCATGAATCATATATATAATTGATGTAAAGTCCTCTAATATAGAAGTAAAAGTGCTAGAAAAATCTATAAAAGATGAGAAATCAAATGGGTACTTAGCCAATACATTCAAAGAACATAAGCATCATCCTTTTGGTTGTCTTGGTAAAAATTGTTATGTCCTTCAAGATAAAAGGCTAAGATGTAACAAAATATGAAAAATTCATTAAGATTATTGATGTAAGCATGGATATAATTCCAAGGTAAGGATTTATATGGATGTATAATGAATAAAATCACAATCAAAGGATTATGGATGAATGAGGAAAACCTATAGCAAATCCCTAGGAGGTATAAGATCACACGGGATCATAAAAATTTAGAGTAAAATAACAAAACATTTACAAATATATCTAGTGTTTAGGTAATTGAATAAATCAAATCAAAACTAAATAAAATAATTTAATTTATACACGTGTAACAATAACTACAAAAATGAAAGATTAGAGAGGGTATTACTTGGCTATTTCAATATGCCAAGCTATCATTAAGTTTGATAGATGTTTTGTAACCAATAAAAAAATAGTATCGAGTTTACAATAGTAATGAAGTATACCATGATATTAAGATTCCTAGATTTATATGGTCTTGTACACAATCACATCTCCGATTCTACCTACTATTGTAATTACATTTTGTAGGTGTGATATCCTTATTTTTACCTACAAATCTAAAAAACTTTTTTTCCTTTGCATGATATTTGAATTAACACAATGACATGTTGCAAACACTTGAGGGATTTGTGTAAGGGTTGGAGTTACAGACTTCCTTATGTCTTAGTCAAACCCTTGTTGTTTTCACATCATTTAGGAAATGAAGATTCATTATCCCTAGGATAAAATATTGGTGTAGTATATGTCCATGCAAATCTTGATGTATGTATAGATATAAAGTGTTCTTGTGCTTAAATTATAGATTATGTTAGAAATTAATCTTTACTTCGTAAAGTTAATTTCCTTTTAGTTGTTACTTGTAGGAATATTCCTATGGAATCTCTATAAGTCCTTTGTCTTATTTAAGTTTTCACAACTCATTTTATTTATTCCAAATATGTGGAATATTAGATTTCCTCCTTATGAGGATTGTGACAAATTGCACACACGTATTATGAATGGTGGCACTCATAGAGTTGGAAGTTACAAAGTAACTCCTCTCCTCATCTCTATTTAAGAGATGTTTCTCCTCTCTTTATTCTTATGGAAGCATTTCTATGCTAAGCTCATTCTCTCTTTCTCTCATTGTATTCTCTTAGGCTTTATGCCATCTTCATAATCATGGGGCTTTTTCCCCCTTACAGATCTTGTGTCTCCTTCTTGGATTATGGTGTGCTTGCTCTTGCTTTTGGCTTCTCATTTATATTGTAATACTCTACCTTCAAACAATTTCTCATTGATTAGTTCTTTCTTGGTACTTCATAATATTTTCCTTTCAGATTTATTTCCCCTATGTGTTAATAGTTGTTTAAAAGAGGCTTATCTTTAAATGTGACAATTAGACATTCAATTTGAACACTTTGGCATACAAGATGATACACAACTACTTCAATTTGTGACAAAATTTAATCATATTTAATAAGAAAGCATTTTAAATTTTGATAGTCATGATCATATATATAACTTCATTTGAGAGACATAATTAGATCTATAATTTTATTCAAAATTAAAAATAAATATAAAATTAAAATAAATTAACATAAAAGTAATATTTTAAAAACTTATACATCTTTTAAAAAACCAAATTAAATATTAAAGGCAATATCAAGTAACATAAAAGAATAGAAGAAAATGTACATCATTTGAAAGGAAATATTATTTTATTTTTTAAAAAGGGTGTATTGTTATTAGGTAGTGGAATTACCACCGTACCCCTTTCAAATGGTGGGAAAAACCTAAGCAAGCATAGGGACCAAAAAATAATAATTTACATCTTGGATTAGCTTTTAACATTTTGGTGTATTTTGATAATGTACATTAAATATACATAAAGTTTAAATTATGCCTCAGATATTCCCACTCTATCCATCTAGTGGGACAATAAAACATGCATCGATGTGAATTATTAATTATCCTTAAGTGCTATGGCATGATGCTACACCAAATGTCATAACAAATTAAAGTTGTTTCTTCCCTATGATTAGTCTAAGAGTTGGAGTTACACTATTAAAAACATATTAATTCACATTCACCTTCACCTTTACTTTTGAATATGATTGTTAAAAAAAATTTAAAAATAATATTTAGATTATTAGGAAACATGTTAGTCCAAATAATTGGTAAAGTCAGGTTAAGGATTTGGGCTTTTTCCATGTAGGTCCAAGGTTCAACTCTTGTTAGCTAGATTTAACTGGAAATTGGATAGTTTGAGCCTGCTCAGTTGTTCACACGGGACTAGTCCCACCTCTACTCGCACTTTGTGATCCCACTAGATTGGGACATGGAGATACTGGTACCTTCATTATAAAAATAAAATAAAAATATTTAGACTATTTTTTTAATTAAAAGATTATAGTTTAATTAGTGAGGTGAAGTTATTTTTTTAATTATACTTTTCGTTAATATTGAAATCTTTAGAAAATATGATCAAATTAAATTCGAGCTTAAAAAAAAAATACATATTAATTTTATCTATTTACAATTTTTTCATGAAACAACTTTAATTCAAATGTATATTTTTTCATATATTATTAATTACCCTATAAAAATTAATATATCATCTATATAATCTAATTGTTATTATTAAAAAAAAAAAAAAAAAATTTATGGAGGTTTGTCTACAATTTTTTCTATCTAATACGAGAGCATGAGAACCTCTTTGACTAAAAGCCAAGGACTAAGGGTATCCATTTCACCAACTTCATCATGGAGACCACCCTTACCTTATCTCTTTTTTATGTTGGAGCCTTGCATTCTCATCAAAAGAACCTTTCAACTTCACCAATAAATCAAAGATTCATTAAAATCAAAAATCAGATTTTTCAAAACACCCTTCAATACTTAAAACTAGAAATGACATTTTATCTGTTATGTATGATATGGGACATTATATATATAATGTATATTGTCTTTCGGTGATCAAAAGTGTTCAAGTGGAATATAACAATATTGTAATGTTGATGTGAAGTAGAAAGGAGAGGGAGAATGCATCTCATCCAAGATAAACAACAAAATATAATAGCAAATCTACCTAAATTAAAGCTAGGAAAAGGTTGCATGCACCTACATCAAGCACAAACAAAATACTAGAAATTTTTTAATGTTTTGATCCCTTCAATTTAAAGTAAGCACGGGTGGCTAGCGCAAATTTGGGAAATGTGATATTACATAGAAATGGACAAAAATTTGAATGTACATTGAATAAAGCTAGGCTTAGGCCTAGGCCCATTGTTCTATAAGAGTAATAAAGCCTTTGTTTTCTATCAAAATCATACAATACTTAGTTTCTTTGAAATGAAGTGTAATTGGACTTCTTTCTCTTTGACTTGGCTTTCACAAGAGTGGATGGTCTAAAGTTCATAATTATTAGTGCACCCTTATATGAGTTAGTTATTTATACTAGGAAGAAAATTTAATAATAAACTTAATTTTAATGATGTCATTTAATAATTAAATAACTCTTAAAAAGATTAAAAATTTATTTATTTTTATTCAACATAATAAAATATAAATAAAACTATATGACCAATTTGTTTTGGTCAAGGATAGTTATACGAGTGTAATGTGTATATCTAGTAACACAAAAACCTTGTGTCCCCATCCTTACATATTAAATAAAGTGCATTTCTAGACATCTCCCTAGTGACTAGGACACTTTCCTAGTCAAAACCAACTTCTCCACTTAACACTATGAGAATCTCTCTAGTGACTAACACACTTTCCTAGTCAAAACAAACTTCTCCACTTAACACTTTCTCATAGTTGGTCCATTATTACATCTATTCTATGACAATTGTATGTGTAACTCTTAAATTTGTTTAGATTCATTTTCAATCAATTAAATTCTTGTGCGATGTGTTTTATATTATCTAATTGTTTAAAGAATATATAAAAAATCTTCAAGTTTAGTGATTTAAGACAAATTTTTCTAATAAGTTTTTCATAATTGTAAAATATCTTAATAAATTACTTCATACAAAATAATAATATAATAAAATTTAAGGAAAACACTTTCTAGATTTAATTGTGTGCAAAATTTGATGATTAAAATTTTTGTACACAATCAAATTCTGAAACTATTTTCCTTATTGTCATAGATTGTGGAAATTTAATAGAATTGATTAATAAAATTTACCTTGTTCTAACTCACTAAATATTTCTAAACTAATTAATAAGAAATCAATGATTGAGCATCGAAGAATGTGAAGCAGTCACCGGTTAGGAGGGACCTCAAAGAGATCAATCCACACCGGTCAGCAAGAGTAAACACAACAGAAACACAAAGATATGATGGAGGAAATGCAGAACAGATTGAATTATTTCATGAAAGTTGATTACAATCAACCGGTAGCAACTGGGTTACAGAAACCGGCTCATAGGCCTACTAAAACATACTCAAAGTACAAAATAGGTCACAATCGGGACCTTCAATCTTAAGATCTATCTTCTACGCTCAATCTAGCTAGTTGATTGTTCGATTGTTACATTCTAATGCTCAATTACAATTATTTATATGATCCAAGGGGATCCGATCAACCCAAAAAGGGATCAAAACCCGAAGAACAAGACCTAACGTGTAAAACCAACAAGGTTGGCCTCTGCCAAGAGATTCCTCCGAAAAATCCAAAGGATGAAGTGTAGATCATGGGAAAAGGTCGTCCACACACCAAGGAACATCAGACTCAACACTCAGGCTCTGCAAGCTATGGAAGGGGTCCAATAGATCACAAATGCAAATAGGTCCAGGCAACCGGTAACAGGAAAATTGTCAACCGGTAACATGAAACTATCATGGAAACTGATAGTGATAACTTGTCAGAAAAGGATCCAAATGTTGTGCGGTTTGGGGATAAGGAAGATGATCAAGTCTTCAAGTAGAATCCAACTCCACAGGATCCGGTGAGCCAAATCCGGGACACATAGAAAGAAATGTTGAAACTGCAAACAGAAAGCAAAACAGAAAGGAAAATATTTTTGGTTGATGCAAGATTGCTATGAATCGGGGATGCTCCTGCATCAGAATGGATTGTCAATCATTGCAGAAAATTCAAACACAAAACTTTCAAAATACATGATTTACAACAAAAAACATAAAAAAGTAACCCTTTTATTTGTGGTGCACAATACATAAATAAAAAGAAAAATAATCCCGAAGATGAATGTTGACACTAGCTAGAGGAAACAAGTTCCAGTGCAAACTCAATCTCGAAGTATTTTAAAATTAACTTCAAAAACCTCTATGAACATGAAGAAAATACATCAAAAACTAGCTACAAACATGAAGGTTTTAACCAAAAATCTTTGTGTAAACTTCTCCTAGTACCCACAATTAAATTCTCTCCTTGTTATCAATTTGCTCTTCTATTTCCATTTCAAGATCTCTGACCTTCTTTTCCAAGCCTGGGTGTGGGAATTTCCTCTCTAAACACTATGCTCTTTTATCAAAATCCCCAACTTGGGCATATGATTCTCCCAAGTTAGATAGCACTTCTAATCATTCATCATTTTTTTGGCACCACTATGCAAAACTACAGATTTTTCATGTTCTACACTATCTCTTTCTCATGGGACCTAGAATTAAAAACTCTAATATTTAAGCTCTCACAATGTAATTAATGCCCATCCTTGCCTAGGCATGGTAATTTAATCCCACAAGACTTTAAATAAAGGCCAAGGTTATATGAAATAAATGTAGAAGAACATTCAGCAATTAATTTCCAAAAATTTAAATGGATAAATGGGAGAATTGGAAAAGAATAAAATGAGGAATTAAATTCACCTATCAGACAAAAACACCAAGACAACAAAATTAAAATAAAGAGAAAAAATCATATTTTTGGGTATGCAAGATTGTTTGTGCACTTGAATGCTCGTGAATCAAACAATTCGGGTAAGACGGAATGTATCATGAGTGGGAAGCTCGTGAACATTCAAAAATGTTGTACCCTCCCTTAATCCACCTCTTATTCCTTCCTTTGATTATACATTTTGTTGGAAACTTGAGATGAGTTGTTTTGTTGTCATTGATCTCAAACTTGTTTAGTTGTTGTTCCATTGTGCGGATGTTGTATTTGGTTTGAAAATGAGTGTTCAGATGTTTTTATGTTGTCTAGTAGAGATAGTGAGTATGAAGTTTTTTTGAAAGGCTACAATAGTGGAAGTTTCAATATGAAAGAAAGAGTATTTAATGTCCTTAGGGAAGAATGCTCTACATTCCTCCTGTTCTTGATGATGATTGTTTGTAGTTGGATAGATATAATGTCTATGTTTTATGGATGTTGCACTATCATATTTTTTAGGTTCTTAGTTTCTCAAATGTAGTTGGTTGTGGCCAATTTTCTAATAGTGAGGTTGTCCATTAGGATTGGTCTGGAAAATGCTCTACATTGCTTCGCTATGATGATTCAAGTGTTGTGGCTTGGAGGACATGCTCATATGGTTTTTATAGTGTTCTAATTTAGCTTTTTGATGTTACATTGATCAACATGTGAAGTTATGTTGTTCTATGTTCAGTGTTGTTAATTGTGTTGGTCCCTAGTTGAAATAGTTGATTTATCCAATTTGAATCGTACTCTTTTGGTCTAGATATTCTTTTGGAGATTGTGTTGGAATATTGATATGGGTCTCACTATGGCATGTGTAGGTCCACATTGTGTAATTTGCATTGGGTAATGTTTTTGGGCCAACTAGTTAACATGCTTAATTATTTTTCTACATGTTGTGATTGATGTCGACTTTTGAGGAAGTTTTATTGTGTGCATTTCATTGGAACCACCTTAGGAAGATGAATTATAATTTATTTGAGTCCTCTTTATCTCTTGAAATAGACCACATCAATTATTTTTGGCTCAGGTGGCTGACTTTATGTAACTCATCTATATTTTGTCTGTGATTGACATAGTTAGGGGTTTCAATGTATAATCTTTTATAAATGGAAGTGTGGATGTGTGAGTTGTGGAAGTGGATTGTTGTGAATTGTATCTGAATGAAGATACAAACAACAAAAGTGTGAATTTTAATTTTTCATTAGCTTTGATGATCATATCTTCAACACAACAGTGTGTTGAGACAATGAATAAAGTCAAAGATGTTTGCCATGATATTGTTCACTTGACATGATTTTTCAAAGAAAATTTCATGATCAGGAGATCTGTTGATTACAATTTATTATTCCTTGTAATTTCCAAAAGACAGTGGGTCCTTTGGCATCTTGTGTAGTGCTTTGAATCTTGCTCTAGGATTGTGTGTCTCAATATTGCAATTCATTTGTACCTTGCCCTAAGGTTGTGCACCAATTTTTTTTTTCACATCAAGTGCAATGAGCTCTTGGCTTTGAGACTAAAACTTTGTAATCAATTATTCATATTGTGTGTATGATTCTCACAGTGGTTTTTCCCTTCTTTGGTTTTCCACATAAATTTGGTGTTCTTGTGTGTGTTGTGCTTGATGCTTTCATGTTTCATAATTGCATATATAATTTAGTTCTGATTTTAAGTTTAAAGGATTATAAGTAAGTTGTTTTAAGATTCAGATCGATTAATCCCCCCTCTCGGTCTTGTGGTGTGTTCAACTATTGGTATCAGAGCAAGGTTCCTCTAAGATAAGCTTAATCACTTGAGGAAGGTTCTGAATGGTGTAGGAAGTCTATTTGAATGCACTAAGGCTTGATGAAACAAATTCCTCTACTTGGAATTCATAGATGTAATATCATTTGAATTCTTTGTCGCCTGGAATAGGCGACATTATCAAGACTAATTATATTGCTCCAACTAGTGGTCCTACTACTTCAGATGAAATCAAGAATCATGAAAATAATGCCAAGGCAAGCAATATACTTGTTAATAGTTTGAGTGGCACATAGTTTTTCAAGATTAATGGATGCACATGTGCAAAGAAAATTTGAATTAAATTGAGCAGCATCCATCAAGGAGATGGGAAGACCAAGGAAGTAAAATTGCAAAATCTAAAGCACAAATTTGAGACACTAAGGATGTCTAAACATGAGAACATTGAAACCTACATGCAATGAGTTTGAATGAGGTAGTCAATGCAATCAACGGTATTGGTGGAATAATAGAAGAATTTGAAGTTGTAGGAAAAGTGATGAGAACATTGCCTAAAATCTATAAGCCTAAGAAGTTTGCCATTGTAGAAAGTTGCGATATGGATAATTATATCTTGGATCAACTATATGGAGTGCTCCCTACCTTTTAAATTCTAGAACTTAGTAAGTAGCACAATGAAAAGAAGGAAGCAACATTCAAAGGTACCAAGAATATTGAAGATGAACCTTAACCAAGCAATGTTAATGACATGGATGAAGCAGAAGAAAAATTTGTGAGAAGATTGAAGAAAGGATCTGGGAAATACAAAGGTAAGTTTCCCTTTAAATATTTTAAATGTGGACAAATTGATCATTATTCTTCAAGATGTACTTTCAAGGAGGATAACAATAAGAGATCAAATGATAATAACAAAAGTAAGGATAATTATAGAAGAGATGACAAAAACAAAAGAGTAGATGAAAGAGATGAGCCTAAAAGGAGTTATAGTTCAGTGGAGACCTACTCCTCTGAGGATGAAGATAGTGATGACTCAACTGAAGAATTATTTCTTTTAGCTATAGAAGAAAAGGATAGTGAAAGGTTCAATACTTTGCATGATGAGAATAACTATGAATGTTTAATGACTATGAATATTGCATTGCACGCAAAAGTGGAGCCTAAAGCTTGAATAATTGATTCTAGATGCTCAAATCTTATGATGTGACAAAAATAAGTTTATAGACTTTAAAAAGTATGATGGTGGACCAATGAAGGTAGCTGGTGAGGAGACAACCTCTATATGTGGTAAAGAAACCATATACATTAATGGTAAGCATAAGACAGATGGTGTTTATTATGTTAAAGACTTGGGACATAATCTTTTAAGTGTAAATCATATGTGCAATAAAGACTACAAGCTCATATTTTATGGGTCCAAATGTGAGATCAGAAAAAGAGGTTCCAAAAGATTGGTTGTAGAAGGCATAAGAACAAATGGGAATGTCTACTATGTGAAGGAAAATAAAGGAAGTAGATTTTTGTTGGCACAAAGCAATGAATGTTCATTATGGCATAAAAGGTTGGTACATTTTAATTTTGACAGCATGGTGAAGATCATTTCAACTCATGAATGAGAGATTTACCAAAGATTATCAAACCTATTGATACATTGTACAAGGGAGGTCTAGATGGGAAAGGTGACAAAGAATAGATTCAAGAACAAGGAAAATTCTACTACCAGACCTTTAGAGTTGATTCATATAGACCTATGCAGACCTAGAAGGACATGAGGGTTGAATGGTGAAAGGTATTTTTTCTTGCTTATTGATGATTATTCGAAAATGACATGGGCTACTTTATCAAGGGAAAAGTCTAAATAATTTGGAAGGTTTAAGATATTCAAATCTATGGTTGAGAATCAAGTAGATGCTAAAATCAAATGTTTGAGGTCTAATAGAGGGGGAGAGTTTACATCAAATGAGTTTGATAGGAATTAAAGGGCGATTATCTGCACCTAGGACTCCTAAATAGTCTGGAATTGTTGAAAGAAAGAATGGGATTGTTGTAAAAATGTCTATAACTATGTTGAAAGATGCTAACCTTCCTAATGTGTATTGGAAAGAATTTGTGTATATTGTTGTCTATATTCTTAACAAGGTACAAGTAAGAGTGAATCATACAAAGACACCTTATGAGATATGACATGGAAGAACACCTACTGTCAAGTATTATAGGATATTTGGAAGTAAGTGCTACATAAGAAGAGATGAAGAAGACTTGAGAAAGGTTGATGCAAGATCATATGAAGGATAATTATTTAGATACTCTACAAAGAGAAAGGCTTACTAATGTTATAATAAGAGGCTGAAGAAGATTGTGGAAAGTATGAACGTCAAAGTGAGTGAAGAATGGAATCATGTTGCACCTAAGCCTAAGGTTGAGATAGAAGACACTTTTGTAGTTGCAAAAGAGAAGGAAGTTTCAAAAGAAAAAGAAGAGACAAATACAAAAGAGAAGGAACTTGAATAAGCACCTAAGAAACCTACAATGTATGTGTGGAAGAAACATTCAAAAAATAGATCATTGGAGATGAAGATAAAGGAGTTCAGACTAGAAGAAGACTTGTTGAGACTAGTGAACAAGCAAATTTCTATTTTTAGTCTTAGGTAGAGTCAAAAAAAATTGTAGAAGCTAGAAAGGATACACGCTGGATGAAAGCTATGGAAGAGGAGATAAATTAGATTGAAAAGAATTAGACATGGGAATTGGTACCTAGACTAGTGGACATGAATTTGATAGGAACTAAGTGGGTGTTTCAAAATAAGCTGAATGGAGATTGAAAAGTCACAAGTTGAAGGTATAGATTTAGAGGAGACTTTTGCTCTCGTTGCTAGGATGGAAACTATAAGGATGTTTATTGCGTTTGTTGCATATAACAACTTTAAAGTGTATAAGATGAATGTCAAGTTAGCTTTCTTGAATAGATAACTTGAAGAAGAGGTGTATACCAAACAATCAGATGGGTTTTAGTTCTCAAAAGATCCAGATATGGTTTGTAAACTCAATAAGGCACTCTATGGACTCAAGAAAGCCCCTAGAGAATGGTACACAAGGTTTAATTGCATAAAAAAATTCAAAAAAGGTACAATAGATAGTAATCTTTATTTCAAAATTGAAGGTGGTAAGCTCTTAATTGTTGTTGTGTATGTTGATGATAGCATTTTTTAAGCAGGTGATAGTATTTGTAAGAGACTTACCTAATAAATGCAAAAATATTATGAGATGTCAATGATTTGTGTGTTATAAATTTGTACTGGTCTTCAAGTCACACAGTCAAAAGATGGTATTTTCATTTCTCAAACCAAATATCATGGAGATGTTGAAGTAGTTTTGTATGGAGAATTGTAAACCAGTTGGAACTCTTATGGATACTAGTTGCAAGTTAAGTAAGAATGATGGTTTTCCAGAAGTAATATATGTCTATGATTAGAGGATTGTTGTATTTGACTTATTCAAGATCGGATATCATGCATGCTATCTATTTGGTTGTGAGATATCAAGCTAATCCAAAGCAATCACATGGTCAAGTAATGAAAAAGATTTGAAAATATTTAAAAGGAACTCTAGATTTTGGTTTGTGGTACAGGAAGAATGATATTTTCACTTTGAAATCATACATAGATGTTGATTAGGCCAGATGTGTTGATGATACAAGAAGTATAAGTGGTGATGAAATTTTCTTAGGAGATAGATTGGTCTCTTGGATGAGAAAAAAATAGGATTTAGTGTCATTATCTACTGCAAAAGAAGAATGCATTATTGTAGCATCATGCTACACTCAAGTCATGTGGATGAAGATAACACTTATTGGTATCAAGGTAATGCATGATGAAGCAATTCTTATTATTTTTAACAATACAATTGTAATTAATTTATTTCAAAGAATCTAGTAATGCATTCAAGGACCAAACACATTTCTATTAGGTATCTTTTCTTAAGAGAGAAGGTTTCAGAGAAGGAAGTCAGATTGGAGTGTGTGCCTACAAAGGATCAAATTGCAGACATCTTTCCCAAGGCACTGACAAAGGATACCTTTGAGTATCTCAAGTAGAAGTTACAAATTATTACCCCTCCTTCAAAATGGATGCATAGCAGTGGTGCATCTTTCCAAGGAGAGTTTAAAAGTTTATCTTTTGACTCCTACATTGATGTGGTAGCTACTATTAGAGGGAGCAGTGAAGGTTATGGTTATCCTTGCTAGGAGTATTGCAATCATCAAAGTCATACTCGAAAGGGGGAGAGAGGTTTCTACAGTTGAGGATAGTACTATTGTTTGCATTTTTTGTACCCTTTGTCCTTGACATCAAAGGGGGAGATAGATTCAATAAGTGGGAGATAGATACCATTGTTGGTTGGTGGTACAAGTGTTGCCATCAATGAAAAAGAGGGTGATTGTTGAAAACTTGAGTTGTTTTTTCATTGATATCAAACCTATTCAATTGTTGTTTTGTTGTGTGGGTGTTGTACGTAGTCTGGAAACGAGTGTTTAGATGTTTTTATGTTGTCTAGTGGTGACAATAAGTAAGTATGAGGTATTTTTAGAAGGCTACAATAGTGGAAGTTTTAATATATAGGAAAGAGTATTTAATGTCCTTATGGAAGAATGTTCTACATTCCTTCAATTCTTGATGATGACTGTATGTGGTTCTAGATACAATGGTCTACAGTCTTTGGATTTTATACTATCATATTTCTAGGTTCTCAATTGCTCAGACGATGTAGTTGGTTGTGGTAGTTTTTTGATAGTGAGGTTGTGTATCAGGACTAGTCAAGAGAATGATATACATTGCTCCACCATGGTGATTCAAGTGTTGCATCTTGGAGGACATATTCATATCATTTGTGCAATGTTCCAATTTATATTTTTGGTGTTGTTTTGTTTGGCATGTGAAGTAATGTTGTTCTATGTTCAGTGTTCTCAATTGTGTTGGTCCCTAGTTGACTCAGTTGGTTCATCCTATCTAGATCATACTCTTTTGGTTTGAATATTCTTCAAAGGTTATGTCAGAATATTGATATGGGTCTCATTGTGTTGTGTGTAGATCTACATTATATAATTTGCATTGGGTGATGTTCTTGAGTCGATTGGTTAACATGATTCATTTTTTTTCTATGCATTACATTTTATACCAACTTTGGAGGAAGTTTTATTGTGTCTGGTTCATTGGAAATAGCTTCAGAAGATGCGTTATAATGTATTTGGGTCCTATTTATCTCTTGGAGTGGACCATATTAAGTATTTTTAATTTGGGTTGTTGACTTTACATAATTCATGTATATTTTGTTTGTGGCCGACCTTGTTGGGGGTTTCAATGTATAATCTTGTATAAATGGAAGTGTAGATGTGTGATTTGTGCAAGTGTATTGTTGTGAATCGGATACATGAATAATATGCAAACAATAGAAGTGCAAATTTTAGTTTGTTATGATCTCTAATGATCATATCTTCAGTACAAAAATGTGTTGAGACAATGAATGAAATCAAAGATGTTTGTCATGATATCATTCGCTTGACATAGTTGTTTGAGAACAATTTCATGACTAGGAGATCATGTTCATTGCAATTCATTATTCCCTATACCTGTTAGAAGATAGCGGGTCCTTTGGAGACACGTGCAGTCCTTTGTATCTTGCCCTGAGATTGTGCATCTCAATATTGCAAAGTCCTTTGTACCTTGCCCTAAGGTTGTGTATCTTATTTTTTCAAGTCCCATCAGTTGTAGTGCATGCCTTGCCCTTGAGCCTAAAACTTTGTAATAATTCATTCATATTGTGAGTGTGATTCTCTTCATGGTTTTTCCCTTCTTGGGTTTTCCATGTAAATCTGGTTTTCTTCTATGTGATGTGCTTTAAATACTTTCATGTTTCATAATTGTAGAGATAAGTTAATTGTGATTTCAAGTTTAAAGGGTTATAAGTAAGTTGTTTTAAGATTCAAACCGATTCATCGCCCCCCTCAGTCTTGTGGTGTGTTCAACACATTCCACTCTTCTTTCTTTCCATTCTTTTGTTGACTTTCTTTCCCTCTTTCTTCCTCTCATGAATTGTAGTCTAGTATATGTATCCTCCCATTTTATTTGTTCACTCTCAATATAAATTTCTCTTTCACTTTCTTTTTCCTGAACATCAACACCATGTTGTTCTCCTATAGTTCACCATTTATTTTCCTTCACTTCTCTTTACCATTTTACCCACATTAAAATAAGCTTCAATAGTACTATTAACAAAAACTGATAAATCAATCATGTTACCTTTGATAAATCCTCTTCTGTTGCAATATTATTTTCAATTTTCTCATATCCATTCAGATTAGTTCCATCAAGAAAGTTATAAAATTTAGACTTTTCTTCTTCATTCTATACTGCAACTTCATGGTTTACATCCTCCATGCCTTGAAAAATACATGCTTTAACTATAATCTCTCTCCTCTCTTCTTCTTTTTTCTCTTGTGTGATGATCCTTTCTTCTTTTCCAACCAATGCAACTTTAATTTTGCTTTATTTTTTAATATCTTCAACAAGACAAATTGTTTCCATAACATATTTTGAATCAGGAGTCAAATTAAAATATACTTTGTCACTTTGTATT
This sequence comes from Cryptomeria japonica, assembly GCF_030272615.1. Classification (NCBI taxonomy): domain Eukaryota; kingdom Viridiplantae; phylum Streptophyta; class Pinopsida; order Cupressales; family Cupressaceae; genus Cryptomeria; species Cryptomeria japonica. Next base: position 18,229,560 of record NC_081409.1, read on the forward strand.
TCTCTCAAACATTGTTTACTCAAAGTCAGACATACTTGTGCATTCCTTCCTACCTCATCTTGTTTGTGTTAGTGTAGCTTTTTTATTTTCCTTATGTTAGGAGATATTTATTTTTCCTACATGTTAATATGAGGAAATATGGAAAAATACTTCAACTATATGTGTAACTCTCCACCTCACATGGGTAGTTGAGTTACACACCCTCTTTTGGCTTGTTGTGCCACCTCACATTGGCAATATGTCCCTCTTTAAGACAATTAAAGCAAACAAGTTTAAATTTTTGCTTACCTTTACCCTTGGATGTCGGTTGCTTCTTTGATGCTTAAACTTTTATTCCAAAGGTCTCACCTTCCTCATACCCAAAGAAACCAAGTACAGTGGTATACTTTGTTGGCTTTGCCGATTCTAGCTTTTGCTCTAGCTTAGTAGTACTCTGATTGAATTTGGCAAGTATCTCCTTTGACTCAGGAAGTTCCTTGGAAATAGTAGCATTGGATTCCATCAAGGTTGCATTCTTAGAAATAGCCATGTTTAGTTCACCTTGCATTTCTTCTTTTTCCACTTTACTCTCTTGGAGATGAGCGGTAAGGGTACTAATTTCTTGCTTCAGCTTGGAGATCTCATGTCTTTTACCAGATCTTCAACTTTCCTTTTATTCTCGAGCTCCTGACTCATTCTGATAGTCAGTCCTTCCAACTCCCTTCTCAGGTTGGCTTTAGATTCATTCAATTTTTCAACTTCTTCAACTAGGGCATCCATGTATGCTTCATCGGAAGAGCTATTTTTCAGTAAGTTCCATCAGTTTCTCAACATGCTCTCTTCTCTTGGCCAAAGAGACTTTATACTTGACTTTGAGTTCATCATAGGCTCTCTCAGTCTGAGTGAGACAATGAGTAAGTTCCCTCACACTATATTCCCCCATATCTCCTTCCAAGTGGTTAGACTTATAGAAAGGTTGGCTCTGATACCAATTGATGAATACTAAGAGGGGGGGTGAATTAGTATAACAAAAAATAATGTAAGAAAACTCTTAAACAATATAGCAGATAACCGGTGCAGCAGATTCACTAATAAATCATTAAGATAAATGCAAACCAAATAGCAAACAAAGCATTCACCCACAAAAGCACAATCACCATAACACAAGATATTTGACGTGGAAACCCAAATGGGAAAAACCACAGTGAGCATAAACTCACAAGTAACTATCTGCAGAATAGTAACCAAATTGGTTAAGGTCATACAATGTTCTTCACCAGATCAGATCCCGTTAGGAATCTAGATCTCTGTTAGGAGATAAGTCCTGTTAAAGACTACCCATTAGAGGATTTAAGATCCACAGTTGTGAACAACCTTGTTAGAGGATTTACAAAGGCTTTGTTGAGCCTACCCGATTAAGGGCTTTAGACTTGTCAAAGATGTATGTAATCAACAAGTGAATGATCTAGATAAGCACAGTATGCTTAATTAGATCCTTGATAGCTCCTTGTTAATGCATTTTAGCATTACTTCAGTCTTCTATATCTGTACACTCTATCTCTTCACACAGACCTAATCTTCTCTTCAATGATCGCACATAATAACCTTCCCTTTTTTGTGTCACATACAAAACCTAGACATGATGTCCTTATAAAGAAATATGATTTCATGTCGGTCCAATAAGATTAGACTACAAGTTCCTAGGTACAGTGCATCTAGACACATTTGGTAACATGACAAAAAAACACCGCCAAAGTGTCGGTGGATGATAACTCATCACAAATATGTATCGATTAATACAATATATCGATTACCGGTTGTCGAAAATGAAGACTGGAAGATCGTAGCGTTCCAATCAAAAACTGACTACTGCTCGGGTCCTTCGTTCTGCTTGAGATCCTCATACCACTTGGGGTCTTCATACCGCTTGGGGTCTTCAGTCAATCTGTGACTGGTAAAGCATCTTCTGCAAAATACCAATAGTCTAAAGACTACACATTCAATGGCATACAATACCGGTTGGAAAAACTATCGGTTGAGCATAACTCATACATCAAGTAAGTGTGTGTCCATCAATGACAATCAAAACATCATCAAAATACTAACAAATTTATCATGCAGAGTAGATATCTCATTGGTCGGACTCTCCTTACATTGTTGAGTGACAGTTGATTAGTCGCATTCTTAGACAGTTTGGTATCATCCAGCCTATGCCTACTAGTGTGATGATATATGCTCAGCAATACATAGATAGGTGAGATTGGGGACCTTCCTTGTCATTTTGAGATTACTCGCGTAGAGTTTCTTGCTACTCTGAGAGTGGCTTATGATATGAGATTACACATTCTTGATCCTGGGGTTACTACAGATTATGCTCAGTAAATACTAGCTCATCCATTTCCTCGTATTACTGATCTAGTAGATCCTCCTCCCACCTCAGGAGATGAGGATGATGATTCAGATGATCTAGGTGTGAGGAGACATAGATAGAGATGAGAACTCAAAGTTGCTCATGAGGCTGGGGGAGATGGAGATGAGGGTGGGGATGGAAGTGGTGGTGGTAGGAGACTTGGACGGAGAGGAGGTCGTTTGAGAGTTCGTGGAGGACCGTTTGGACCAGTTGGCAGGATTGGGAGACCACGACCTATGGGTGGGAGGAATGTTGGATAGATTCAGAGGGATCATGGCAGGGAAGGTATGAGATCATCGAGAGGGTTGCCATTAACAGGAGGAGGCAGGGTGACTAGACTGGATGGGGGTTGTGGGAGAGGCATTGATTTTGGTCAGATCTAGCTAGACCCTAGGGTTATTGCAGCTCATGGTGGAGATGATGAGGATCCAGAGGATGATGTTCCCCTTATTAGATGACAGGTTATGAGAGCTACTCGAATAGATATTCCAGCAGTTAGATAGAGTGGTGGTGTGGAGGGGATTGGGGTTCATGCACCACAACAGGATTTGCCAGAGCAGGATGTACCAGTGCATGATATGCTAGAGCAGGATGCACTAGAGCATGATGTGCCAGAGCAGGAGACCATTGATAGTCTTAAAGAACAAATTGATCAGCTTCGAGAATAGGTGCAGACTATCATGGTTGAGAGGGATAGAGTTGTTAGGAGACAACAGGATACTTAGGGCCTTCTTGATCATATTCAACAGGTTGGATCAAGTACTCTCTTGGCTGACACTATTAGAGCATTAGTTCGGGTTGGGAAGGAGACTTCCCACTTGCGATGATGATATGAGGAGGCAGTTATAGAGATCCAGAGAGTAGGTAGTTATCATACCACCGTGTTGATGGATACTAGCAGTGATGGGGTCATGGGACCTCCTCAAAGGAGTGGTGATCATGGGAGACAGGTATTTTGAGGATCTTCTCGCCCACAGCCACAGACATGGACAGAGTCAAGTGGTAGTGGTACAGGACAACCGTGACTTGATTTGAAGGCACTTGTATTATTTATTTGATATCATTGTATACTTGGACTTTTATTGTTTTAAGATGATCTATATGCAGACATGGATTCTATATGATGATGATCTTTATTATGTTACTCTATTTGATGATGATGCTTTATATGATGATGCAATGATAAATGCTTTTGTTGATTTTTGATTTTGATGATCTTGGATGCAAATAAAAATGATTACTAATTTAAATGATATGTAAATGATGCAAATGCAATGATCTATATGGAAATGTAAATGAATGATTGCTTTAATGCTTATGATGATGTAAATACAAATGATCTACATGAAATATTTTTGATTTTATATGTAATGTTCATGAATCTAAGTGTAAAGATGCAACTAAATAATCATTAATGAAATGATAATGCAAATAATAATGATGATACACTACATGATGAATGAAATGCACTTAATTGAATGCAAATTAATGCAATGATTTATATACAACTAAATGAAATGGATGATGATTAAAAAGATTCTAAAAATGAATGCACCTACAATGATTAAATGCAAATTGTTTTTGTTTGTCCAAGTATACTCAATCTTTATTTATGATTGTTGATCTGTTAATGAAATGATATGCTTATAATGCAACTAACCATGAATGCTTATAATGCAGATGAATAATGAGCTAATGAAATGATCTATTTAAAAATGATACTGCCATTCTTCATATGTTATCTTGTAGCAGTGCTTGATTTCATCATTGAGCTTTAAAATGTTGTAAGAAAATATAATCAACTCGACATAATGATTCAAGATGACCTGAGTATTCCTTACATGAATTTTGATATAGCAAGTTAATACAAGCAACTTGATATAATGGATCAAGTTGACTTGAGTATTGCTTGTAGAACAGACAAGGAGTATCTCCTTTCATGCATGACTTGGAACATCCTCCTTGATCTTTTGTCGATCATATCCAGAGACAAGTTCATACCGTAGTAATAGATAAACCACATACAACAACCAAAGAAAAATAATCATGCCCCATCATAGCTTCTCTAGTCATGGACATCCCTGAGTCACATAGAGTACATGATTAGCAATAAAATCAAGATATAAACATTGAATCTTACATGTCATTCACATGTTCTTATGGTCATTAACTGATATAATCATCTTGATGAATGATCTTTAATAATCCTTTATTACTTGTTGATCGATTCTTCAATTTCTGAGTTTCATGATTTAGTTGTTGATGAAATGCCTTGATTTTTGTTGCTTTGTTGCTCGTTATCTATTTCAAAACCCTAGGTGTTTTTGGTTTTTCTAAGTTTTTCGAATGTTTTGGATTTTTCAAAGATTTCGGAAGATCACCTTAGCAAAAGGAATTAGGATTTTGCCCCCAATGGAAACAAAAATTTATAATGGATGTATGAATTGATCAAGATCCAAAACATGGCAGGATACAAATGCAGATATGATTGATTTTGATAAAATCTAAAACAGTGACTACAACAAGTATGTCAAAGATTGATAATTGTTGGTAAGTTGCATATTTCTTGCTAAATGGTTTAGAGAAATGGATGCGAAAGATAGAATGGATAAGCTAAGATATATGGAACTGATAGATGCGATAAGATGGAGTGAATAGGTGCGCAAAGTGATCTCATATATGGAGGAGCTTACTTTTTAGATAGCGCCTGTTTACTAAGTTCTTACCATCTAAATTTATTGCATATTTTGATTTGTTTTTGTTTTTCCTGATTTTTGAGAGATGAAACATGTCCTGCCATCAATTGATAAAGATAAGACTACCCAGAAAAAATTAAATCCAGCAGTCATACTGATCTATGTCATTGTTTTGATTTGTTCGATGATTGATAAGAATGTTTGGTTTCAAAGAGTGAGTACCCTGTGTAAGACCGTTATGTCTAGTTTCAAGTGTGCCTATCCTTGTATAAGACATGTTGATGTTGATAGATGGATTGATTAACAAGACATGTGATCAGTTTGATTGCAGACTTCAATAGTTTTCCTTTTGTTGATATGATTTGATGGATGGTCAATGTTGTCATGCTTTGATTTTCAACTTTTTATTTGATTTTGTCGATTTTTTTTAATTTTTAGTTTTTGGACATTTTGTGATTTTTTTTTATTTATTTATTTTGTTTGAGCTTTTTGGATTAGAAGAAAGATGTATTTGGTTGCCCCAATGTATAGCAAGACAAGGAATGGATGAATTGATGATTGAACCATTGAGGTGGAAATGGATAGGAGAAAGATGAAAGTAGCTTATGAGGATACATGTCAAGAGCTTCTTAAAATCATTTTTTTTTGTCCTTAGTTTTGATCAAGATCAATGATGGAAAAGGGGATATGGATGGATAGGATATGTATAGGAGAAAGATGATCATAGATAGTGATAGATGGTGGAAGAAATGAATAGTTAGGATATATGGTATAGATTAGCATGAAGCAAGATCGTAGATAGCACTGGATGAATTTAGATAGGGTAATGGATACTAGAGGAAGGATAATAGGAGATGTGGTATGAAGAATAGAGTGGATGAAACTTTGACCCCAAGTATAAAAGTCTCCATTTGTAAAGAGGTGATATGTAAGATTGTCACAGTATTTAGCACCACCTGAATAAGTGTTCCTGAACTTTTCAAAGATAGAGACCCAACCCACACTCAGAACCTCTGATAAATTCAACCAAACATATCTAGCATCTAGGAAATAGACTCAAAAGGGAAGAAGAAACCCAAACTGGATCAAGGTACTTAGTCTTTGATTACCCATGTGTGTGCAATTGGGTTCATTCTAGCTCATATGATCATTGTAATCTTCGGAATCCAACGTGGCTAGCTACATGAGTTATCTTGACTTCAAAAGTATCTTGGATAGAGCTTCGCTATCAGCAAGCGTTCATAGATCCAACAAGGTTATTGTTGTAATATCACAAATATTGCTCCATTGCTAGCCAGGCCTCCATAGCCCGACGGAGTTACTTGTATATTCCCATAGCCAAGCTTTTGATATTTTATTTTTTTTCTTATTTTGGATATTTATTTTCCTGATCATGCTTTGGATCTTTTGATATTGTCTTTTTCTTTTCTTATTTTGATTGCAGTGGCTTGTAAGTAATGGAACTTACATGGATTTGATAATTACAGTGGTGTTGAAGCAAGATTTTAGATTTTTCACTAGCCATATCTTCGACTAAGAGATCACAATGATTTAGAACAATTGATTAAGAGTATGAGATATAGTAATCAAAAGATGTCAATACCAAAATACAATAAGTGGTTCTTTTATAGATTGAGTGTGTATCCCAGCCAAAAGATAATGTTAAAGAGGAACAACCTCAGATTCTGAAGTGTATCATGAATAGATATATAGGAAAAGGACTGAACATGGGATTCGAGCATGGGCAAGCATGTGACAAAATGACACAAATGCCTATTTCATAGATGATGAATTTATGCAAAGGATTGAAAGAAAGGGACGGAAGGATAGAAAAGAGGTGTTGGATAATAGATAGAATGTTTGAAGATTTGTGCGAGGATAGATGGAAATGTATTCAAGATGAGTGTTGGCACACAACTTAAGAAGTGATGAAGAGATGGAGGAAAATTGAATTTTGGGACATAAGAACCCAAAATAGATAAAGAAAATGATGGAAGAATAATTTTGAAAAGATGTTTAGATAGTTGTTTGAAAGAATTTCAAAGGTGCGTGCCTTTGTTGATCTTTCTTATGGATCATTTGAGGTGATGGAATGGTGGATGGAGGGAAGTAAGGACCCAAGATGGATGGAAGGGATGGAGAGTTTGAATTTGGAATGAAAGGACCTAAAATGGATTTGGAGGATGAAAAGTTTGACTTTGGAATGAAAGGACCTAAAATGGATTTGGAGGATGAAGAGTTTGACTTTGGAACGAAAGGACCTAAAATGGATTTGGAGGATGAAGAGTTTGACTTTGGAATGAAAGGACCTAAAATAGATTTGGAGGATGAAGAGTTTGACTTTGGAATGAAAGGACCTAAAATGTATTTGGAGGATGAAGAGATTGACTTTGGAACGAAAGGACCTAAAATGGATTTGGAGGTGGAAGATTTTTCTTGATCTTGATCTTGACTTAGAGTAGGATCATTTGAGTTTGTGCTTTTCTCTTGATTTTGAATCAAATTAGTGAAGGACATGGAAGGGATATCATGTTCTTGCTTAGGAGGTAGATGTTGAATGGGACTATGCTCTTGAGAGAAAAGGGGATCATCATGGATGGAATACCAAAATTTTAGGGGATCATCATAAGATTCTTGATAGGTAGGATCTTGATAAAAAATGGGATTAGATTGGAGAGCCATGATATCTTGATCTTGATTTAGGCTAGGAATCATTTCCTTTGAATAAGCTTTTTATTTTTCAAGTCACAAGGATGGTCACATGAGTGATCAAAGTTTTAGTTTAGATAGGTTGATATTGTTGACTTGATGGATACTTCATTTTGGATACTCAAGCTCACTAAGTTGAATAGAGGGTTTGCTCGATAGGCCCCTATGACAAAGCATGTCAAATGGTATGGATAAAGTCTCTTGATATGGAAACTTGATTTGACTAACTTGAATACCTAGCTAGGTATTTTTATCATTGAGATAGTTGGATGATAAACTCTTGATCACTTGGTTTTATATTCCCCTAATCTTGTTGGATGAAAATATTGCCTAAACATAGTTGAAAAGTTGATAACCACCTCAAAAAAAAGTGCTTTGTTGGATTTTGAAATTCTTTTCTCTCTAAGATTGCTTTTTGTTCTTTGTTTTGAATTGATTGTTGTATTGGTTGATTTCCAAGGTATTTAAATGTTCATAACAAGAAGACATAGAACACATGAAAACAATGATCATCTCTATGCTAAACATTGACTATATGTTTTTGTGAGGATATTTTCAAATCCCCAATGTTTTCACTGGTTTGATTTACAATAAAGGACACATCAAATAGACACTTTATTCAAAGGTCATCAACAATATCATAGCCCACTAGTCTCGATACACCGTCAGCTCAAACAACCTTGTCACCCCCTAGAGGGCGCCCGTTTTTTGCCTTTTGCCAGAAATTAACCCAAAGAGAATTGCTTCACAGTTAGGTAGTTATCTTGGGAGATATATGGTGAGTAATCTTGGGGGTGGATTCTTCCCCACCCTTGCACTATGATATTGCCAATGTATGGCAACTAAATCGGCTCAAAGCTTCTACTTCTATGGTTTGTAGTAAGGATTCCGTTCAGCATGACAAATGATAAACTCAATTAAGAGGCTTCCTAACCTTTAGAACAAAGGCTTTTCACATCACAAAGATACTAGGGGAAGGCTATCAAATACACACTTCCGTTGGAGGGGATTTTCATCAGCCTCCACATTTGATTATAGTGGGTTGGTAAACTTGGCGATAAAGTTGTTTCCCACTTGGGTTGTACCCTTCACACTAGCCCTTTTGAGGGTTCGGGAAGGCAGACCATCTAAAGGATTTAATGCTTGAAAGTAAAGAAAGCATAAAAGAGTGGGTTTGGCTTTTTTGGTCACCCAATTAAGGGGAGAGCATATACCTGCCACTTAAGACAAAGCAATCAAAGTTCTTTTTAACCTTTTCAAAGCAATTGTTGGCTGTCCTATTTGGAGATGTTGCTCCAACAAGCATGGTGTTTATTTTAGCCCCACATAGCAAATGATTTTCTAAACTAGGAATCGGAAATCCTGGTCAACAAAAATGAAAATCGTTGCAAAAAAAATAGCTTGCTTTGTAAGAATGGACAAGTTGATTGTTCTTTTTAACTTGCAAAAAAAAAGATTGATTGTGCTTTTTACGTTTGCAAGAAAATGAAAGATTGTTGTTCTTTTTAGAGCCCAAAATTTGAGGTGTGAATCCCAACTGTGCAAGAAAGTAAATGTTTGATTGGTTGTTCTTTTTACCTTGCAAATGTGATTATTTTTAGAGCCCCAAAACAAGTGAGGTACTTTTTAGAACACCAAATTGAAAACTGAAGTTCTTTTTACCCAAAAGGAAATATGAGTTCTTTTTAACCAACTTTGAAAAAGATAGAAAAGAAATCACTAAATCCTAACTTAACTCCTCCAAATCTGCAAGAAACTGTTAGAAACCTGCAATAAAAAGAAGTCAGTGAAAATCCAAAACCTTAGGTGGGCTTCCACAAGCCTAATTTCAAATCGTGATTACAAATTTTTCACTCCTGATCCTGAAATGCCCTGAAATTTGACTAAGTCTTAAATTTGGAAGATCTTCCAAAAACTAGATTTTGCATTATAACTCCTAGAGGTCTGAAACCCCTCTCAAACATCCTGACAATATATATGGAATATAACTTAAAGTATAAGATACTTAAATGTTATATTCCATATATATTGTCCTTCCACAAGCCTAATTTCAAGATTTGATTACAAATTTTGCACTTTGTTTCAAATGTGCTATCTTAGAGAACATATGCGCTAAAACAATTGTCAAATGCGTTAAACCATCTGTCAAATGCGCTAACTTGCATTACAAAAGCACTAACCTATGTTCAGAAGTGCTAACCTGTGATACAAATGCGCTAACCTGTGATGCAAATGCATAGATTTTCAGACAAAAGCGCTAACCTACATGACATATGTGCTAACTTGTAATGCAAATGCGCTAACCTGTGATGCAAATGCGCTAACCTATCGAATAAAAGTGTTGTCAGAATTCACACATGCATGAATCTGCTTTACAAATGTGTTAATTCTACTTTTTCAAGATTTTTAAAGGTATATGCAAGGTCCATGAGCCCCACGGTGGGCGCCAGAATGTGTTGACTTGAATTTCATCCTCAAAATGCTACTTGCAACAAGTTAGTTTCACAAAATACAAATGGAAATGCTACAGGAAATCCAAACTCAACCAATGAAACTACATGAAATACATATGAAATTAAAAATACTAATATTACCTTCATGGTTTATGTCTCATTGTGTCCTAACTCCATTGTTCCTGGTTGCAGATGGTGTGCTCTTAGACAATGCACTGATAGCTTCCAAGATGGCATATGAAGAATGGATTGATAACTGCGTTAACTGATACTATGATATGCAATGCTACATGATTATGTTAAAATGATTATACTAAAATGATTATGCTATTTTGCTTCAAGATTAAAACTCACGGATGCATAAGTTTTACAAATGATTTGCTTGAAAATGCACTTGAAGTCTCTTCAAGTCTAACTCTCTCTCAACTGAAGCTCTTGATTTTATAGACCTTGAGAGGATGAGATGATGTGGCTTAGATCAACGGTCATGATCAGATCTGCAGATTTGAATGGTTGTGAGAAAAGGTGAAGGTTGAGAGAAAGGAGGAAGGAGAAGACAAGTGTCACTCATCTCACCTTGACTAGGTTGCTGACTGAGAGAATCTAGGGATGGTTGGAGAAGATTTAGGCATGATAGGACAAGTGGACTCAAGTCCTTCCTAAGATGTAGGGGTGTTGGACATAATATAGGAGATGGTTATGAAATATGTGTGCGTACACAATATTCATTAAATTTGGTGGTTGAAGATAAATGATGAATTAATATTTAAGAAATATTAATTTCCTTAGCCACATGTTTGATGAGTTGGCAAAGGGAAGATGGAGTGGAGATGGAGAGTGAGTTGGAAAAGAAATTAAATAATTTAGGAAATTATTTAATATTTGAGACTATAGGATAGGAGAATAACTATTAAATATTGGATATTTAATTGATTGGAGGAAGATAATTAAATATTAGATATTTAATTAACTTGATTAAAAAGAATAATTAAATATTAGATATTTAATTAATTAGAAGAATATGATAGATGAATTAATTAATAAAATATTAATTAATAGAAAGACACGAAAATGAATTAAATAAATTAATCTTTTCAAATTAACTATTTAATAGAAGAAGAATTATTAAATAAATATAAAATATTTATTTAATTGCTCATAGCCATTTTTATGTGTATACAATTGGTTCTAGTTGAGTTGCCCTACATCATTTCCCATCTTTCGCTTGTCCTCCATCTAGCTGTCATTGCCCCACCATTCCTAATTGTCTGCGTCTGAAAGAGAAGGTTTTGTTACAAGCAATGGAAGGTCTTTAATCCATACAAGCACATACCTCTATGAACATACAATATGGTCCTCAAATGCACTAAAACAATTAGCATCATATTCTAAAAACAACAAGAATATCAAGCATCTCTAACATATGCACATATTTTTCTAACTTGTTTGTTCACTATGCAGGTATAGGTCAAATCTTTGCTACTATTTTGTTTCATCAAATTACAGCATGTGGATTAAAATGTGGCTCCCACAAGGGTTGATCCTGACATGCTAAGTTTTAAACTAATGAGCTCATTTGAGCTTATTTAAAAGGATAAAGGCATAACTTACAACAACTACAGTAATGTTCACAACCCCATAAGATAGCTACAACTTCAAGTAGAAAGAAAAATGTACAAGAACATAGTGATAATGTATCCTACAAAGACAAATTATATTAAGTGCAGTCATAGCACAACAACATTCATAGTCCCAATCTCACTATTAGTAGTTATAAGGAAGGGCAAAAATGGATAGTAGAAATGTGCAAATGACTGTCAAAGCAATAAGAGAGTAGTTTGAGTAGCACATGTGTCAATAGAGTACTTCAAGGCATTCAAAGGATTGCATCAACCTTTGATCTCAATAGGTAATGAAAAGAATAGTGCAATATTTGATCAGAGCAATAAGCAGTCACGGTGATGAAAAGAATAATCCAAAAGTAGTCTCAAAGGCTAATGAAGCAAGAAATACACATGAAGGTTTCACCATGAATCTCAATCAAAGCGACAATATTCACCGTCAATATCATTCAAGGATAGCCAATGCCCTATGTCACTGCACTAAGATCTGTAGCTTCAAGGGCAGTCCCTTCATAACAGTCATGCTACAATGTATGTCTAGAGAAAGAATGTCATAAATAATGGAATGAAGAGTTTTGCTATTAAGATCATTACCAAAAGAAAGATGCAATGTTTGCAAGTATCCTTAATAGTGGTCGCAACCCATTCACCAGTAGTAAATGAGATCTTATTGTAGCAACAAATTATGCCAAGGTGCAGTCTAGAGGAGACAACTCTCTTATCAAGAAATAATGCAATAAATTAGAATAATGACAACAAGCCATACATACACAGAGGTAGATAGTCAAGTATCCAATAACATAAGTTTCTCGAGCCACAAAAGAGAAATATTAAAGATCTTTTAGCACCAAAAGTGCACCTACAACCATAGTGCATGATGAGCAATGAACATGGTAGTCATAAGACCAATGTTAAGGTTCACATAGTCATTAAGAGATAGTAGCAAAGGATTGAAAATGAGAATACCTCTCAAGATGGATCTTCCATTGTTTTTGCTAATAATCCTCTTACTTCTGCTGAAAATGGTCCAAATATAACAGTAGTTTCAAAACAACAAGAAAATGGAGCATTGAACTATGAAGAAGAGAATAAAACTAAACCTGACACCTTTTTCCAAGATATGAGTTTTGATTTTCATGAGCATTTTATGAATGAGATAGCTGATGTTTAGCTTTATGAAGAGATGTGCACAGACATAATTGGACAAATTTTCTCAAAGTTGGAAGATAAAGAATCAAAGCTTTTGCAAGTTGAGGGTGATAAGTTTGATCCGCACAGAGAGAAGGAACAATGATAATATTCACTGTCAATATCTACACAGTGAGTAGTGTTTCAAAGTAGAGATATGTGAACCTATAGCAATACTCCACAAAGCAATGATATCTAGAGTGTTTTTAGAAATAAAAAGAACTTTGACAATGAATCATGCAAATTGTTACACTCGTCAAGATCATAGTCGCATAGATACTGTCAAAATGAGAGACGAACTAAAGATCCAAAATGATGTATTGAAGGTCGAGAAAGCACAGTGACTTTTCAAAGGTCACACTTTCATGCTTTTGTAACAACATTCATGCTTGAAGGACAAAGTATCATATGATTTTTATTTATTACAAAGACCTCATAGTAGTATTTAGTCACAATTGAGAGATTTCAAGGTCTCAATGCAATCATAGTTCATTTGGAAGACAAAGTGAGGATCAATGGTAGCCCCAAGGTTGAAAGATTGCACCCAGAGGTCATAGTAAAGACAAATGCAGTGATAGAGGATGTGAAAAGAATGGATCAGCTTGAGCAAGGCTACGAAGACAGTCCAGTATTTGGGCAATGAATAAATGAAGGGAACAATGAATGGATGTTTCATGAAAAAATCACAGGACACTAATAAAGACAAGATCCGTAAGGGAATGAGGCTCTTAGGTATCATGATCAAAACCCTAAAGAAATCATCATTATATCTGTGCAGTCAAAATTTTAAAGAATGATGGCCATATGATAATGTACAAATAAAAGGATGCAATGAAGTTTGAAGACCACGAATCATGGTGAGAAAATGTTCATTCAAAATAGAGACATAAGCTTACCATCAGCTTCAGTGTGCACTGGATCTGCAAACAGTACTTCCAAAAACTTCTATTTGAGCCTTCATAGAAGCAAAAGCCTCATGGCATGGTGCAGAGCATCAAATAAAAACCAGCTATCATACCTATAAGTGGCACAACTTCTGTCAAATATGACAAAACAACTCAAGACAACTTGTTTCCAGGCAACAATTTCACATTAACCAACACATTACTTGGATTCATACTCAAGGTTATTAATCTACTTCCTCAACAAGATACACAAAACACACGTTATACCCTCATGATTGTCATGACTAAGACATACATTTCTTCTTTGGGTCTTGACAATATATATTAAACCAAACACAAAAATCCTTCAACTTATGACCACAATACACAAGCCCATTACACATGCTTGATGGGACTAAACTCTTTGTGACAACAACAAAAAAACTACTAACCACATTCCTTCACAATACAACCTTTCACCATTCATGGTGTCATTCACATTTGGATGGCAATCACAAAGTTTATTCACTGTAGTAGTAACAAGACTTCTTGTCATGACAACTTGTATGGAAATAGTCAGCAACAGTCTTGTTTAGGCTTCTTATTTGCTCCAAAAACCATACCACCATAGTGTGATGGTTTAAAAATAACCCATACTATCTCCAAGTGCCTTCCATATCTATACATAACCTTCATTCATGAGTATACATGCAAAGAACTGAAAGTACATTGTCCAATACCAGGGAACAATAAACTACAGTCATGTGCAATCATTAATAACATTTTAAATATTGATTACAAAGCCAATCTCTCTATTTATATTATATATTTAATAGTTATAGAACTTTTGCCCAAGTTATAGCTCGATCCAACAGTTTAATCAAAAGATATGTCATTTTTTTCTAAAACTGGTTACCCTGGGTCAGGGGTTTGGCAGTTACAAACGGTTTTGACAAAAATCAATGTAGCTTACTCAAATATTTATGAAAATAAATTCCACTTGAACCAAATGAACTAAGAGACTCAGTTATAACTTAACTCATTGTTAATACAATGTTCCTAGGTTGTACTAGACCGTACAGGCCTGGGAACAGCAAGGAATGCTTCTAAAACCACAAAATTAGAATTGAAAATAACTCAAATATGAAATGAAAATGATTTCTATTGCTCTCCTCTCCCTTTGGTTTGAGTTAAAAGGAATTATATATATTCTTTCAATCCTAAAACTGATTAAGACCTCCTAACTACCTTATACAACCAGCTATGATTGTTGGTGTTCCCTTGATTATGCATATTTGAAAAGTTGTTAAGATAACTTTTTGACAACTTAGCAATATTTTGTGATTTTCCATTAAATGACTCAAACCATATGCCAAATAAATTGAAATGACCTTAATAGGCCTTACAACCACGATATAGACCATTTCCTTTCTTGACCTTATACCATAATTAACCCATATGACAACTTTTACACCAAGGTTACAAATTACATGAAATCAAGTTAAACACATTAAAATGGAGTCTTCAACACCTTGATGGACCTTCTACATGCTTAATCACCTTCAACACTTGATTTAGCCTCCTCTTGAAACCTCTGAACAAGGTGCTCCTACACCATGGAGGCACCTGTGTGCAATGACAAAGCAAAGAGCAAGTATTCAAATGTCAAGTTTTGCTTTTGTCTTAGGGTTTCTTACCCTAATTTATGCCAATAAACATAAGGTATTTTTTACCTTTGTTTTTAAAAATTTTGATGTCACTAATGATCCCCGTGGGCTAAGACTTCTATGTCTTATGCTTTGTGTTTTACATACCACATGGAGTCTTATATTTTTGCTTTGACCCTTGAATGGTTGAATCACTTGTATTTTTGCATTTGTTTGAAATGTAAAGCACTTTGACAAGTGATGTTTTATAAATCACTAAGTCAAAGTTGTTATTTTAAATGCAGAAGATAGATTGAATGCTTTGCAAATGCATTTATGTATTTGGTTGAGCATTGATGTTTTTTCCAAACATCTAGGGAAGGCTATTTGTATTTTGGAAACACTTGGACGAGATATAGGAGTTTTTGGGGCTTTTAAAAGCATTGGAGAGCATCTTGGAGTTTGTTTTACATGCCTTCATGATGGACTAAGTCAAGTTTGACTTTTTCACCTATTTGGAGCACATTTGGAGAAGATTCAGGTGCTAGATTTTGAGCTTGATTCATGCATCCGACCCAAATAAGTTGGTGCTTCCTTATTTTGGTTCAACTACTTGGAGTTGATGCATATAGTCACTTTGATGACTCATTTGTAACTCAGTTCAGATTATGCAAAATTTTGGCACTTAGTGATTTCATAGTCCTTATTGTAGGTTATGCATATTTTGTAGCTCTTTTGGACTTAGTATTTACCTCAGATATCAATAAAAGTTAAGTGATTTACCTTCTCATTCCTTTGTTTTTTTCTGTGTTACTGATTGATATTTCTACTTGTGAAAATCTTTATTTCCTAGTGGTTATGTCTCATTTTAAGCACCTTTTGCAGAGTTATATGTATGTTGCAGGTTACAAGTTGTGTCTAATTTACAAAATTGTTTCCAGTTGTGAAAGTTTTTTTATTTTCTTTCTTTCTAAGAGTTATGTAAGCATGAAATTCTTGTGAAATATTTATGTAAAGAACATATAGGTATGAGTTGTGTATGTTAGGATTTTCCTATTGGTTATTGTGTGTATGCAAACTTGGTTTCAAGTCTTAATTTATGTTTGGTGTATCACTTTTTAAGGCATTGGGATATTTTTATTTTCATGTATTCCTTACTCTTTCCCTCAGAAAATTTTTAGCTTCTAGTAAGATAGGTGAAGTACCAACTAGGAGACAGCCTTATCTAGAGATTCACACCAACTTTTTAGGTAACCCATGACCTAGGAGTGTTTCCATGTTTCTCTAAAGTACCAAGTTCTGCAACTTGGTGAGGGTGCAACTTTAAAAGATAACGATTCTCACTGTGGTTTTTCCCTACTTAGGGTTTTTTACATAAATTTGATGTTCTCTTATGTATTGTGTTTTATGTTTTCATGTTTTATTATTGTAGAGATAATGTAATTGTGGTTTGAGGTTTAAGAGCTTAAAGATAAATTGGTTTAAGGTTCAAACTGATTCACCCCCCTCTCAATCTTATGGTGTGTTCAACAAATTATGAACTTGAAAAAATGTCACCCAAAAATGTTATTATAGGAGCAAAAATGAAGCCTTGGAAGTTCTCAAAATGTAGCAACACATGAGATTTTACAATCTCTAGACAAACTAGACACCAAAATGAAAAAAATGATTGACCGCTATGAAGAGAACAAAATTCTACTCTAAATAATTTAAAAAATTGCTTGCAAAACAAAGGTTAGATTAATGAGTTATGGTATTTTGAATTCAAACTGCAAAATCAAAACTATCATTGGTGAGGGGACAAAAAATTTAAAGCACTTGTTTATTCTAGCAAGGAATAGTCTCCTATTGGAGACAAAAACATAATATATTGCCCTAGTGATAAAATGTTCTTTGCCTGCACAATAGATGGAATATACCTTATATAGGTACAAAAATATTTTCATGGGGATGTAACATGTCTGTTAACGTGGGTGTTACGAGAGTTTGTGAGGTGGCACTGATATAGATGAATGACATGGAACCATGTTTCACACAATAACACATTGGTATTCACCTATGTACTTGCTACAAAAGCCTACATAAGTAGTACATAATTAAATAATAATAATTTAAAAATAAAAAATATTAAAAAATTCAATGACCCGTACCATCCTTTTTTTTGTTGATGTGCAATTATGATGACCATAAGATCATACAAACAAGGTTGAGGAGGGGGGAATCATTTCATGGTTCAAGGAAAGTTATCAAATACATGATGACAATGTTTTTTTAATTGAAAATACTCTGAAATAACAACTACTTTGTGGATCTTGCAACCACCTCTAGCTTTAAACCCTCATAGATCTAGCCTCAAATTTCTAATTTGGATGGAACAAAAAGAAAAACTAACTTTATCAAACCCTTTAAACTCAATAGAGGGCTTAGGTTTGCACCAAGAAGCTTCAATTTTGACCTACAATGCAAACCACAAAGAGTAAACCTCCAAATCACATATTTCAATCATTTTTTTCTGATTCTCCATGTTGTCATTCAATGCAAGAGAAAATCATACTCAAGTTTTCAAGATCCACCGAGATTTGCAACCTAGATATCTTGGATTTGACTTGTACAAGAAGCAATCCCACGAGCTTTGATATCATGTTATAGTCACTTTAGAACTCAAGCTTCTAGGATCAATTGCAAAACCTTTAATAACCTTCTACAAGAGGGAAAGGAAAGAACATAAATTTGCAATAATTAATGCAAAATTATATAAGATCAATATGATCAGTGATGTGCATATTTAGTCTATGCTATATTGTAAGGTGGTGGAATGGGGTTGACTAGTCTAAACATGCAAACTACGAATCATAATAATTCACAACAATATCACATTAAGGTAATGAATCAATAGGCCTAACTTCAAACCTATTGAAAGAGTTGGGCACAAATTGATACACTTCTTTTTTGTTGAATTGTTTCAACTATATAAGTTAGAATAATTAAATGCAAGAACTAGGACCGATGATGCAAAATTGAGAGTAATAAACATAAACTTAAAGTTTCAAAACATATATGTAGACTCCAAATACATATCTAGAAATGAGAGTCAAAGAGGAACCTATGTTTGTAATTTGAGATAGGAAATGTCAAACTATGGAGCTAGACTACCTAGTCCTAAAGGTGTTAGATGCAGATATTGCAAACAATTTTAGGATCAAAATGTCACTCAAAATATTCTCCTAAAGTTTTATCAAAAAAGTGTTAGACATCGTTCAACAATTGCCATTATCTAGGGTTTTCAGCTTCTTCAAAATTTGGTTCTATTTGTCTTAGTTTGTACTTTTTGGATATGCATTCCTTCTCTTCTAGACTTGTCACCTAGATACACAAGAGATGAAAATTGTTGTTGGGTTGATAGGGATTTTTCTAGGTCAAACCTCAAGTTTGGAATTAACACTTCAATGATGAATGAAAAAGAAAAGAGAGCTTACCTTCACAAGGCACATGTTAGATCTAGAAATAAATGTTGAATTAAAAATGTTATACCTTCCTTTATGAATTTCCTTTGCCTTGAATTCTTCATAAAAAGGTTGATGATGTCATGTAGAACTCATGTATGTCTTCATATAAAATTGATCATGGATGCCATCTTGAATGCTTGAAAATTTGAATACTTGACCTCTCCTTCACTACCTTAATTATGTTTGATTGCCTGCTCACTTGAAATGCTTGATGTAGAGTGAATTCATTGATGAGATGTTTCAAATGAGGGGATAAGACTTGCTTCTATACTTACCCTTATAAAACATGTTGAAAATTACAAATAAATTTGACATCGAAAATCATTTCTTGCTCAACACATTTTAACTATTTAGAGAAATAAAAAATGTGCCCTTTTGGCCTAGACTATGGCACCTAACACCCTAGTCCAGGAGGACAAGGGCGCTAGGCATCCTAGTCCAATCTATTTGGGCTGAGAAAAGGTCTTGAAGTCAAAGTATAAAGCAAAGATCATAGATTTGGCAATGGTGTGACTAGAATCAAGCATAATTAAGGCATAAAAGACATAAATGCTAAAGTGAGGACCAAGTGAGTATAAAATTGTATCAAAGATACATGACACTACAAATACTATGAAATATAAATATGAAACCTTTTTTATGTAGACAACATTAAAAGATATGACTAACTAGGATGATGACAAGTGTGTTAATCCTATGCCATGCGACAACTAGTGATAAGATAGGATGATATCACATGACACCTAAGACCTTCTTCAAAGATTCTAAATCACTAAGTAAATTTAACACGTGAACATATGTGAAAATGTCCTAATTAGCAACTAGTTAGATAATGTACCATGTTCACACTACAAAGGGAAAAATGGATAAGAAACACCCCCTTTCACACCAACAAGTTATATCCTCACTAAGTAGTTAAATATGGCTAAAACTTGTATCGAAATTGCATGGACTAGTTTATGTTAGACCACCTTTATAATTTCTCGCTATGGAGTGTATGTGTGTTGAGTAAATCATTTAGGCTATCCTTTAAGAATGTTTACATTGTGTTGGGTAGCTTAATTATTTTGATAAAATAATGAAGTGGGTATTTGGATGTTTTGGATATGTTTGGAATCGATCACATCATCATTAACTATATATTTATCCTTGTTCCAAGAACGATATTTTTCGCTATGTTTATTGTTTCAGTTAGTTGCTTCTAGATTCAATTTGTTGCTAGGTTTATTGTTGTCTTTGCTTTCCTTATAGATCTTGACTATTCCTTTAGCGATGAGTGCTTTTTCTATAGAGATTATTGTTAGAGTAATCGGGTCTTTACTTGATTAATTAAACGATATTTGTTTAATTAATTAAGTTCCCCTTTATCTCTTTTACACTTAAGCTAACATTAGGTGCATAATAATTCATTATTTTATTAATTATTATGTGCAAGCCTAGGGTTTTCCCTTTTAGGTTTTTTTGACCTATTAGAAGTTGAATTCTTTTCTTTTGTATCATTATTCTATTACACATTTTTGTGAATACAAAGCTCTCATATTCTTGAGCATTTCCTGTGTTTATGTTTTTCTCTGTTGCTTCCTTGCTTCTCCTTGTAACAGGTTTATTTAGCTTGCAGAGCTCATTTGGGCTCCTGTAGTGTTGTATTTATCAACTCTCACATGGTATCAGAGCTTCAGATCTGCAGCTACCTGTTCTTGTTTTGAGTTTTTTTTGCATTGGTAGCAGATCTGGGGTTTCAAAAGTTTTTTTTGTGCACCTGGGGATAGACCTTTATTTATGAGCACTTTGGGACTAAACGAACCTCACCATCATGCTCAGAAGGCCCAAAAACCCCTATGGTCATATAAAGCTTGATCACTTTCGACACCTGAGCCTTTGGGTTTTTTTTTTGTTCTATACCAGGCCATACAACCTTGGCACGTAGTTCAAGAATTTTTTTTTTTTAAATCAATATTTTGCCTTTTTACGGCATGCAGGCTGAAATTTGTTTTTTTGTTTAAAAAAACATCATTTTAATAGTTTTGTAATTTGTTTTAAAAAAATTGGGGTTTCAACCCACAGTACGCAGGGTACCATGGGCCCTGCAACAGGCTCGTACTTGCGCCGCTGGCCCTGACAGGACGGGCATCTGCCCAGCTCCACCTGGCCACCCACCGGCCGCTTCCTGCCCACCACCAGAGCGTCATCCCCAGGCCACCTCCAGCCAGCCTTGCCACCAAACAACCTTTGTGTGCCCTCTCTCTTGCCTTTGTAGGGGGGGTTGTTTTTTTCTTCCTATCTTGAGCATACAGAGTCATTTTTTCGAAAATGAATAGGCGTCGAAAATCTGGTTCCGAATCGGACCTCATGATATTGGATTTTTTTTTCAATTTTGTTGTTTGACTATACTTTTTTCTAGTCAAAGTGGGTTCACATTTCTGCACTTCTGGGGCTGTAGAATGTGCACACGGACTCCGTTTTTCAAAAATGAATAGGCGCTGGAAATCTCTCAGCATGCTCTATTCAGATATGTGATCTTGTTTCTCAGATATTTCATTCGATACATGAGATTCTAGTTTGAAGTTTTTTTGCTTATGCACTGCTTCATTCTCACCAGTATGTACTAGGGTTTGAGTTTATCTCTTATGGGGAGTGTTTTTTTCTTGCTTTCTGTCATTTATATCAGAAATATAGAACACCAAAACTCTCAAAATAAACAAACCCTTCTGCATTTTTTGTCTATTCTAAAAGATCACATAATAATAAAAAACACAAGTAGGTACAGGTGCAAAGTTTCATGGCAGACTCTTCAGTTGAGTTGTTGACATCACACAACTATCACACCTGAAAGCCTCGCATCACGAGGCTTCTCAAAGCATGAGGGTTGTGGTCTTGTTTGGATGAGGTTCAGCCTCTATTGCAGTGTCCTTTTGAGATTCTTCAGCACAAAAACAAGATGGATGAGGCCATGGGTTTTCTCTCATTACATGTTTCCAACAGTCTTCTATTTCACCTTGATGCTTTGCTCACTCCTCGATATATGTGGTTGAAGTTTGAGACTCTCTTCGGGAGAGTTAATGAGATCTAGGCATTACAGATTGAGGCAGAATTGGTTTCCTTATTACCTGATTCCTTTCCCACCATTGAGGATTTTTTGAACAAATTCAAGACTACCAGATATGTTCTCCAGGGGTGTGGAAAGACCAAGACAGACCCAAAGTGTATTCACTTGATCCTTTCAAAGCTTCGGGGTCCTTTTCAGTTTTTTGCCTCTGCATTCTACTCCACCATGGATGGCTTGGGTGCTCGTTTTACCATGCCTACCTTTGATGTTTTTTGTGAGCATTTGTCTTGTGAGCAGTCTCACCTTTCTTAGCTGGACATGCTCTCAAGGTCCAAGAACAAAGCATTGGTTGCTCAGTCATCTAAGGAGAAGCAAAAGCAAAAATCGAAGCCAAAGAAGAATTCTGCAAGCAGTGAGCATCCCTCCAAGCCACCTCCTAAGTCTGATTCTAAACCACCATTTAATCTGAAATAAGGGAAATCTTCGCAATCTGGTGAGTCTTCCTCCAAGACTAAGAAGAAATCAGGAGATACTTGCAGTTTTTGTGGCAAGGAAGGACATCTAGTTTCTAGGTGTTGGAAATGATTAGAGGCTTTAGAGGAAGCCACGCAGCAACATCACATCTCCTCACCTCAAGCGTCTTCTCCTTCCACATGGAAAGGTCATGCTCTCACTGCTTGTTCTTCGACCTATGGGTCCACTTGGATTTTAGATTATGGTGCTTCTCACCATATGACTCACACACAACAGTTGCTTACTTCTCTTGCCTCTTGTGGTACTTCATAGATTGCAGTGGGTGACTCTATTCAGCTTTTAGTCTTGGGTTCAAGTTTTGTCTCTTTGGATGGGGGTACTCTGCAGGATGTTCTGGTTATACTTGACATCTCGACGAACCTCTTGTCCATTTATCAAATTTGTCATTCTGGCTCTGGTAAGATAGCTGATTTCTCACCACATGATGTGGTTATTCAGGACCTCCATGACTCTGATTTGGTTGTGGCTACTGGGAGTGTTGATACTGCATCTCGTCTTTACAGATTTGATGGATTTGAGCCCTTTGCAGGTACAGGCTCATCTCTTATAGCACATGCAAATTCAGTGAGTAAGCTTTGGCATGAGCACTTGGGCCATGTCAATTACAAATATCTTCAGCAGATGAGTATACAAGCACTTGTTCTTGGGCTCCCACAGATTTCCTGCACTCATGGTGTTTGTCATGGTTGTGTGCTTGGCAAGCAATACAGGGACCCCTTTCTAAAGGGAAGAGCCCCTCGTGCTTTGGCACCTTTGGAGTTGATTCACAGTGAACTCATGTCATTCCCTACTCCTTTTTCTAGGGCCAAGTATGTACTCACATTTATTGATGACTTCTCCAAACGCACATGGGTGTACTTTTTTAAATACAAGTTCGATATCTTTGATTCATTTTGAATCTTCAAGACATTTGTAGAGAAGCAGTCTGGTTGTTCTATTCGACGGATACATACAGATAATGGGGGGGAGTATGTGAATCAGGCTTTCAGATATTTTTGCACTGAGCATGGTTTACAACATCAGTTTAATGTTCCCTACACCCCTCAGCAGAATGGTATCGCTGAGAGAAAGAACAAGACTTTACAGGAGATGGTGAATTGTATGATTCAGTCCAGGTCCATGGATTTGTCTTTTTGGGTTGAGGCAGTCAATTGTGCCAACTACATTCAGAATCAGATGCCTCACAAGGCGGTTCAACATATGACTTCTGAGGAGGCTTGGTCTCATGACAAGCCTGATGTTTCTTTTTTTCGAGTATTTGGAAGTGAGGCATGGGCATTTATTCCTGATGCGCAGAGAATAGCAATGGAGCGGAAGAGCCGACCCCTCATTTTTGTTGGCTACTATGAAGATGTTAAGGCATACAGGTTGTTTAATCTTGATTCAAGAGAGGTCTTGTTTCGACGAGATGTTCAGTTTGATGAATGCCTTCCCACAGTGGATACCCTATCTCCAGTGTCTACCCCTCTACCTACTCCTCCCACTGCATCTCTTCAGGATCATTTTGAGGATGATTCTGATGATGTTGCTGATGATCCACCATCTCCACCTCCACCTCAAATGCCCAAGTGGGCTCGCTTTACTGTTGAGGTGGCAGGATCTATGGCTGGTGATCCTTCAGATGCTTGTCGTACCCGTTCTCATACTGTGGGTTCTAGTCTTTTGAGTCGTGTCATTTCAAATGATCCTCAGAAGTTTTCAGAGGCAACAAGACACCCTACATGGGATTGTGCTATGGAGGAGGAGTATTCTTCTTTGATGAGGAATAATACTTGGGATCTATGTCCTCTTCCTAAGGGCAGAAAGATGGTTAGGTGTCGATGGTTGTATCGCACCAAGTATGTTGTTGATGGTTCGATTGATAAGTACAAAGCACGTCTTGTTGCGAAGGGTTTCTCGCAGGTTGAGGGTATTGATTACTTCGAGACATTTGCCCCTATCGCCAAGATGAACTCTATTCACTTTGTACTATCCCTTGCAACTTCTAGGGGATGGCCCATTTTTCAGATGGATATGAAGAGTGTTTTCTTGCATGGAGACCTACAGGAGGAAATCTATATGGAGAAGCATCAGGGATTTGTGCAGGACAGTTCTTTGGTTTGCAGACTTTGACGTTCATTGTATGGTCTCAAACAGGCCCCTCGGGCTTGGTATGAGAAGATGGACTCTTTCTTGCTCTCCACTGGTTTCACACGCTGTCATTCTGATCACACAGTGTACATTCAACATCTTGAGGGTGAGATCCTGATTCTTGTGCTATATTTTGATGATCTCCTCATCACATGTAGCTCATCCTCTATGATTCAACATGTTCAACGAGCTTTGATGGACCAGTTTGAGATGACAGATCTCGGTCTTCTGCACTATTTTCTTGGTCTTCAGGTGATTCAGTCTTTTGATGGGATCTCCATTTACTAGTAGAAGTATGCTCTTGACATGCTTCAGCACTTTGGCATGCTTGATTGCAAGCCTACCCCCACTCCTTTACAGTCAGGGGTTGTTTTGATTACTACATGCCCCACTCCTTCAGTAGATTCTACACTTTACAAGTAGTTGGTTGGCAGTTTGTTGTACCTGACACACACTCGTCCTGACCTTTCCTTTGCGGTTGGCCTTGTCTCTCGATTCTCCTATGATCCTCATGAGAGTCATTGGCAAGCTGCCAAACGTATTTTGTGGTACATTCGGGGCTCTATTTCTCATGGCATTTACTACACATTAGGGGAACCTCACATTGTTGGCTACATTGACTCAGATTGGGCTAATGATGTCAATGATCGAAAGTATGCTTCTGGCTTTGTTTTCTGTCTTGGCTCTGGTCCTATCACACGGTCTTGCAAGAAGCAGACTGCTCATGCATTATCATCTACAAAGGCTGAGTATCGAGTTGTTATGCTCGCAAGTCAGGAGACCTTATGGCTTCGACAGTTGATGACTGAGTTTGGTTTTCCTCCTAATAGTCCCACTATTATTTGGTGTGACAATCAGAGTGTTATTCACATTTCTTGCAACCCAGTGGAGCATCAACGAATGAAGCACATTGAGCTTCACATGCATTTCATCCGCTAGTTGATTCGGGATGGTTCTCTCATTTTGGAGTACATTCCCACTGCCGAGCAGGTTACAAATATCTTCACGAAACCTTTTGCATCACCACGCTATCTTCAGTTGCGCTCTATGCTTGGGGTGAAGGAAGTTGTCCTTGGGGGGTCTTTATGAGGCCTCCCTTCCTTCATATTTCTTTCAACATGTTATTTTATCTCTTTTTGGAGAGGATTTTTTCCCCACTGGGTTTTCTCCTTTTTTCTCCATTTCATAGAGATTTCCTTGTATTTGGGTACCTGATCAGGCCTTGTTGTCGGGACCCATCTTTCCTGCTTTCAGTAGCTGCTCTAAGTTTTAGCTTCTCCCTAAGTCTAACTTAAGGGGGGTGTTAGAGTAATCAGGTCTTTACTTGATTAATTAAACGACATTTGTTTAATTAATTAAGTTCCCCTTTATCTCTTTTACACTTAAGCTAACATTAGATGCATAATAATTAATTTTTTTATTTATTATTATGTGCAAGCCTAGGGTTTTCCCTTTTAGGGTTTTTTGACCTATTAGAGGTTGAATTCTTTTCTTTTGTATCATTATTCTATTACACATTTTTGTGAATACAAAGCTCTCATATTCTTGAGCATTTCCTGTGTTTGTGTTTTTCTCTATTGCTTCTTTGCTTCTCCTTGTAACAGGTTTATTCAGCTTGTAGAGATCATTTGGGCTCCCGTGGTGTTGTATTTATCAACTCTCACATATTTGTCGCTAGGTTTATTGTTGTCTTTGCTTTCTTTATAGATCTTGACTAGTCCTTTAGCGATGAGTGCTTTTTCTATAGTGACTCATTTTTCTATGATTTTTCATATGTGTTTGCACAATGGATTTGTAAATGAAATCCCATTTCTTGATTCAAGTTTTGCACAAATATGGTCACAAGTTATTTTTTCATGAATGGTCAAGTAGCAAGATGTCTTATCTTTGTAAGAAAGAGGCAAAGATTTCTACATTTTTTTGTATTGCATAAGCATCATGGTAATTTCATGTTGAATGTTGTAAGAGAAATGTGTGACAAATTATGCAACTAGTTCATGAAGAGTGGTGATGGTTCTTTGAGGAAGATGTCTAAACCAATCTAGCTCTTGTCCTCCTAAACTTCTAGGGAATAGTCTCAAGAGACATGCACCAAGATAGAAGACTCCTTGGCGTGATAAGCAAAATTCCTTAAGGTGCTCCCTAGGATCTCCCTTTTCTTTATATTTATTCGAATTTAGGCATTTCAAAATTTGAAGGAAAAGAGATTATGGTGATGATTTGTCAAAAGGTTAAGGACATAGCTCACGAAAGGTGTAAATTTTCTTTTGATGTCCGAATTCAAGTCCCTTGAGTGTGTCTTTTATTGTTAAAAATCTAATGCCAAAGAATCTGTGAGATTGAGTGTCATTTGTTATCTATTGGAGGTTGAAAGTTGTGTGTGTGTGTGTGAAGTTTGTAAGATTTAATTGGTGGATGAAAATAAGATTCAAAGATTGGAGGGTGTATGTTGTGTTTAATTGGGTTTTCTTTTTGAAATGTCTGGAGAAGGAATGGAAGCTTGGGATTGCGGGATTTGTGCTGCAATGGTTTGCGTATCAATATGAATCGTGTGTGCAATTATTTTCTCATAAATTTGATGAATACCTTGTCACTCTTATCCTCTATTGAATTACTCCTTGTCATATAACTCCCCTCTATTTTTCTTCTAAAAACAACAATATAACTTACCACTAATCTCACAATAATCTGAACGCATGATAAAAATAAATACTTATCTAATTATACTTCATTATTACAAAATTTACAAATCCATTGATCCCTTATAAAATAATCCTCATGATTTTATTTCCATACTTATTTTATTAGCCTAAACAGGCTGAAATCTAACGGTTACAAACTGGACTCCGTTATAAAGTTTATCTAAAATGCACATTTGTATCACATTATATACACAATGTGTATATGGACCACTTTTAGTTGAAATCAAACCTACAGGATAAGGCCGTTTGTTGGTTTCACATGAACGCATGTGGTCGATGTGAGATTTGTCCGTAAATCAAAACGATGAGTATAAAAATACAAATATTTTGTGTGTATATATCTCTTTCCAGTTTCCACACAAAAATGTTGAGGGCGTCAACCATACCGTCAACAAACGTCAACTCAGGTGCTGCAATTCCACTTGAAAACAGAGCTTAAAACGAAAAAATGGCGACATGGGTGTTCACTAAAGTGCCTCAAAGAACGTTGTAGATTGATTATTCAATTGGGCGTCTAGAAATGTGGGTCAGTTTAGCCGTGGTGGGGATATTTTTGGCTCCAAGATGTCAAATGAGTCTTTACTGAAAAAGGCAAAAATAAGGAAAAAATTGCTTAATTAATCTTACAATCTGTGTGGATCGTGTTTAGCAGGCATTTTGCGCTACTGACACGTTAAAGGAGCGTATAATCCTTTCTGATTTTCTTTTTTTAAGTGTTTTTCACCCATTGTATCAGTGGACCGTCAGGCGTACTTTTTTCTGTAGAATGATTTGATGGAGCTGTCATAAAGCCCGACAGATTAGTGAATATGGAGTAGGTGGTGGGCTGTATTCAATCAAAGGCGAAGGGCGTGTCAAAATCTTGAATATATTTTTAAGCATTTTCTACTAGTAGAGGTAGTAGATTCTCTGTTCATGAATACACTCTTCTACACACAGCATCTCATGAATGTGAAATCTGCTTGCCTGGATAAGTTCCCCTTTTTATGGTTATGGGGAAAAATTGACAAGTCTAGCCTGACTATGGTTAAATTGTCGACCCTAATGGGTTTTGAACTATATGTATGTGTATTTAGAGAGGCATTTGTGAAACGAGTGTTTGTGGTTAAAGCATGTGTAAAGTCGGTTATTGTGGGGAGCCATAGAAGCGCAATGTTTTCTTCAGGGTGCCTTGGATATATTTTGCTTGTGTAGTAGGTTTCTGTGGTTTCTCTGCAGATTTGAAGTGGGTTTTGAAGGGGGGTGGGGGCGATTGTTGAGCTAGAGGCTTGAAATGCCATAGAAAATCAGGTCTTTTTCCAGTTGTTTACGTATGGTACTGCTTTCTAGTTTTTGTGTCGAAGTTTGTGCTTTGGCCATAGAATGTCAGTGAAATCTGAGGTTGTTTCAGTTAAGGTTTGAGAATTTGTGCTTGTTTGCAGTAGGCTTCTGTACTTTTTGTGTGCAGCTATGAAGTGTGTCTAGTTAGAAGACGTTGTTGCTGGTTTTGGTTTTTTAATCATTATAGGATAAATAAAGTGAAAAAAATAATCAGCTTTTAGAAACGGATTCACAATGGGTTTCTGCAGAAACTTATTTATCTTTGCTGCCATGTTTGTTTTGCTGTGGGGATTTGGGCTGGGGGAGAGTTGGACCTATATAGTTAGAGTTGAAGAGGAGTCCAAGCCATCAGTCTTTATCTCTCACGAGAACTGGTACAAAGCCAAAGTGGCTACTGTGAAAGGATTGATTGCAAAAGAAACTGAAAATGAAGAGAGCCTTGCAGCTGTTCAAGATGACATCTTGATTCATGTTTACAAGACTGTGTTCCATGGGTTCTCAGCCAAACTCACTAAAGAGGAAGCCGAGGAGCTTGATAAATCCCATGGGGTTTTAGCTGTGATCCCTGATAAAGCCAGGCAGATTCATACAACAAGATCACCACAGTTTCTAGGCCTGAAACCTACTGCAGGATTGTGGCCTGAATCAGACTATGGGTCTGATTTGGTGGTGGGTGTTCTGGACACTGGAATATGGCCCGAGAGGAAGAGTTTCAGTGATCATGGACTTGGGCCTATTCCTAAGCATTGGAAAGGTGAATGTGAAGAGGCCGCAGGGTTTTCTAAGTCACTTTGTAATAGGAAATTGGTTGGTGCGAGGTTTTTCCCCAAGGGATATGAAGCCATGGGTGGGGGGATGAACACTTCTGTCGAATTTAGGTCTCCTAGGGATTCGGATGGCCATGGTACTCATACTGCATCTACTGCCACTGGAAGGTATGTTTATAAAGCCAACATGCTTGGTTATGCTAATGGGATTGCGAAAGGGATGGCACCCAAAGCCCGGCTAGCAACGTATAAGGTATGCTGGATGTCTGGTTGTTATGATTCTGATATACTTTCTGCATTTGATACTGCTGTTGAAGATGGTGTGGATGTGATTTCGCTATCTGTGGGTGGTGGGGTCGTACCATATTATCTTGATAGTATTGCAATGGGTGCCTTTGGAGCTATGGAGAGGGGTGTGTTTGTATCTACTTCTGCAGGCAATGAGGGTCCTGGGGAGTTGTCTGTCACCAATCTGTCGCCATGGGTGACAACAGTTGGAGCAGGAACTTTAGACAGAGATTTTCCCGCAGAAATCAGATTGGGTAATGGGAAAGACGTTAAGGGAGTGTCCTTGTACAGTGGAAAGGCATTGGGGTCTAATTTAATCCCCTTGATTTATGCAGGGGACATCTCTGTGGGGAATGGTAGAGATAGTTACTCATCTTCTCTTTGCATGGAAGGGTCTCTGGACCCCAAGATGGTGAAAGGGAAAATTGTTGTGTGTGATAGAGGAAATAATCCCCGAGTTGCTAAAGGGGCTGAAGTAAAACGGGCTGGAGGAGTTGGAATGATCCTTGCAAACAGTGAATCAGATGGTGAAGGGCTGGTCGCGGATGCTCATGTATTGCCTACAAGTGCGGTTGGGGCTAAAGAAGCGGAGCTTATCAGGAAATATATTGCTACTACCAAAATGCCAACTGGTACAATCAAATTCTTGGGAACTGTTTTGGGCATTCAGCCTGCTCCTGTTGTAGCATCCTTTTCTGCAAGAGGGCCAAATCCAGAGACTCCAGAGATTCTGAAGCCTGATGTAATTGCCCCTGGTGTCAATATCCTTGCAGGATGGACTGGTGCAGTTGGTCCTTCTGGCCTTGAAAAAGACAGGAGGCGGACTCAATTCAACATAATTTCTGGAACTTCCATGGCTTGTCCCCATGTGAGTGGGGTTGCAGCTCTTCTCAAAGGGGCACACCCAAAGTGGAGTCCTGCAGAAGTAAGATCGGCTTTGATGACTACTGCTTATACTCAAGACAACAGAGGCCACAGAATGCTTGATGAAGCCACAGGCAATGCATCCACACCATTCGATTTCGGTTCAGGCCATGTGCACCCTGAGAGAGCTATGAATCCAGGTCTCGTCTATGATTTGGGTGTCAAGGACTATGTCAACTTCTTGTGTAGTCTTAATTATTCTGGGAAAGCTATTCAGGTCATCACCCGGAAGCCTGTCCACTGCCCTGCTCAAAGAGTGAGTCCTGGTAATCTTAATTATCCTTCGTTCTCTGCAATTTTTGATATGACCCAACCCAAGAAGCACTCAACTGTCTTATTTAGAACAGTCACGAATGTTGGTCCTCCAAATTCTACCTATAGAGTCAATGTGATTCCTCCGAGAGGAGGTGTCACCATTACTGTAAAGCCAAAGAAGCTTGTTTTCACTAGGGAAAACCAGAAACTAAGCTACACTGTGTCAGTAACCACAAAGCATGTGCATCTTCTCCCTGGAAATTCTGACAACCACTTTGGCTTCCTCTCATGGACAGATGGGGTGCATGTTGTGCAGAGCCCAATAGCCGTAACTAGGATGATGCCTTACTAGACTTGTTTGTGTCTGAATCCTGAATTTCCTGCATGTTTTTAGGGTAGTTTTCCTGCCTGTGTTGCTGGTATAGTTGATGAGATGAAACGTTGAAGCATTTACTCAGTCAGGGTTTTTTTTGTATAAAAAAAGAAAACAAATATAGAAGCTGGTGCAGACTGCATATTAGATAAGTTATTCTAGTTTTTGTAATCAGCTGTGTAGTATTTTGTGGTTTGCAGAGTCACCTAAGTGGTTAAGAGCACAGTAATTCAAATTTGGATAAAGGTGGTTCCGACTTATGGATGAGCAGTTTTAATATAGGATGATATGGATCCATGGATCCTCTGAGTGCAGTGCAGTGTTCAGTATATCTTTTAAGGTAAAAGCTCGAATAATTATCATTATACAATGATACATTATGTAATAATGGGAAGTTTGAAAGGGAAGAAACCTTAAAAAGCATGTATTATTTCTTAATACATGAGCAATCTTTGCAGAGCATTGCTTTTCTTGTTCTTCTATATAAAGTTTGTAGATTAATAAATAGCTTCTTTTGTACAGAAGAAAAGCATTGCATGTTTATCTTGGATCGGACTTCTTTATAATCATTTTTCTCCTTTGGACTATATTGCTGGATCATAAGTTGACTGCAATTTATTTTGTGTTCATTATATTTATGTACAAATAAGTTCTACATCCATGAGCTTTTCGATCACGGACAAAGTAGCTTGAAAGTTCTTTATCCTACCTACAAGGATACGAGCTTTAAATGATCCTGCATTAACAATCTTTGTCACCTGAATTCATAAAACTAAATGTTTGTATCTTGTTATAAAGCTGACAAGCGTAACTGAGAATATTAGGTGCAAAATAAACAGGGAAGCTTAAGATGTTTATGATCTTTGTTTTACATTCATTATGTGGAGTGTTGGCAATTAACTCTGTCAAGACCACATTCTTTCACTAAGAAATTGGTGAAGTATTCGATTTTAGCGAACTTCAGCTTGAGGTGAGAGAAAATATTGAATTTAGTAATCTGACATTAGTTCTGCCCTTCTATATGTTAATTATTGTTCTAGTTGACTAGTGTCTGAACTGTTTGGATTTGTATCCTAAAACAAATAATTTAAGAAGGATTTTGTTCGGTAGCCTCCTCTGTTAGCTCTATCTAAGTATCTATGATATTAGGCAACATGTTATGATGTTTTTTCTCTGCTTTACCAGCCCTTTCTCTGTAACATAAAATTAATTTAAACTAAAATATTGCATGGTTCTCTTTCTGTTTATTCTTAAGACATTGTATCCATTTGCAGCAATTCCATTCAGTAGCTTTTCCTTCTAGAAAAGCCAAGAGCTCATATCAAATAATATCATATATAAATAAATTTTGACAAACACAAGAAGCCAGGGAATAGTGTCTCTACAACAGTACCTCTGCTATATTTATGTTTGTCTCCTGGATTATCTTTAATATGAAAAAAATGTTTTAATGAGGATTGAAATACTTAGTTGATAAAACATATACAAATCCTGATGGAATGGAATGGAATCAAGGTAAAAAAAAAACTGTGGTGAAAGAATTAGTCAGATAGCAGTCCAGAATTTCGATTTCTAGTTTTGACATCTCAGCATTTGTCTGTCAACTGCAATTCCCCTTTTCAAAAAAGCTTACCATCATCTGAAATCACAATCAGTGGTGTTCATCTTTTTGGAGTGTTTTGGATAATGGAATCTTTGCTCTCTGGCATCCTCATATATGCAGAGGTGCCGGTAACATTCAGAGGGCTGACATTTGGCTAATCTGGGCTATTTGACACTTAGAAACGGTACATACATAGGCTGAGATAGACTGCAAAGATGCCACTTTAAATTTACCTATTCTAAACTATCAGATGAAACCCCAAAAAAGCTTTTTTAGAAGACATTAGGGTATTCAGTGATCATGCAAAAAGTTTAGGATGACCCCATCAGATAAATGGTCATAGTTTTGGTTCTGATATTTCTATGGAGGCAGGCTGTAAATCACTTTGTACTGTATGACATGGGAACAACAAATTGTATCACATCAACTGAGCAAGTCAGTTGTGTAATTTTTATACGGTTCATTTTGTTTGCTGCCTCAAACTTGCATTTAACTCTGTCAAGTTGGTGTCGTTCAGATGTAATGAACGAACTCTTTGGGATGTATTGTTCAAAACCATTAATGTGTCTTGGATGGTGGGCTGCCCAAAACTTTGTACTGTTCAAAACCATTAATGTGTCTTGTTTGGTTGCCTGCCCAAAACTTTGTATTGTTCAAAAGCATTAACGTGTCTTGTATGGTTGGTTGCCCAAAACTTTATTGGATGTCTTCTTGCTAGAGATCCAAATTTCTATCCAGAAGTCAAGGTTCAAGAATGCTAGACTATGAGGGAGAGCAACTCATAATATATCTTGAAGGTTAGATGATCCCTCTCTCTTTTTTTAAATACAAGATTATGAGGAATTTGATTACCTAGAAGAGTAAGGCTGCTAAGACTAGTGGAAGGCAAGCTATTAATTGATTTGCATCTAGCTTTTTATATTGCAGTGGGATTCCTTATCCTACTTATCATGTGGCTAAGCCCCTATCTAACTTTTTATATTTTAGTGGGATCACTTTTCTTAGGAATTGTCTTTAGAGTATTGGTGTTTATCTTTATGAATTTAAGGGTTTCTTTAAAAAGTAAATGTGGTAAACTACAACCTAGAATTCATTAAGATATGGTTTTGATTAACAAATTTTAAGATATAAAAAGTCATGGTAAAGTCATTTCATTGGTGAAGCGATCACCAAGGTTTAAATTCTTGTTGGCCACTGTGCTCACGGGCCTTGTATCTTTGTTGGGCTAATGTGCTTGCAAGATATGTGCCTTTGTTAGGAATTTGTGCTTGTAGAATGTGGGTCTTCATTGGGCCATTGAAAGAACAATTTTGGACAAGTGAATTGTGATGCATTGGAGATTGAGGGCCCCTTCTGTCGCTATGCCAGATAATGTGGGAAGAGATCCAAAGTAAGTAGTCTCTTTGGGCTTGGACTAGGTTAAAACCTTGAGTTTCCTCAACAAAAAAATAAAAAGATCATTAAATGATAAGAATTAAGTCACTAGTAGGTGGTGGATGGCAATTATCCAACTTTCCTTGGATTTTGCTAGGCTTTGGATTCCTATCTAGTAATCATAGTCTTCATTTTCTTCTTTAGTAGGGAGGTAAGTTTCAAGAACAAGAGAAATGGCTAAATCAAGATGAAGAATTTCTTAAAGTTTGACCATCCAGAGGCCTCATGATCACGAAGCTCAAAAGAGATTCAAAGTGGGGAGGATGGTTGACACCAACCATGAAAAGTTTAGTTACTAGCTCTTTTTAGAGGGGTTTAGGAATCATGTGATTGACAATTGTGTTGAACACTTGGAACTACTTTCCAAATCCAACCTCACAAAGAAGTATAGAACTTTCAAATATTTATGGGCACCAATCCACTAGAGACACCAATCCCCTTACAATGAATTTGTAGGCACCAACCCACAAGAGGCACCAATCCCCTAATACAAGGATTGAGCATCAACTTAGCTTGTGAGGCACCAACCTCAAATACAACAAGATAAGTGTAGACGTATAAATCTGACCACTTTCCTAAGTGAACATTTAATATTCATTTTAACCTCACTCCTCTATATAATTAAATTCTTTATATTCATCTATTTGATTAAATGAATTACTCAATTTATTTAGTTAAGTTCACCTAAGCCTTTTTCTAACCTTTAATTAAATAAATAAACTTATTTAATTAATTCCCCTTTCTCCCCTTTTAATTAAATTTACATTTAATTAAATTAATCCTTGCAACTAATAAATCTAATTTATTTATTTAAATCTGCCACTTATATTTATGCAACTTGGATCTATTTTTGTTAAAATAAAGTAATTTATTTTAATTAAAATTCCCCTCCATCCACTTGCATTTTCGTACATCTCCCACCTGCCTCCCTAAAACCCTTTTAGATTCTTCTAATCACTTCCAATTTAGCCTAATCCATCTCCTAAATATTGTCGCATCCCTAAGCAAAGGGAAGTCTCTTCTCAAACCCTCAAAGTCTTCAATAGCCATTAAAGGCTTTATGTCCTCAACAAGTTAACCCTCAAAGTCTTCATAACCATTAATGGTTAACTCAACTTTCTTGCATGATTAGAGACTTTCACTCTAACTCAACCCTCATCTAACCCAAGGGTCTCATCAAACATTCATGGCTTTAACCTTGGTTATCCCTTTAACCCTTGCACAAGAGTTTACCCTTTGGGTAAAAGCTTTATCCAATGGATGACCCTAACCTAACCTTAACCCTTACCTCCTAAGGTAACAGGCTTCATGTCTTCTCAAACATTTAATGCTTTTTACATCTCCTCTCAAACAATCTCTTGTTGACAATTGTCACCATTTCATTGGTGAGAATTGTGAACATGGATTGATAACTTTCAATCCTGGCCCTTGTTAAGATTAATACAATCTTGACCATCCATTGCCCTATTTTTCCTATAAATAGAGCTCTCATTCTCTCATTTTGATATCTTCAAGTTTCATGCATCTTATCTATAGTCATTTTACTAAGCATTTAACCTCTCTTTGATAAAATTCATCTTAATAGCATTTTAGAAGTAATTTTAAATATCATAGCATATCCATGTTAGACTAGTATATCATGCTAGGATAAGTTCACTAATCCATTATCTTATCATCATCTTTTATGCTAGTTTAAATCATCATAGATTCAATATCATACATATCTCGGAATGCATTCATGCTAAATTAATCAAACATCACTCATTTTTGGAGTTGTCATTCCTAATTCACTTTGCTCAGTGATCTGAGAGCAAAGGCATTGACTTGAGGGATCCTGTGAGATAGAGAAAAATGGAACACCCCTTGGGAAGTTGAGCTATTCAATATAGCTCCCATAACTTGCACCAAGAGTCTCATTGGTGTGTGGATCTTTTGAAACCTGACTTTTGTGTTTCTGTACCCCACATTTCCCGCACACAATAAGAATTGTATAGACCTTCCAAACTTAGACTGCACCATCAACCAATTTTGATCTGTTACAAAGCACTCTCTCATTATGTATAAGATCTACAACTTTATTTGCACACCTTAATTCTGTTAGGAATCCCATAGATACTGAGAGGGGGGGGGGGGTGAATCAGTATCTAACTGGTGAGTAGAATTTCTTGAATTAAAACATGCAGAACATATTATAACAGTGTACCGGTATGCAAGAAATAATGCAATAAACAGAATCAAGAACATCCACATGAAAAGCACACCATAACACAAGGTTTTAACAAGGAAACCCGGTGTGGGAAAAACCTCGGTGGGATTTGTGACCCTCAATATTCACTCACTGGCCAATAAGAGAATATTACTTACAATAGGGGCTTGCACATGCAGGAAGGCCAACTGCCTAGAGCTCACTGCTCAATGGGAAGTCTCACTGACTTACAATGAGGATTATACAAATCCAATATCTTGTACTGCTTTACAATAGCATCTATAATGCCTGATCCAGTACCGGTTGCTGCTTTGCTTCTTACATAAACCCTTAGCCTATATTTTGCTTAATAGGTCTACCTCTCTCATACCAAATGTCTACAATGATCTCTTTTATATATGAGTCATTTTACAATTTGCCAAGTCAGCTTACAAAGTTTTTACAATAATAAACAAAATATAATATAACAAAGTCCTATCGACCTCTGTGTCGGTATACTTCTTTTCTTTGTGCTGGTGTCGGTGTTCTGAGTGCCGGTGTAGAGTGTGATCTGCTGATGTCGGTATAATGCCTTTGTCGGTGCCATAGGATTGCAAGGTTGTCATCAATGACAAAACCTTCAATCACATACAATGTCTCATTGGAGTGTGCATATGCCAACAATCTCCCCCTTTGGCATTGATGGCAACACTCATGAGAAATTTTAAAAATGTATCCAAAAATGTGAAGTCCAAAAATGTGTGTGCTCCCCCTGAGCATATGATTCCTGTGATATTGAATTTTCTCATCCCACTACACCCCCTTTGGCATCAATGACAAAGGTTGTCAAGATGTCAGTAGAGTTTGTAGTTTCAACCTTGTAACTGGGTGGTTACAATTTGAAAAAGATCTCCCAAAATCAAGTTTATACTATCCATAAACTTCTTGCTATCCTTTATTGTTGTCTCTGTTCTCTTCACTGTACTGGTGAGATGTTGCAAATGCTCTGCCGGTGTTTTTTGTCCCTGTATTAGTGCCTCAGATACTTCCTTCTGTAGTGATGCTAGATAGTCCAATCTTGGACTTAGTTTTAATCTCAAATGTTTTGCCTTATTCACTATTCTTTCTCTCTCTCTTTCCAATTTAAGTATAATCTTCTTCAAAATTTGTTATCTTCTCCTCAAAAACTGATAGTGTATCAGGTGAGTTAACAAAATTATCTACAAGTTTATTGATCTCATCCTGTACCTTGCTCATCTTTTTGTCTATATCTACAGTCAAAAAGTTTGCCTTACATGTGTCTTTGTACAGAGTTTTGTACTCTTTCAATAAATTACACAATTTCGATAGAAGTGTGTCAAAATTTCTGTTACACTTCTTTATTTGCTCATCAAAGAATTTTTGCTTTTCAATTTCTACTTTATCCTTCAATGACTCTTCCTTTATTTTCTCAATGTTTTCTGTGATATATTTACACAGTGTATCAAGTTGTCCTAAAGAATCTTTATTGTCTATATTACAGTTAGGAGCAATTACCTTCAAAATTGGTATGGTATCATCAATTGCCTTATAAGCTTGTGAGTTGTAGTTTGTTATCTTTTTGATTGAATCTAATAGTACCTCAGTCATATTAGTTGATTTGTAGCCTGATGATGAACCAACATTCTGAGTACCGTCAGTGAAAGTAATCAAGCTTGTATTGACCTCTGGTAGGTCTGTTTGTGTCTGCATTTCTTTAAGCAATGGTTTTTCTATTTCTCTAGTTGCCTGTGGCATTGTTTCCTTATGTTCATGTTCTTGTTGTTGTTGTTCCTGTTCTGGAGCCTTTTTCTCTGTTTGTTGCATTGTCTCAGTCTGAGTCTCTACCTTTTGCTCTTTATCTTCTGTCGGTTTCTCCTGTGTGTTTTCAGTTTGCTCAGCTACCGGAGGCTCACTAGTCATGTTAGTCTTATCAGCTATATCTTTGTCTACCACTATGTTGATCTTTTGAGTATCAACATCCACAGTATATAAGACTTCAGGATTAGGACTACCATCCTCTACATCCATACTCTCAGCTGTCGGTTGATCTTTTGTAGCTGTTGTTTTTATCGGTGGAGTAATCAAAGGAGGTGGGGGTAAGTTGTCTCTAACCTTGATACTAGGTGGTCCACCAACTTTACCTTTACCCTTGTCTCTATCTTTCTGATAAACTTTTATGGGTTTGGGGTTCCTGTATTCTTCTTGTTTTTCTTTTACAACTAGGAATATATCCCATCCATTTTTTGTTTCCTCAGTCACCTCATTAACTCTTCCAACCATTAAAGCAATGTGTCGGTGTGCAGTAGAAAATACTGACCGGTTGGCTTGAGCAATTAGGTCATCAATTTCTTTGGGTGAGTTTACCGGATATACAACAAGTAGTTTTTCAATCTTTATTTTCTTGTCCAGTTCTATTACTGCTTGTCTTCTTGCTTCCAGTCTCTTAAATAGTTCATCTGGAATTTCATTAACTACTTCCATCAAAAACTTCTTATACATGTCCATATGCAATATAACACTATTTTCAACTTGTTCTTTTTCATCAGTTGTTAAAGTGTCATATGTTTTCTCTATATTTTTCAATTTACCTTCCTCTGTAATTTCATTCAGCAGTATATCAAGAGAGGCCAAGTCTTTGTTTGTCCTCTTCTTCTTTTTGGGTGTCAGTTTCTTCTTCTTTGGTGTAGCCTTTCTTACCAGAGATCTCACTGCTTGTTGTTTTTGTCTTGTCCTCCTGGGTGAGGGTGTGGTTGCCGGTGAGGGATCTCTTTTCCTTACAACTCTTTTGAAAGTTGCAGGCATGTCACTCCCCGAAGAAGTACCTACCGGTGATAAGTGAGTTTCAGGTTGTGAAGCTGCTAACTCATCCTCTGTTATACCGGTTGTCTTCAACAGATCTTCTTTGATGGCCTTTGCTTGTCTGGAACCTTTCCTTACAACTACCTCAACCTTTTTCATTATTTTCTTTGATTGTATTTGGCTTTCAATAGTTTCTGCACTACCAAATATTTCTTCCTTAGGTTCTCTGGGGGCTTCTAGAAGTGCTTTAGCATATGTTTCAATTATATGATCATCTATTTCATAGCCCATCTCGGTTACCCAAACTGTCCTAGGAATGACTGCTTCCATCCAGATTTCATCCTTCTTGATTACAAAGCATATTTCATCTCTGTTCTGTCGACAATCTTTTGTGATAACCTAATTCTTTTCTTCACTTTGGCCTTTAATGCTTGAAAGAAGTCATAAATATTGTTTTCCTTGTCTTCTCCCATGTTATTGAATAGTTTTGTTAACTGTTTACCTACCGGTATATCATATCCAAGTTCTTTGTAGCCTATATCGGGAACCTGTTTGGTTATATGTAGCATCAGACATACTAACATATTTCCAAACCTAAAAGTTCATTTTTTGTCCTTCTTAATATTTCCAAGGTTGTCAATTAATTCATCTTTTAACCATTCACATATATCAATCTTTGCATTATCTGTGACCATATCATAAGCACTCTTAATGCATAAACTTGAAACTAAATTGAGTCTATTTGCATGAGTAGCTTTATACCCTAATATCATGCTGATAAATCTCACATTAATGTCTGTTACATCATTAACTCTTAGGGACCTTTTGTCGAATGTTGCACCAGTTAGGTTTGTAACTAGGTCATTGGATACCTTTTTGGTTTTATCTGGCCTTTTACCAGTGGTCGGTAACCCTATGACAGCTTTCACAGCTTCCTTAGTGATTTTGTGGATTGCATCTAACCAGAAAAATTCACCATGTACCCTGCTTAAGACTATCCTAATCACATCCTTGGGGAATTCAGGAATGCTAAGGATCTTTGTAAATCCTAGGGTTTCAATGATCTTGTATTCATCTTTTACATTGTCGGTTTTATCACATATCACAGTTTTAAACATGGTTTTAATCTCTTCATCTCCTAGTTCCTCAATGTTGCAGTGGATGTACATTCTGGGGTCTTCAGTATAGACAACTCCCTTGGGAATTTGAGAAAAAGCACCTAAGGTATCATCTTTCTTTGCTACCTCGGGAACTAACTGAAATACGGGCCTAGGTCTTTTTATCACTTCGACAATAGTAGGGTTTTCTATATATTCAATTGTAGAGGTGGATGCCATGATAAAATACCTTTTGTTGCCTTTAGGATGGATGAATGCTTGGAGTGTTCTTGCCTCTTGCTCTAAATACCTTAGCTCGAAATCTTCGCGCTCTTCGTACGTTTGAAATCTCGGTGAAATGGAATGGAGCCAAAACCTCAATTTTATAGTGTCTTTTTGCCATCTACCACATTAAATGCATGCCGGTTAAGTATTCACTTAACATTGTCTGGCGGTAAAAAGTAATTTCCAAGTTCTTATCTCTAACCGAGGGAATAATAGCACATGTGTCATTAGATTGCCAAACCCTCAAGGAAACTTTCTTCAATTAGACGAAGAACTTCCTGCCAGTGGAGCACTGCTCTGTCCTGCTGATGAAGCATCACTCTGTCCTGCCAGTGAAGCATTGATTTGTTCTACCGGTGGAGGAGTATTCCCAATATTTAGATCAGCTTTTCTAATCCATTATTTTGAGAATTCTTGCTTAACTTCTTCAACTTTTTCTTTACCTTTCAAGCTAGAACTTTTGTTGTCTGTCGGTGATCCTTTACTTCTACAGAATTTTGCAATATGCCCAATCTTGTTACATGCATAACAAGTTACATTATTCTTCTGAATAGCTTTCCCATAACCTATGCCGGTTTGTGTTCTGCATTGATTAGATAAATGTCCAAATCTTCCACAAATATAACATCTCACATTCATTCTACAATTTTCAGAGTTGTGACCAACTTTGTTGCATTTAGAACATTGACCCGTGGGTGTGTTGATAATCTGATAATTTCTAGATCTACATTCATTTGCTCTATGACCATACTTATTACAATTAAAGCATTTTCCATTGAATTTATAAGCATTAGGTTGTCTTACCGGTTTGCTGTAATCCTGAGTATTTGCAGTACCGGAGCTTTCACCAACTTCAAAGCCAATTCCAGAAGTGTCACCTTTAGGTTTTTTATTCTTCAGCAAGGTGCCAAGTTCTTCTGAGATTTTCTTGAATTTTTCTTTATGTTGATTTGCAGTTTCTAGTTCTCTTTCTAAGACTTCTTTTTGTCTCATCAATTCATTTGAGTCATTCTGAGTATGCATCAGATCTGTCTTCAACATGTCATTTTCATAGCTAAGTCTTGTATTCTCATTTGCTGCATCACTTAGTCTTCTGGTCAATTCTTCTTCATTCTTCTTCCTATCCTCAATCTCTTTGCAAAATCTCATAGTCATATCCTGCATCTCATTCTTTGTTGTCATGTTCTCTTATTTCAACTTACTTATCATATCATTAAGTGATTCATTTTCATCATTCTCATTTTGCAATTTTTCACAAAGTTCTTTCTCTTATTTCTTGCAACAGTAAAATTTTCTTGAAGTGCCTGAATGATATCCTGAGCTGCCCTTAAATCATCTTCTTGTTTGATATTTTTCAATTTCTCTACATCATATTCTAAAAGAGCTCCTTCAAGTTGCTTCATCAGATTTTCCATCTTTATCAATGTCAAGATCTTCCTCAAGCCGTTAGGCTTCTGAAAATAGAGGACCAGGCTCTGATACCAATTGTTAGAAATCCCACAGATACTGAGAGGGGGGGTGAATCAGTATCTAACCGATGAGTAGAATTTCTTGAATTAAAACATGCAAAACATATTATAACAGTGTACCGATATGCAAGAAATAATGCAATAAACAGAATCAAGAACATCCACATGAAAAGCACACCATAACACAAAGTTTTAACGAGGAAACCCGGTGTGGGAAAAACCTCAGTGGGATTTGTGACCCACAATATTCACTCACTGGCCAATAAGAGAATATTACTTACAATAGGGGCCTGCACATGCAGGAAGGCCAACTGCCTAGAGCTCACTGCTCAATGGGAAGTCTCACTGACTTACAATGAGGATTATACAAATCCAATATCTTGTACTGTTTTACAATAGCATCTATAATGCCTGATCTAGTACCGGTTGTTGCTTTGCTTCTTACATAAACCCTTAGCCTATATTTCGCATAATAGGTCTGCCTAATATTTTTCCTTAACACTTCCTCTCTCATACCAAATGTCTACAATGATCTCTTTTATATATAAGAGTCATTTTACAATTTGCCAAGTCGGCTTAAAAAGTTTTTACAATAATAAACAAAATATAATATAACAAAGTCCTGTCAGCCTCTGTGTCGGTATACTTCTTTTCTTTGTGTCGGTGTCGGTGTCCTGAGTGTCAGTGTAGAGTGTGATTTGTTGATGTCGGTATAATGCCTTTGCCGGTGCCATAGGATTGCAAGATTGCCATCAATGACAAAACCTTCAATCACATACAATGTCTCATTGGAGTGTGCATATGCCAACAAATTCATCTTTGCTAATTGAATAGGAAGCTTCCACAACTCTTTTGTCACACTTTCTTGACAATCACACTAGCAATGGACCTAGATCAACAATATATATGCATTACAATGATAATTACATTCACAAGTTAACCTAAAACATAATTAAAATATTTGCAAGTCGAGCACAAACAAATTCCTTAAACAAACATGTTGTTGGCTTGGTCTTAAAGCCCACACGGTACACTAGGAGTAGGAACACACTATGTGTTGTTGTAGCATTGTAAATCGTACTCCTTTATTAGTATGTCCAATTTCACACTCTCCTAGCACTCATTTTAGTATTTCTCATTACTCTATACATTATAGGACCTTAATGTAATTAATTAATATTTAATTCATCATTGGGCCCTTAAATCTAGGTTTACCCATTATCCTTTATTATCCTTAATCCTACTTCAATTTCAACTTCCAAAACATATTACACACATCTATACCTCTTGTTTTGAGCCACTAAGCTAGAATTGGCATTAGAACCCCATTATCTTGAATCCTTAGAAATTCGAGATAAAGTTGTCAAGATCAGATTGGTCACAGTCCCTTGGTCCCATAATTTTTTCCTCGAATTTTGGGAGGATAATAAGGTGGTCCTACGCTATTAAAATCTAGCTCCATGTGAAAATAAACTAAATCTATATCGGCCTAAAGGTGATTTTAAGGTGATTTTAATTATGAAATCCATATATAAGGCATCCATGTCAATTCATTTTCAACATCTCATCTCATGCTAGCATTATCATCCAATTAAAGAGCAATTCTTCTTTCTCAAAAGCATATTTGATTCAATGAGCAACTAACTATTTCAAAACATCTTCATATTATGTTTCAATTACGATTTCATGGTAGATTTTATGTGATTTATCATGTTATTGCATCAACGCATGGAGGACTTATCCTAAGAGAATTGCATCACCTATTAAAGGTATAAACATCTGCATTCAAGTATTTCAATTTCAGATCTAGTCGTGCCCTCAAAAGGCAAGCTTTTCCAATTCAATTCAAGTTCAATTTTTATTTCAATTAGGGTTAATTCCAAACCTAGGGTTTGACCTAGGTAAACCCCTATCCACAACACCCTTTTTTCCTGTGTGCAGCTACAGGTACCCAATGAAGCTAGGAAGATTAGAAAGCAACTAGGACCCTAGAGAAAAGCACCCAACCAAATTTCATTAGGAAGTGCATGCACCATGGCACTTTGGGTGCCATGGTCCTAAACTAGGGCATTCTAGGTGCTATGGTCCTCCTAGCACAAGTCCAAAGTTAATTGGGAGCAGTTACAGTGTCTTAGGCA
The DNA here is from genome assembly GCF_030272615.1 of Cryptomeria japonica. NCBI lineage: Eukaryota > Viridiplantae > Streptophyta > Pinopsida > Cupressales > Cupressaceae > Cryptomeria > Cryptomeria japonica. The sequence continues at coordinate 18,274,023 of NC_081409.1, forward strand.
CCCACTTTCAAACCTATGTTCATAAATTCAACTGCTTGGATAGGGATATGCCCTGAACACTATCAATACATCAATTTCAGCTCAATTATTAGGCAAAGGTGCCCTTTTGAATTTCCTTTTCATTTTTGTACATGTTCTGAAGTTTCTCTATAGCACATAGCTCTGGTAGAGGAAAAGGCATAACTGTAACCAAAGAAGGAAAATTTTAGGCTTGTGAAGTCCACCTTCAAGATTTGATTGTTTTTGCTAACTGATTTTGTGCAGGCTCTAACCTTTCTGTGCAAGAGCAATAGGAATTAGTTTAAGATTTTCTTTACTCTCTTTCAAAGTTATTAAAAAGAACTCACCTTCCTTTTTTTGCAAAATCTTAAAATGAACCTCATGATTTCTTTAGGGATGCTTAAAATGAACTTCATACTCTCTTTTGGTGTTTAAAACAAAACTTCATCTTTTCCTTATTTGCATGGGTAAAAAGAACAACAAAGCAAAAATTTTCATTCTTGCAAGTTAGGAAAACACTTCGTTTAGGTTTAAAAAGAACAATAAATTTACTTTTCAGTTAGCAAAGGTAAAAAGAATTTCACCTTCCTTTGGTGCCTAAAAGGATTCATTTTGATTTATTGCAAAAGTAAAAGAACCCCACTTATTATTTTGTGCAAAGCAAAGGAGTTGTTCACGATTTTCCTTTTGTTGACCAAACATCATGATTTCTTTTGTTGACCAGGATTTCTAATTTTTAGATAGAAAATCATGCTATACAAGGTTAAAAAGAACACGATACTTTTTGGAGCAACATCTCCAAATAGAAAGAAAATAATTGCTTGAAAGGGTTAAAAAGAACACTTGTGTACCTTGTCTCGAAAGTGGAAGGTATATGCTCTCCCCTTAATTGGGTGACCAAAAAGCTAAACCACTCTTTCATGCTTTCTTCGTTTCAAGCATTTAAATCCTTTAGCAGGTCTGCCCTCCCAATTTGCTCTTAGATTGTCATTTAAATGGTCAGTGAGAGAGGAACGACCTAAGTGGGAAACGACTTTATCACCAAGTGTTCCAACCCACTATAATCAAAAGTGGAGGCTGACGAAAGTCCCCTTCAACGATTTTGCTCAGTGATTAGCCCTCCTTCGGTATGTTTAAGATACGTAAATCCTTTTTTATAAAGGTTGGGTAGCCTCCCGATGGAGTTTATTACTGAAGACCGAACGAAAGTCTGATTAAAAACCTTAGCACTAGAAACTTTGAGCCAAGTCAATATCCAAACATCTTCAATATCATAGTGCAAGGGTGGGGAAGAATCCACCCCCAAGATCACTCACCATATATCTCTAAGATAACTACTCAATTGTGAAGCAATTCACTTTGAGTTAATTTATGGCAAAAGGCAAAAAAAGGGGCGCCCCCTAGGGGTGACAAGGTTGTTTGAGTTGACGGAGTATCGAGTCTAGTGGGCTATAATGTTGTTGATGACCCTTGAATAAATAGTCTATCTAATTTGTATTACTTGTTATCTAATCTAGTGAAAACATCAGAGATTTGAACACATCCTCACAAAACATACACTATTTGTCTAACATAGGCAAAATTTGTTCTCTTTTGTGTGTCGTGTTTGCAATTTATTTTTCACAAAATTATCCCTAAAAAACACAACTGTTAAAAATCTCAAAACAACAGAAACAAAGAAATCAGAGCAGCTTAGCGCATAGGAGCAACTTCCTAGCACGTATCAATCATTTTGTAGCGCATATGCACCAAAACTTAGTGCTCTCAGCCTTCACTTTAGCGCATAACCAGTTTCAGACTAAGTAAACTTTCAGTGGTGCTTTGTGTTACCAGCTTAGCGCATTTTAACATCAACTTAGTGCGTAAGAGGCATATCTTAGTGCTTTTCAGGGACATATTAGCGCGTAACCTTTCCAGTCAAAACAATTTCAAACAAATCTCAGTCGACATGTAGAAGAGGCAGTTTAGTGCATAGAGAACTTTACGCAGCACATCTAGACCATTAGTTAGCATATCCAGTTTCTACTTTAACGCATATTCAAAATCAAGAAAAAAATAGAGAGCAAACCAGGAATTTCGGGAAAATTTTATCACCAGTTGTGAGTACCCTTTTTGGTCCTTTGTCGAAACCAGTAGTCAAAATCTGAATCAGGTTATCAGAGAAAACAATTCCAAAATCAAACAAGCATCCTTAGAACAAATTTTTTGAATCTTAAACTAGCTCGAGATAAGACTTCATCCAACCAAAATCAGGCAGTACCATCACATTGATCAAAGTTCCACCATCTAACAAATCCTATCACAAACAACATACCAAGTTTAATCCTTGAGTTGTCAAATCAAGTTTCCATATCGGGAGACTTTATCCATATCATTTGACACACTTTGTCATGGAGGCGAATCTAACTAAACCTCTACTTGATAAAGTAAACTTGAGTTTTAAAACAAAGTATCACAATTCAACATCAAAGGAAACCATTGATCATTTGTGTATGATCACTCCTCATATTTTGAGAAGAACAAGTCTTCATCACAAAACTAAGTTGAAGAAGAGACAACCTAATTCTAAGACACTTGCAAAAAGGAATAAGTTTCTCTATATCAATCGCCAACTTTTTAAAGCACATCGCGCATTCTTGCGTCACATGCGATTGTATATTCAAGGCAAATCATACGAGTTTGACAAAGAACCTTTAAGAAGTAGAGCTTATATTCAAAAAGCGGCATTCAACCAACGCTTAAATCATGGAGGAAGAATCAACCCCGCTTTATTCCCACAAATCTATATCACTTATCACGAAGCTCGACCTGAACCACCAACCCCTAAGAGAGGGGAAGAAGAAGAAATCCCCTTTGTAACAGAAAGTTTTTATTGAGGAACATATTCTTAAACCACCAAACACCACCAGGAACTCCGGTAGAAATTTCCTAAACGCCTATTGTCACTCGCTCTCAGATAAACAAACAAAGCGAATCACAACTAGAGTCAAGTATGGGTCGTAGATTATCCAACCTTTTTTATGAGTATGCTAATTTGGGAGATACAAAGATCACCGAGGAACTTCTCTAAGAGTGTCAAGAAAACCCCTCATTCCAAAGGCTCATGGAAAGACTTATTGAAGCAGACAAGGAAAAATATATACACATGCTATCTAGCAAAGGAGTTAGACTTCCGGAAGATTTCGATACCAAAAACTTAAGGAATGTAGACGAACGAATTTTTAGAACAAGGTCTAGAAATCACGCCTATCAAGACCAACAAAGAGAAGAAGAAACACATGAACCAGAAATCATACATGAACAAAATAACACCCCCGAACACAACCATGCCCGAACTCGGGATAATATTAATGAAAGGGAGGAAGCTCTCCCTCGACGTACAAATGCACCCATGGTCGCTCTTACACAACAAATCCAAATGCTGCAAAGGAAAATGCAGGACATGCAACAAGGAACCATGGTGTGATACTCCTTGGACGAGATCTGTCCTTATCCCTTTGATGGGAGATTAAACATGATACCTTCTCCCCCGAATTCAGATATACCAAAATACGACAAATACGATGGTAAAAGTGATCCCTGCAATCATGTTCAAGAATTTTGTACCATAAGCCTAGATTTTGCTCACGACGACACTTACTTAATGAGGCTATTCCCAAGAAGTTTGGGAGGGCAAACAATGGAGTGGTTGTCTAAACTTACACCTCCCATCAGATCAATTGATGAGTTGGTAAACAAATTTATCACATAATACTCCTATAATATTCAACACGCAATCACCATGTTGGATGTATGTAACACCAAACAAAAAAACAATGAGACATTCATGGTGTTTCTTCAACGTTGGAGAGGCATGGTTTCAAGATATCCTTGAGATGTGCCTGAAAAGGAAAAGATGGAAATATTTATCGATAACTTAAATAGTGAGATGAGTTATCAACTCAAGCTCCAATGCATACCATCTTTTGCCAAGTTGATAGAAAACAGAATCCAAGTAGAGGAAGCCTGCATCAAGAAAGGAACATTGAAGTTCTTTAAGGAAGGAACTAACTCATCCAACACTCACCCCTTTAACAATCAAAACAACAACAACACTTTAGACAAATCCATATTTTGGACAAGAAACAAAAACGTTGTTAATGGTGGAGGAGTTGATGCTAATGATATAAATTCCAAACAACCAGTATTAGCTTTATCAGGTAATCCACAATCTAACAAAAATCAAAAAAGTGTTAATCAAGGCACTAACACTTACCCACAAAATACCAATCAAGGACCTTCAATTTCAAACACCAACAATAATACCCAAGGAAACAATGCTAATCGAGGGAATAATACAAACCAAAGAGGTAACACCAACACTTTCCCAAATAGACGCATCTACACACCATTAGGGCAAATCTTAGAATCAGTGTTTCGAGAACTCCTGGCCTTAAAAACTTTGAATCCTAGGTCAAACCACCTTGGTGGAATGACTCGCACTTTTGTGATTTTCATCGAAACAAAGGACATCACACAAATGATTGTATGAGGGTTAAGAACATCATTCAGGACATGATTGATAGAGGTGATTTAACGGTTGATGGTCTCAAACCAAACGGTGACCATGACACCTCTAAAAATCCTCTTCCAAATTACAACAAGGGAGGAGCTTCATCATCAAATGATACAGGAGGAGCTCGTATAAATCACCTGTACAATAACACCATCAATCACATATCGACAGATGACAACCAAACAAATGTCATAAATATCAAGGAAAAACAAGACCATGCGTCAATCAATGTGACAACCAAAGCTCAAAAATACATCTTGAAAGGGCATACATCAACATCCACCGCTATCCCCAAGACTCAATATAATTTGGTTGATCAACTGCAGAGAACTCCCGCTCAAATATCCATACTCGAGTTACTCAAACTCTCGCCAAAATATAAGGACATCTTAGAACAAGCACTGGTTGAAACAAACGTTCCTCAAGATCTGGACATTGATAAATTCCAAGCCATGGTGGCTCATATGATAGGGTCTCATAAGCTCACCTTTTCCAAACACGATAACGTCTCTTTAAAACATCCACATAAAACCTCGCTTCATATCGAAGTCTTAGTCTATAAACACCGAGTTAAAAGAGTGTTAATAGATGGAGGTGTTAGTCTCAATATATGTACTTTAAAGCTATATGTGCATTAGGCTTCTCTGAACAGTCTATTGATCCAAACAAAAAGATCACCATCAAGGCCTATGATGATGAAGAAAGGTCATCCAAAGGCACAATGATACTACCTATTCAGGTAGGACCGATACAAAGGGACATTATGTGCCAAGTCTTAGACATAGACTTAACATACAATATTCTATTGGGTCATCCTTGGATACATGAAATGCAAGCAGTGCTTTCAACATACCATCAGTATGTCAAATTCTTGTATAATGGATAGGAAATTTCTATATCTGTCGATAATCATCCTTTTCAACATTACAATGCTATGGGGGCAGCTCAAGACAACCTAGTTCCACACAACATGGAAGCTCCAACTTCCTCAGCATTAGATCATCATCAAGAAAAACTCAAGTCTTTATCCATGGACTTCAAACAAAAGATGAAAATTAAAGATCAAGGCATGGGAGAATACTCTTTCAAACCCATGTGTCTATCAAAATTGCCACCATCACCAAAATCTCATAGACAACCTTCTGCATCGACACATCAAGAAACACAACCCATCACCAAATTTGATGGAAAATTTATCTAATTGGGCACACTAGCAAATGAATCAGAAGAGAAAGACATCCTTAGTTGGCTATACAAGGATGAGGAAGAGGTCAGAGTTGCTACTCTAGAAGTGGTCATACCAACACAACAATATGGGAAAGGATTCCTGATCATGCAAGTGATGGGATACGCCCCCAAAGGACCTATAGGAAAGCATCAAGAAGGCATTATAGAACCCCTAGAACCTCCTTCACAATTTTCACGCAACAAAACAGGACTAGGATATGGACACAACATACCCCCTAGGCACAAACAAAATAAGTATCAGAAACCTCAGTGGAAAGCAAAGAAGAAATACAATGAGAACTCATGGCAAGAGGCACTACACCAAGTAGCAGAAACAACAAGGAAAGAGCGAGAACACCAGGAAAAAGAGAAACGACAAGAGGAACTGGCCATTCAAAGGGAAGAAATCTCTTATAACAAAGTGCATCATGTACAGGAACCTATTCAAAACAAGGAAGAGTCACCACCCGAATAAATCACTAATCTCCAAGGAGAAATAATGTATGAACAAATGTAAAGGGTACAAGTAGGCTATGATTCTGAATCAGAAAAAACTACAAGATTGGTATCAATTATTAGAGATCTTTTCTCACCCTACAACGTACCTGTTAGCAGTAGTGAGAAACTCTGGGACAGTACTTTTGAAACTAATTCTAATGACTATGAATGGGGTAGTTGTCCATATATTACTGAGGATATCGAGGAAGTTACTATCTATTCACACACCCCTTTCTCAGGAGGGACAAAGCGCAGAGTCTTGATTACTTGAATTCAGACCACGACATATCTACGAGGCTAAGGAGAATGATCAACAACACTATGAACAAGTCTACACCGAAGATGATACCATCAAATACATTGACAATATCATTAACCTAACCAGCATCCCAAACAACTATAATGATACCTCTATCATGACACTTACCACAGTCGATCTCGACCCACCAAATGACTCTCTACCGCTTGTATTTCCTGATCTCATAGACTGGGAAGAACCTGAACACCCTGATATACCCATTTTCCTAGATGATGAATCCATTGTCCAGTATCTATGTACAATCAACCCAGAAACATGCTCTACCAGCAAACAAAATAACAATATCTGCAATCAGGGGAGTGCCAAGTCTCTTAGTCACAAAAATAAAAGAAACAAAAGATCTAATACTGAAACCCAATCAATGGCAACACTAGATCACAAAAAAGTCAAAATAAAGGATGCATCTGCAGGTCAAAACCTTTTTAAGGCACCTAAAGATGGGCTACTTGACACTCTTCTTGAACACTACCAAGAGAGGTCACCCATATTGATCGATCCAACTCAATCAATAAACATCGATATAGAAGCAGCAGCTAAAAACATACACCTAGCAGAATAACTGACAAAAGAGGAACAACCAGAGTTTATCAGATTCTTCAAAGAAAAGAAAATCAATTTTCCTTGGTCCTATGTTGATATGCCCGAAATAAATCTGAACCTGATCATGCATCATTTATCTATTGCTCCCAGAGCTAATCCAATCCAACAAAAATTAAGACAGATGAATCTGCATGTGGCATTAATGGTCAAAGCAGAACTAAAGAAGTTATTAGACGTCAGGTTCATTTGACCTATAGACTATGCTGAATGGATTTCAAACATTGTACCAGTTTCAAAACTGGACGAAAGCATCAGAATATGCACAGATTTTAGAGATGTCAACAAATCATGCCCAAAGGATGACTTTCCTTTGCCCAGCATCGACATAATTGTGGATCTAACAACAGACCATGCAATGCTATCATTAATGGACGGTTTCTCTAGCTATAATCAAATCAAGATAGCTCCAAAGGCTCAAGATAAAACTGCGTTCACCTATCCTTGGGGAACATATTGTTGGAACGTCATGCCTTTTGGCTTAAGGAATGTTGGGGCAACTTATCAAAGAGCGATGACGATAATCTTTCACGATATGATTCATACCTTCATGGAGGACTATGTGGATGATTTATTGGCTAAGTCATTCACCTGGGTAGAACATCTAGGCATATTAAATAAAATCTTTCAAAGATTGTAGCAATTCCAAGTCAGGCTAAACCCTAAGAAGTGTGTCTTCGGGGTCACATCAGGCAAACTATTAGGCTACATTGTGTCTCCAAAAGGCATTGAAGTAGATCCAGTGAAGGTACAGGCCATCATGGAGATGCCACCTCCTAGGAACATTAGTCAACTTAGATCTCTACAAGGACGGCTACAGTCTATCAGGCGATTCATAGCCCAACTAGCAGATAAAAGTCTACCATTCAATCATTTGCTACATAAGAACATACCTTTCAAATGGGAAGCCAAGTGTGCGGAATAATTCAATCAACTCAAGCAATATCTAATGAATCCACTAGTTGTGGTACCACCAATAGCAGGGAAGCCGCTCATTCTCTACATATCAACAATGAAAGTATCATTGGGGGCACTGTTGGCACAAGAAGATCAGGAAGGCAAGGAACGATCTATTTATTACATCAGCAGAACATTAAATGGATACGAGCTAAATTATACATTCATTGAGAAGGCTTGTTTAGCTATGGTATTCGCCTCTCAAAAGTTCCGCCATTACATGCTATCTCACACAATCAAGCTAGTAGCAAAAAATGCTCCTCTCAAGTATTTACTCAGAAAAGAATCTCTTACAGACCGACTGGCTAAATAGGTCATGATTCTTAGTGAGTTTGATATCCAGTACATAGAACGACAAGCTATCAAAGGACAGGTAATTGCAGATCAACTAGCTGAAGCACCACTACCAAATAAACAACCAATACAGGTGGAATTTCCAGACATGGATGTCCTTATTGTCACACCCAAGCAATGGACCCTGTACTTTGATGATTCTTATACCCAACATGGATCGGGTGTTGGCATTTTGTTCGTCACTCCAGAAGGGCACACAATTCCAAGATTATATAGACTGATGTTTCCATGCACCAATAACATCGTTGAGTATAAAGCCCTGGTCACAAGAATCAAAATGGCATTGGAATGGAGAATCATGGAATTGAGAGTCTATGGGGATTCTCAATTAGTCATCAATCAAATCAATGATGAATATCAGAAAAAGGATGATAAACTAATGCCTTATAAAAGAATGGTGGATGATTTCAAATAGTACTGTGTACGCATCACCTTCGAGAAAATACCAAGGTTGCACAACAAAGCGGCCAATGCAATGGCCACTATCGCTTCACTGCTACAAATTCTAGAGCAACAAAGTCGTTATGAGTTCCTGGTAGAGCAACTGTTTTCACCAGCCTATGACAATTTTGCATCCCACATCATTTATGCCTTAACCGTTTCAGACTCCCCTCTATACCAGACAATCTATGAATATATTAAGACCAATACCCTACCACTCGACCTATCTTGTAGCAAAAAATGCAGCTTTATCTGGCAAGCCACCCATTATACCTTAACTGCTGACACACTTTACCATCGAGGTCTAGATGGTACTCTTCTTCGTTGCTTTGATCGTAATGAATCTGACTCTGCTTTACATGAGCTTCACGAGGGTATCTGTGGCACGCATTCAAGTGGTCCTACTCTCACCAAAAAACTTTTGAGAATGGGATATTACTAGCCGACAATGGAGAAAGACTCCTATCAATTTGCAAAGAAATGGCCTAAGTGCCAAATTCATGGCAATCTTATCCATGCACCAGCACAGGAGCTGCAGCCATTTACCACATCTTGGCCTTGTTGTTAGTGGAGACTTGATTTCATAGGGAAAATCCATCCTTCCTCTTCAAATGGACACAAGTTCATTATCACTGCAACGGAGTATTTTACAAAATGGATTGAAGCAGTCTCGATGACCACAATAACTGGAAAATAGATTGCCTCATTTATTCTCAATTATCTAATTTGCATATACGACATTCCAAGTTCCATCATCGCAGACAACAGGCATCCTTTCAAAAATCAAGACGTACGAGAGCTATGTGAGCGATTCTAAATCCAACATTGTTTCTCTACACCTTACTACCCACAGGGGAATGGTCAAGCAGAAGCATCAAATAAAACAATCTTGAAAATTCTCAAGAAAACAGTAAATGATGCGGGTAAGGCTTGGCATGTACAACTCAATCCGACACTTTGGGCATACAGGATTAGCATTCAGATACCTACAAGGGCTACACCATATTCATTGGTGTACGGATCAGAAGCAATTCTACCTCTTGAGGTAGAAATTCCCTCACTTAAAGTATCTTTGAAATGCCTCATACCAGATGAGGAATATCGGGTAAACAGATTGCATGAACTAGAGCTTCTGGATGAAAAACAACATGCCTATGATCATCTCAAAGCATACCAGCAGCACATGTACAAAATCTACAACCATAGATTCATCCCTAGGGTTTTTTAAGTCAATGATCTTGTACTCAAAGAAAATCCCTCAAATAAATAGGATCGAGAAAAGAAGGGGAAGTTTGAACCTAACTGGTTGGGTCCCTATGTCATCATATCAGCCTATGGATTAGGCACCTATCAGCTAACAACTTCAGAAGGAGACGTGCTCAATGAACCAACCAACAACATCCATCTAAATAAATTCTACACTTGAGTCATCTAATGCACGGAAAAGGTGAAAAATACAAAAACAAATCATCAAAAAAATGAAAAAATACAAAAAAAAGTGCAATAAAAATAAGTGGTGAAAACCAGGCAATAGGCGCTATTTGTGAGAGAACAACTCCTCTATCTATCAGTACTTATATATTTTACATCCGTCCAAGTTAAAGCTAATGGCCATCACCCAACACTATTCACGCAACATTATCCCGAATATACTTAGCGTAGTCATTGTCCTTGATTATCTGAAGATCAATCCATCATATCCTACCAAGGCTTGGTGATCACCATGTATATCCACATCGATAGATATCTATAGCTAGGGGAATAATTCCTCTCACTTCAACCATTCCAAACAATGAACAAAAAAGGATCACAACACGCTAAGGAAACCCTGTCAACAACTGCTCATCAGGCTAGAAAACAAGACCATTATCCAAACACAACTTTAACACACAGATGATGGAGGATTTTCTGAATTATAATTTATTTACATCTAGCATGAAGTTTCGACTATTTTGTATCTTAAATTTTTAAATCATTAGATCTCCTGAGTTTCTCGAAGATGCATTGAGCTAGAGAAAGCAATGGGGGAGTCTGATATTTTTTTGGTTTTTTGTCTGTGAGGTGATCACTTGTACGGTGCAAATTTGTCTTGAGACATGATTGGAAACATATCATTGAAGACATTGTTCCACTTTGCGCATACAAATGGTTAACTCTTGTCTGTTCTACCCAAGCAACACGCAAGTCGTATTGGTTCAATTATACCTCGATGCTTGTGTCGTCTTGCCATATCAAAATCCATGTAAGTGTTACTTAGGTCATTATGGTTCAATTATACAATTATGCTTGTATAAACTTCCAACATATCAAAATCTCAATGATGACAAACAAAAACAGAGCACCACCAAGTGACTAAACAAGAATGACAATGACAGAATGAAGGTGATCATTTAGTTGCATATCATTTTAAAATCTTGCATTTAGTTGCATATCATTTTAAAAACCTTGCATATCATCCTAAAAACACATTTCATCTTGCATTAGTCTCACATCATTATCATTATCATTATCATACATCTCATTTTTAAGATACATCTCACATCATTATCATTATCATTATCATACATCTCATTTTCAAGATACGTCTCACATCATTATCATTATCATACATCTCATTTTCAAGATACATCTCACATCATTATCATTATCATACATCTCATTTTCAAGACACATCTCATAAATCACAGTAATCAATACAATACACCATCACATTCACATCATAATTAAAATCAAGAGCATTATTATCTAAGCATTACATCATCATCATAGAAACATCATATCAATGCATATCATAAATCATCATCCATAACACATCACATGTAAATCAGTGCTTAATATATATATCTCAAAAATGGTCGAAATGTACAAGGGATATCATGTCTATCAAAATACAATAGAGACAAGTCTCTCAGGTATGACTATCTCCTGAGGCTGGCAGTCTCGCAGTAGATGTCCCAGCTCCTGGATCTCCACCAGGTGGTTCATGTCGGGGAGGCCCCATAACACCTCTTCTCTTTGTCCTCGTCTGGCTACAAGCAGATCGACTGACTGCATAGCTAGGAGCTTTGTGCTCTCTAGGGACCAGCTCCTCATATAAACGCCTATAGTACTCGGCCTCCTTGGTCATATACAGTATCTCCCTCATTGCATCCTGCATCAGGGCACCACCTTTCTCTCTCTCTAATCTCTCAGCAAGCTACTATGCCCGGCCCCGACGCTCTCTCTTTGTATCCCGCTTTGCCATAATCTATGTAATCTGGCACTGCTATGCTAGCACTTGTGCCTATAACTCCTGCACTATGACCTGTAGGGCTCTAATCTGTGAATCCTATCGATGGGTAGGTACCCTAATCTGAACGGGTACCTGTGTCATGGTCCCACCCATACCTGTCCCTATCTGAGGTGCCAGTGGAGGTAGAACATCATATCTCCTCCTCTGGGTGGGTTTCCTAACATCCTTTATACCACCCACTGTTGCTAACACTACACCTAACCTACCAGCACCACCAACACCAAGGAGAATTCCTCCTCCTCTCCCTCCATCACCTCCTCATCCTCTATCTCCTTCTCTATCTCTCCCACCATCACCCCCTCTTCCTCCATCTCTCCCTCTATCTCTTCCACCTCCTCCTCCTCCTCCACCACCTCCTCCACCACCTCCTCCATCATCTCCACCTCCATCTCCTACCTCCTCCCCCTCCTCATCTCTATGTCTGATTCCCCCTTGCCTCTATAGCTACTCATCATCATCATCATCATCATCATCATCAAAAGCAGGTAACATCTCTGCTAGATCCGATATCTGTGCCACTGCATGTACCACGATGTAGGTGGAGAACTCCTCTGTCATCCCCGCATCAACAACCCCAGCTCCATAATCCCAAATCTAGCCTGCCAATGTCATATATTACTCTACCACCGCTACACTATCCACTGTGGATCCCCACTCAGGCACATCCTATCTTTGGCGAGCATATAAACACGCTCCCTGTGGTATCCCCTGTTGTCTCCCATACTACCGTTGAACACGGCTATGCAAAAATTGCTCAATGATAAAGGGCATATGCCCGATCAAATATCTCGACATATACACATAGGGCATCTCCAGCCCATCCTCAGCCCACACCTCACAATCCATATACGGTCTCCAAATGACTGTATCGATATCATCCAATGCTCTCCGCCAATGCTCTAGTTTGCCCAGCTTACGTTGGACAACTATACCTGTATACCCATAAGCATATGCTCGACCAACTGGCATATCCCTCTCTGCAAGTGGTCTCGCCACATGAATGTGCTCCCAGGCCTACACCTGTAGTAATGTCACCCCCACTGACAAACTGATGTATCCTAGATACACCACCTAATGAAGCTCTCTATAAAGGTAGGCTAACATATAGGACCCACATGCAAACCTATGTCCCTATGTCACCATATCCTCCAAAACCAATCCCCATCCCATAGCTAGTCCCTTCGACCTATGGTCGGGACACACAAATCCACCAATAAAACCTACTAGTATAGAGGGCAAAGGAGCATAATCCAGATCCAAAAACTCTTGCCATGGGATCTCATACCCGCTGATGTGATCATCCCGAAAGATGTAACAGAGAGCCTCTGTCCCACCCTCCTCAGTCTGCTCATATGGCAACAAGGCCCCCATGATAGGAATCTGCATAATGCAATAACAGTCATCAGGTGTGACTATTATCTCGCCAGTAGCCAAATGGAAGGTGCCACCTCTCCGCCAAAGTTGTCAACAACCCTCGGTTAATGATATACCGAGGCATGTCTAGTAAGGAAGATAAACCGCATCTCTCAATCACATCCCTATCAGCCAGTGACAATCGCGGAATCAATGACCACGGTCACGAAAATCGCTCTTGTGACTAAAGTACACCAAGTTATTCCTGCAAAACAACAAATGTTCATCATCAATTCCCACATCTATCTGATATATCCAATCAAAACAAAATCAACTTGAAACAATGAAACATCTCAAGAAAGCGTCATATCGAAAATCAAAGACCCATATCAAAAATCAACGACATATCAAAAATCAAAGACCCATATTGACAATCAAAGACCCATAACACAAGCATCATATCGGGAAATCATAGCAAAGACCCATAACGCAAGCATCATATTGAGAAATCATATCAAAGATCCATAACGCAAGCATCACATCAAGAATCATATCAGAAATCAAGAATCGAAACTCATATCGGACATCAAATTCATATCGCAAGGAAAAAATCACAGATCCACATCTAAAGAAAATCAGGATCCGCATTCAAACAATCAATCACCTTGGCACTCCATATTGACCGCAAATTTCAACAGACTCCAAAAATCAGACATTATCACAGCAGGCAAAACATTGGCTCATGACCCATCTTGAAACACTCACCAGGCACCTATCCACCCCTAAGCCATCTACCTCATCTATTCACCCCGTGACACATTCTTCCAAGTCTTTTTTACCCATTTTTGGACCCTATGCACCAAAACAGACCTCCTATGCGCTAATCTTCTACTTATGCGTTATCTTTCTTCACCAATGCGCTAGACACTTTACTCTACGTGGTAAATCCCTCTATGCGCTAACTGGTTTTGCCATTGCGCTACTTTGCTAACCCAAAGTGCTAATCTACCCGACGCGCTACCCTAACCTGCCAACACGCTACAAAATACAACTTAAACGCTAACCTATCTAGGTTAACCCTACGTGCTATCTTTCCTATTGTATACGCTATAACAAAACCCCTACACACTAAAATGGCAAATTTTCAACAAAAAAATGAAAAATGTGATCAAAACAAGCAAAATCAATAAAAAATGTGGCAAATTTTAGATCACTTATAGGTGGGCCATACGCGGCGGGCCTCCGGTATCGACAAATGCTCTCTAATTGATGTGAAGCATAGGGAACCAACATTTTTGTCAGAGCTCAAGTGTCACAATCATAAGAAGACAAATGTGCAAATGATAAGAATAAAATCACTTTTTACCTTTTTATAGGGTAAAAGTCAACAAGGTTAGTAAGTGGGGCATGTATTTCCTCATTTTTCTCACTTTTAACCTTATCCACATCATTTTCGAGAGATGAATCAATTCAAATGCATTCAACACAGTCAAAATATTCAAAATACAATTAATTCAAAAACGCTCATCAAATCAACAAATGTTTAAAAATCCTTGATTCATCTCCCGAGGGGGCATCATCAATATCGTTCATCAAATCTGGGGCATCATATCAACATCTCGACACACGACATCATATCAATCAAATTTTGACAGCATATCCGAAATTTTCTTTGAATCAACATGTGCACACACGTCACTTCAAAGAGGGGCAAAATATAGACGTATAAATCTGACCACATTCCTAAGTGAATACTTAATATTCATTTTAACCTCATTCCTATATTTAATTAATTTTTATTTAATTAAATTCTTTATATTCATTTATTTGATTAAATGAATTACTCAATTTATTTAAGTTCACCTAAGCCTTTTTCTAACCTTCAATTAAATAAATCAATTTATTTAATTAATTCCCCTTTCTCCTCTTTTAATTAAATTTACATTTAATTAAATTAATCCTTGCAAGTAAATAAATCTAATTTATTTATTTAAATCCCCCACTTATATTTATGCAAGTTGCATCTATTTTTGTTGAAATAAAGTAATTTATTTTAATTAAAATTCCCCTCCATCCATTTGCATTTTCCTACATCTCCCACTTGCCTCTCTAAAACCCTTCTAGATTCTTCTAATCACTTCCAATTTAGCCTAATTCATCTCCTAAATATTGTCACATCCCTGAGAAAAGGGAAGTCACTTCTCAAACCCTCAAAGTCTTCAATAACCATTAAAGGCTTTATGTCCTCAACAAGTTAATGTTGGTATTATGGATGACTTCGTCATATGTTGCATTGGTTTTGTCATTGATGTCAACACTTATGTTTCTGGAGGTCTACATTGTTGATTTGGCACTCTGGTTATATTGGTTTTTTGATGAACCGGCACGTTGTGGTCCCGGTATGGATATTCGCTTATGCACAGTTATCGGTATATGTTTCACCAGCAACTCGGGAAGTTGATGATGACTTGCTATCATCTAGAGATCATTTGGTTATGTCGAATACATGGATTGGATGTTTGCATTCAGTGTTTTGCATATTGGACTGATTGGGTTCACATATTTGCCTTGACCGATAGATAGGTCGAGGTTATGAATATGATGAATACTAAGAGGGGGGGTGAATTAGTATGCCAAAAGTCACTGCACTAAAACACTTACACAGTCTAAAGATAAACCGGTAAAGTAGTCTAACAGTCAAATCGGTTACCACACATGCAAACCAAAATGTGAATAAAACATTCACCCACAAAAGCAATACAACCATAACACAAGATATTTGACGTGGAAACCCAACTGGGAAAAAACCACGGTGAGATGGAACTCACAAGTCACTATCTACAGAATAGAAACCAGACCGGTTAAGGTCTTACAATGTTCTTCACCAGAACAGATCCTGTTAGGAATCTCAATCTCTGTTAGGAGATAAGTCCGATTAAAGACTACCTTGTTAGAGGATTTTAGATTCACATGTGTGAACCACCTTGTTAGAGGATTTTACAAAGGCTTTGAGGCCTACCCGGTTAAGAGCTACAGACTTGTCAAAGATGTGAGTAATCAACAAGTGTTTGATCTATCTAATAACACAAACTGCTTGATCTGATCCAGTATTGCTCATAGATAATGCACTCCAGCATTACTTCAGTCTTCTCTCTCTCTCTCTCTCACACAGTTACAACTTGATCTTCTCAAATAAGATCATTCTCAACTTCCACCTTAAACCCTAGCACGACATTAACCCTTTCAGCGACAGCTTAAAACCCTAGACATGATGTCCTTTTAAGGGAATCTAATTTCATGTCGGTCCAATAGGATTACATTACAATTTCCTAGGTTCAATGCATCTAGACATACTCAGTAACATGACACAAAAAGCACCGTCAGTGTGTCGGCACCGTCAAACAATTGGTGGATGGGTAACTCATCACAAAATGTCGATTGATAACTCATCACAGAGTATTACCGGTTCATACAAAATACCGATTGCCGGTTTGACAAAAATGAAGACTGGTAAGAATGTGTTGTGCCGCTTTGTTCCCTCGTGCCGCTTGGGATCTACGAACCGCTTGGGGTCGACATGCCGCTTCAGACCGGGAAACACATTCTGCAAAATCACCACTAGTCTAAAGACTAGTATACAACATACCGGTTGGAACAAATACTGGTTGAGCACAAGCTCATACATATAAAGGGGATCTTAATACAAGTGTGTGTCCATCAATGACAATCACAACATAAACAACAAAAATGCCAATAGAATCAACATAAGAAAACAAGTTCCAGATCAACAAGTCACATTTTGGAAATAATTTATTGATTGGATAATATGTAAATGTATTGAGGCCGACATATTTGTAGCGTCCTAAAATTGCGACACTTGCAATTTCGACTGCATTTCGGTCTTCACGATGGCAACGCAACACACAACCTGAATGGAGACCCCGAAACCTGATTATGACACCAAAAACTGCATTTTCTTGCACCCTGGCCTGAACCTCCTTTGCACCCTGCTGTCCCGGGAGGTGGGACCAGAGCGCCCAGCGCCCTGGTCCTTCAGGACCAGGGTGCCCAGCGCCCTAGTCCCCCAGGACCATGGCGCCCAGCGCCCTGGTCCCTGGGTCCTATTTTGGGCCTGGTCTCTTTTGGACTTCGGGTCTTTATGTTTGCAAATTGGAAAATTATCTTTCCTGGTCGGCCTAAGGTCGGGAAAATCAATCTATCAGCCCTAATTGACAAGTATATAAACTACATTTTCCTCTTTCATTCGATATGATGGAAAAGGCATGGAAACTATACTCAAGCATTCAAGCATTCAAGCATTCCTTCAAGCAATTGATCATTCTAAGTCTCCATTCAAGGCTAAGTGTTGCATTCAAGACAAGGATTCAACCATTGAAGAGGAGATCACATACTACATGCTACATACAACATACAACAATACAACAAACAACAACATCTATACCTTCGCACATAAGGATACAAACATCCTTACAACAAGGTATTAGTACTTGTTTTACATTACATTTACAGCAATTTCTCATTTCTTGGTTAATTCCAAAACCAGGGTTTGACCTAAAGGCAAACCCCTAATCCCTAACCCCCCAATCGTCTTCGCTTTTCTATGTGTAGGTTGCAGGTACATGGCTGAAATTGAAGATCTGGAATCCTTGTGTAGAGACGAACAGATCCCCCTTCGTTTCGCGGATTTTTCGGAGGACCGTGTGCACGCCGGGCGCCATCGTCCTGACAAATTTTGCTCAAATTTGCAGGACAGCACCGTATCGACATTTTACTGCTAATTTCAGGTCCGCAGCTTCATCCTATATCCCTATCTCAGTTTATAAGCGAATCTTTGTCACTTTCTATGCATTCCTAGCTTAATTCTTCTATCAACATTCTTTACAAAAGAGGGTAGCCTTGCTTTCTTAACCCTTGAAACACATTTAGCATCCAATCTTGCATTGTGTGGGATTGGATCTTGTGGGTTTCAACCCCTCTTTTGAATGTAAAGTCTCTCCCTTAAGTGAAAACCATCAACCCTAGTGAACCTCCCTTCTCTCTCCTTGGAGTTGGAAGAGGGGAGAGCAACTAGGGTTCGATCACGATTTTCCGCTTTACAATATTGTATTGCACCAAGACTTATTTTGTAATTGATTTAAATGTAATATCTTTTGGGAGTCGACCTAATGGTTAGGTCTTAAGTTTTGTATAAATAATTGTAAGATCTTATTTGGAAGAAGTGTGTGTATGGGTTGAGATTATTGTGAAGAGCGAAAACAAGCAGATCCTTGTGCAAATCACGTAGATATCATCTGAAGGTTGAAGGAAAGAATGTTAAAGGTCATGAAGGTGTTTAGTCCTCATGCACAGAGCTTAAACTGGTATTGAATCCGGCATTAAAGATGCTAAATTGAAGCAGTACATTGATTATTGGATTTAACCATCCAACTGTGTAGTCAGTGAGACTCCTAATTTTGTGATTGAGCAATGAGCTCTAAGTGGTTGGCCTTTCTGCATATGCAAACCCCATTATTGTATTCACATACTATCTGCAGTAGTATCATTTGATTGTGGGTAAGGTTTCCCACTATGGATTTTCCCCTTACATGGTTTCCACGTCAAAATCTATGTGTCATGTGTTGTGGATATTGTTTTTTGTTTTGTTTCATGCATTAAGTTGTACCGGTGTTACTATAATTGTTAATCTGTTTTACCGGCACTGAGTTTTAAGTTGGAGTAATCTATTTTGGATTGCAATCTATTGACAACTAATTCACCCCCCCCCTCTTAGTTGTCCTTCCTAGTTCCTACCGGTATTACTATAATTGTTAATATGTTTTACCGGCACTGAGTTTTAAGTTGGAGTAATCTATTGACAACTGATTCACCCCCCCCCCCCCCCTCTTAGTTGTCCTTCCCAGTTCCTAACAATTAACCCTCAAAGTCTTCATAACCATTAATGGTTAACTCAACCTTCTTGTATGATTAGATACTTTCTCTCTAACTCAACCCTCATCTAACCCAAGGGTCTCATCAAGCATTCATGTCTTTGACCTTGGTTATCCTTTTAACCCTTGCACAAGAGTTTACCCTTTGGGTAAAAGCTTTATCCAATGGATGACCCTAACCTAGCCTTAACCCTTACCTCCTAAGGTAACCTTCATGTCTTCTCAAGCATTTAATGCTTCTTACATCTCCTCTCAAGCAATCTCTTGATGACAATCGTCACCATTTCATTAGTGAGAATTGTGAACATGGATTGATAACTTTCAATCCTGACCCTTGTTAAAATTATCCAATCTTGACCATCCATTGCCCTATTTTTTCTATAAATAGAGCTTTCATTCTCTCATTTTGATATCTCCAAGTTTCATGCATCTTATCTATAGTCATTTTACTAATCATTTAGCCTCTCTTTGATAAATGTAGTCAAAATTGCGACACTTGCAATTTCGACTACATTTGGGTCTTCACGATGGCGGCGCAATGTTGAACCTGAATGGAGACCCTGAAACCTGTTTGCGAAATCAAAAACTGCATCTTTCTGCACCTTGGCCTAATCCTCCTTGCACCCTGTTGTCCTGGGAGGTGGGACCATGGCGCCCAGCGCCCTGGTCCCTGGCCCTATTTTGGGCCCGGTCTCTTGTTGGGCATCGGGTCTTCAAGTTTGCAATTTGGAAAATAATGTTCCTAGGTCAGCCTAAGGTCGGAAAAATCAGTCTCCTAACCCTAATTGACAAGTATATAAACTACATTTTCCCTCCCAGGAAAAGGAGGAGGAAAAACATATGTATGCAAGAGGCGGAAGTGATAGGCAAACATTCAAACATTCAAACATTCAAGCATTCAAGCATCCCTTCAAGCAATTGAGCATTCTAGGTCTCCATTCAAGGCTAGGTGTTGCATTCAAGACAAGGATTCAACCATTGAAGAGGAGATCACATACAACATCATTACACCTTCGCATGTAAGAATACAAACATTCTTACAAAAAGGTATCGGTACTTGATTACATTACAAACATTTACATTTACAACATTCTCATTTCTTGGTTAATTCCAAAAACCGGGGTTTGACCTAAAGGCAAACCCCTAATCCCTAACCCCCCAATCGTCCTCTCTTTTTTGTGTGTAGGTTGCCGGTACATGGCTGTAATTGAAGATCTGGAATCCTTGTGCAGAGACGAACAAATCCCCCTTCGTTTCGCGGATTTTGCGGAGGACCGTGTGCACTCCGGGCGCCATCGTCTTGTCAACTTTCGCTCAAACTTGCAGGACAGCATCGTCTCGACATTTTACTGCTAATTTCAGGTCTGTAGCTTCATCCCATATCCCAATCTCCATCTACAAGCGAATCTTTCTTACTTTACATACACTCCTAGTTCAATCCTTCTATCTACATTCTTTACAAAAGAGGGTATCCTTGCTGTCTCAACCCTTGAAAATCATTTAGAATCCAGTCCTGCATTGTGTGGGATTGGATCTTGTGGGTTTCAACCCCTCTTTTGAATGTAAAGTCTCTCTCAAGTGAAAACCGTCAATCCTAGTGACCTCCTTTCTCTCTCCATGGAGTGGGGGAACACCTAGGGTTCGATTTTCCGCTTTACAATAGCATATCCATGTTAGTCTAGTATATCATGCTAGGATAAGTTCACTAATCCTTTATCTTATCATCACCTTTTATGCTAGTTTAAATCATCATAGATTCAATATCATACATATCTAGGAATGCATTCATGGTAAATTAATCAAACATCACTCATTCTTGGAGTTGTCATTCCTAAGTCACTTTGCTCAGTGATCTAAGAGAAAAGGCATTCACTTGAGGGATCCTATGAGATAGAGAACAATGGAACACCCCTTGGGAAGTTGAGCTATTCAATATAGCTCCCATAACTTGCACCAAGAGTCCCATTGGTGTGTGGATCTTTTGAAACATGACTTTTGTGTTTCTGTACCCCACATTTCCCGCACACAATAAGAATTGTACAGACCTTCCAAACTTAGACTACACCATCAACCAATTTTGATATGTTACAAATCACTCTCTCATTATGTATAAGATATACAACTTTATTTGGACACCTTAATTCATCTTTTTTAATTGAATAGGAAGCTTCCACAACTCTTTTGTCACACTTTCTTGACAATCACACTAGGAATGGACCTAGATCAACAATATATATGCATTGCAATGATAATTACATTCACAAGTTAACCTAAGACATAATTAAAATATCTGCAAGTCGAGCACAAATAAATTCCTTAAACAAACATGTAGTTGGCTTGGTCTTAAAGCCCACACGGTACACTAGGAGTAGGAACACACTATGTGTTATTGTAGTGTTGTAAATCATACTCCTTTATTAGTATATCCAATTTCGCACTCTCCTAGCACTCATTTTAGTATTTCCCATTACTCTATACATTATAGGACCTTTATTGTAATTAATTAATATTTAATTCATCATCACACTATTATTTGGGCCCTTAAATCTAGGTTTGCCCATTATCCTTTATTATCCTTTATCCTACTTCAATTTCAACTTCCAAAACATATTACACATATCTATACCTCTTGTTTTCAGCCACTAAGCTGGAATTGGCATTAGAACCCCATTATCTTGCATTCTTAGAAATTCGAGATAAAGTTGTCTAGATCAGGTTGGTCACAGCCCCTTGGTCCCATATTTTTTTCCCTGAATTTTGGGAGGATAATAAGGTGGTCCTACGCTATTCAAATCTAGCTCCATGTGAAAATATACTAAATCTATGTCGGTCTAAAGGTGATTTTAATTATGAAATCCATATATAAGGCATCCATGTCAACTCATTTTCAACATCTCATCTCATGCTAGCATTATCATCCCATTCAAGAGCAATTTTTCTTTCTCAAAGGCACATTTGATACAAGGAGCAACTAACTATTTCAAAACATCTTCATATTATGTTTCAATTATGATTTCATGGTATATTTTATGTGATTTATCATGTTATTGCATCAACACATGGAGGACTTATCCTAAGAGAATTGCATCACCTATTGAGGGTATAAACATCTACATTCAAGCATTTCAATTTCAGATCTAGCCTTGCCCTCAAAAGGCAAGTTTTTCCAATTCAATTCAAGTTCAATTTTTATTTTAATTAGGGTTAATTCTAAACCTAGGGTTTGACCTATGTAAACCCCTATCCACAACACCCTTTTTTTCCTCTTGTGTGCAGCTAGAGGTACCCAATGAAGCTAGGAAGATTAGAAAGCAACCAAGACCCTAGAGCAAAGCGCCCAACCAAATTTTATTAGGAAGTGCATGCACCATGGCACTTTGGGTGCCATGGTCCTAAACTAAGACATTCTAGGCGCTATGGTCCTCCTAGCACAAGTCCAAAGTTGATTGGGAGCAGTTACAGTGTCTTAGGGACCTACTTTCAAACCTGTGTTCAGAAATTCAACTGCTTGGATAGGGATATGCCCTGAACACTATCAATACATCAATTTCAGCTGAATTTTCAAGAAAAGGTGCACTTTTGAATTTCCTTTTCATTTTTGTACATGTTCTAAAGTTTCTATTTCAATATTAGGTAGCATAATCAATCCAAGTTGTTAGTTCATGCATGTACATTCTCACCCTAGATTTGGAATTCAATTTACATCCTTTCAATTGTGTTTTCAACTCAAACAAAGGAGTAGAATACAATTAGTATCCAACCCTCTTCCTAATAGAATTGAGGTTGGATCTATTTAGTTCACTTTCGTTTTAATGTGATGTATGTGGGAGTTCAGTCATTTCCTCATCTACAAAGTTTAACTTATGAAACCCTAAACTTTCCTACCTTACATTTTGGTGAACTTGACTAATCTAAAAATTGCATATCTTCTAATATTAAATCTGATTTTGCATAAATGTATTCCTTACATTGGTGAACATTGCTTTGGTTACATCTTCCCATGGCATATGAGTGTCTTGTCTAGTTGATATCTTCTTTTGCTATTTCAATTTTAAGTTTTAATCAAGATGTTCATGATGTTTCATTTCATACATATGATGATAACTTATCTCTTCCTTTAATCCATAGCTATGATTTACTCTCTCCCAAAATTGGTCCCACCTATGAGAACACTTTGGTGCAAGAAGAAACTATGACCACTTCTTTCAAAGATCTCCCTCCCAAGGATGAAGCTTTGAAGAATGGTGTTCATACTTCTTCTAGAAAGCATCTTCCCCATGAGGATCATTTTGTGCAAGAGGATGATATTGTGGCTATCTCTCCTAATGATAAAAAAACTTATTTTTTATTTCAATGACCTTTCCCCTGGAGATGAAGCATTAATGAGTTATGTTTTTCCCTCTCCTAAAGTTTGTCTTAATCAAAAAGATAACTTGGAGAAAAAGGATGATACCATTTCCCTTCATGATGGTATTTCCAATGCTCTCCCTCCCAAAAATGAAGCTTCAATGAATAAAGAACCTAACCAAGATCAAATAAATGCTATCCATGTTGTTGAGAAGCCTAAAATTGTTGTCCACCTTTGTCAAGATTTCCCTCAACCTCAAAAGAAAGTAGTCATTGTTGTTAACATCCACACGTTCCCTCTAGCTACCACACGTTATCCTTCTCTGGTGCATCAATCTAAAACATTGACCAACAAACACACTATTAACACTTTGTCATCTCTAACTCTCTATCCTCTTGATAAAATTCGTTGAAACTCTAAAATATGTTATTCGATATGTGGTTTTACATTAGTTCCAGATTGCAAGCTATAAATATTGATTGTATAGAGCCAAACAATATGACAATGCAACTGAGTGCACATATTATTTATGAGCAATAGACCTCAGAAACCTATTGTGAATACTTCTAGATAAGAGCATATGTGTTATGCACTCAAGAAATACTAATACCAAGGCTTATTAAGAGAGATATTAAACATACTTGTCATTTTGAAACTCAAATGCTCTGATATGACAAGACAATAATTGCAATCTTTTAGACGCCTTGACATCAATGACAATATTGACCATCACATTTGCAACCAATGACAACCCTTTGCTCAAAAATACTAGTAATCACACTCTATTTTTGATTTAGAGCGTCATGGAACCTCCCACAAAAACATTGCAGCTTATCATTCTTACTTCTTCAAAAACTCAAGTCTTCTTGTTTCACCTTCCTTCACTAGGCTTCACCAAGATGCCCAAATAGAACTCTCAACCTCACCAACTTGTTCCAACACATCCTAGGGTCTCTACATACCCTATTCCACTTTACCCAATAGGATTCACTCACCCTATCAACTAGTTAACTCACAAACCCTTACCCGAGTCCCTAAATAGGCCAATTCCCTAATAGCCCTATTCAGCGGGTATTCTAACCTTTACTCACAATAATCCCAAAACACTTGAAAAATAAATTATATATCTAGATACCCTTTTGGAATTTACACAGCATATGTGAAAATAAATTATTTATCTTTTGGACGAAATACTCAGACCAGCACCCTGCTACATACCAACTAGGCCCAATTAGCCCTCTTTTTCAAAGCAAGTATCAACAAATGTGTAAAGCGGAAAAATCGAACCCTAGTTGTTCTCCCTTCCCCAACTCCAAGGAGAGAGAAGGGAGAGTCACTAGGGTTGATGGTTTTCACTTAGGAGAGACTTTACATTCAAAAGAGGGGTTGAAACCCACAAGATCCAATCCCACGCAATGCAAGATTGGATTCTATATGAGTTTCAAGGGTTAAGACATCAAGGATACCCTCTTTTGTAAAGAATGTAGATAGAAAGATTGAACTAGGAATACATGTAAAGTAGGAAAGATTCGCTTATAAACAGAGATAGGGATATGGGATGAAGCTGCAGACCTGGAATTAGCAGTAAAATGTCGAGACGGTGTTGTCCTGCAAATTTGAGCGAAAGTTGACGGGACGATGGCGCCCGGCGTGCACACGGTCCTCCGAAAAATCCGCGAAACGAAGGGGGATCCGTTCGTCTCTGCACAAGGATTCCAGATCTTCAATTATAGCCGCGTACCTGCAACCTACACACAGAAAAGAGAGGACGATTGGGGGGTTAGGGATGAGGGGTTTGCCTTTAGGTCAAACCCCGATTTTGGAATTAACCAAGAAATGAGAATGTAGTAAATGTAAATGTTTGTAATGTAAACAAGTACTGATACCTTGTTGTAAGAATGTTTGTATTCTTACATGCGAAGGTGTAATGTATGTAGTATGTTGTATGTTGTATGTGATCTCCTCTTCAATGGTTGAATCCTTGTCTTGAATGCAACACTTAGCCTTGAATGGAGACTTATAATGCTCAATTGCTTGAAGGAATGCTTGAATGCTTGAATGTTTGACTATCGCTTTCGCCTTTTGTTCTTGCTTATTTCCTTTTTTTTTACCTCCTCAAATGGGAGAGGAAATGTAGTTTATATACTTGTCAATTAGGGCTAATAGACTGATTTTCCCGACCTTGGGCCGACCAGGAAACAATATTTTCCAATTTGCAAACTTAAAGACCCGAAGCCCCAAAAGAGACCGGGCCCAAAATAGGGCCAAGGACCAGGGCGTTGGGCGCCATGGTCCTGGGGGACCAGAGCGCTGGGCACCCTAGTCCAAAAGGACCAGGGCGCTGGGCGCCATGGTCCCACCTCCCGGGACAGCAGGGTGCAAGGAGGGATCAGGCCAGGGTGCTGAAAAATGCAGTTTTTGATGTCATGAACAAGTTTCGGGGTCTCCATTCAGGTTTCGTGTTGCATCGCCATTGTGAAGACCCAAATGCAGTTGAAATTGCAAGTGTCGCAATTTTAGGATGCTACATTTAGCCCCCACTTTAGCGAGAGTATAAGCATACGCTCATATTTCCGGTAAAGTACAAGGAAACAACATTGAAAAACTTTCACCACGTCAAGGAGGCAAGATACACCAAGCCCCCAGTGGACTAAGGATCTTACGACTTCGATTGAGAAAATAAAAGGGAAGATCACGAGGGAGAACCATGACTGTCAGTAGTAAGGTTCTCTCACTATGAGTCATGCAAGAAAGATATCAAAAATTTTCAAGGCAAAGCTAAATTTGTCAAGAAATTTTCAAGTATCTTGAAAAGATATGAACGGGATGTATGCCCCCCTCCGTTAAAGCAATCGCACACGCCTCACCGGGGGTGATTGCTTTAAGGTAGTGATACATATAAGAAATGAGAAAGGAGCACGTTATCACAAGGATTTAGCCCCCAAGTGTGAGATAAGCCCAAGGATAATAGACACAAAACACAAAGCACAAGATGACTTCGCTTTCCTCGGGGTCAGTATGCTGTATGATAATTCATGTATATCATATGTATGTATGCATAATTGTTCTTCATTCCCCAATCAAGGAAGGTCACCTAGAAGAAGGGAACACATGTGTCTTTTGAGTCAACATGAGAGAGACTAAAAGAGATCTCAATGTTTTGCATCGTCCTCAAGTAGACAACACCAAGGACAACAAATAGAAGAATGAGAGTAACACATAGAAGAAGTAACAAAAGAGAGGAGGAGAGAGTCGGCTATGCTAATGAACTAGTCTAGCATGTCATCTACCCCCCGATCTTGCTGATCAATATTTCGGGAAGGTAGGAAACACACTAGAGGAGAAACATCCAACACAGCAGATGGAGCTATCACAAGATCCAAACAAGGGCTATGTTCATATCCCAAGCCATGGTGTTCTTGTCTAGGAGCTAGGATAAGTGCTTTAGAAAATTCGTTAGATAAATGGTTATCAACATCAACATATTCATATTCACTATCAGAATGAACAAGAGTAACATTTTCATCATGAATAACATTTTCATCTATATCATCATCAAGATTTATAAAAATAGGATCTTTAATTCGCACAGGATCAAGACCATCATGCATCTTATATTTAGGAGATTTTGGCTCAATCGTCAGCTGAGGAGAAAATGGAATAATATTAGTTGAAGGTGTTTTTGGGGTTTGCAAAGTTTGAGAAGCAGTTGCCTGAGCTCTAAGACGACGCTTTCGTCGGCGTTCACGTGCAGAACGATTTCATCTAGTCTTAGTAGGAAGTTGAGAAGATTGAGGAGGAGGAATGTTCTCATCCTTATCACTTGGGTGTTTAGGTTGTCGTCTCTTAGGTTGAACAATAGGAGAAGAGGAAGGTCTCTTCTCTCCATAAGAGGAAGGAGGAGGAACTGCTCCATATAAGGGAGGAATATTCGGTTTAGGAAGGAGACCAAGTCCATCATGACGAGGAGGTATAGGTCTACTTTTAGAAAGTTTATTAGATATAGGCATAGTCACATTCATAGGGATGGGTTGGGAATCTTCTTGAGGAAAGACATTAGTTTTATCTTTCAAAGGAAGAACTTCCTTCTCAAGAACAATAGGAATGTCAAGTTTGGGTGTTCTAGGTTCACTTAGAGATAGGATCATATCTTTTTTCCACTTTTGATAAGATTTGAAAAGATGATCACTTCGCGGAGGAAGAGATTGGAATTGTTTAGGCCAAAAGTAATCAATAGGAACGCTAGAAGTTCTTTCAGCTGGTTTAAAGAGACTATGATTGACAGTAACAACTTCACCATTATGGGGAAATTTCAAACACTTGTGAATAGGAGAAGCAATAGCTTTCATGGAAGATAGCCAAGGATAGCCTAGCTTCACACGAAATTGTTCGGATGATGGAATAATAGCAAAGCTCACATCAAGGGATTTGTTATGAACCTCAATAGGTAATGTAATAGAACCAATTGCAGGAGAAGAAAATGCATCAAATAATTTCACAACCACATTTGTTTCGTCATAGATCACTTGATTCAATTGCAAAGTAAAAAGAAATTCTTCGGTAATGACATTAATCATACAAGAAGGATCAATAAGCACTCCACGGAAAGGTGTATTCTTGACTTTTGCAACTATATATAAAGGACCATCAGGTGCCGTGATAGTTTAACTGGAATCAAATGTGATGGAAGGTTCTTTAGGGATTTTCTGCTGCTCTACAAAGTTAATCACATTCGGAGTCATCGACACAAGATCATCAGGTGAGACAGAGGAATCATTAGTATCAATCGCATTAGAGGTATGAGAAGGTAATGGATCAGTAAAAATCTAAAGATTTTGGTTAGGAGGAGCTACAGATGTATTGCCTTTATCATTCACTCTAGAAACAGAAATAGTATTATTATCAATCAAATCTTGAATTTTACCCTTTAAAGCAAAACATTTTTCAGTATCATGCCCAGGATGACGATGAAATTGACAAAAAGATTTGTTATCAAAGTAGGGTGAATTAATCTTTGCAAGATCTATTTGCCTTATAGGAGGAAGAGTAAGCACATTTTGTTCCAATAACTTATTCATAATACTATGCAATGATTCATTCAAAGGAGTGAACTTTCTTTCTTTCTTGAAAAACTTAGAAATAGGAGGCACACCTGATGCCGCATTCACATTGTTGTTGATGATGTTTTCATTGAATTTAATGGACTCTCTGTTCGGTTTAAACTTCCCAAATGGTTGTTGACTACTATCACCCTTATCACTCGGAGCCATAGGATTTGCTTGTTCCATTTGACTCACAGTCAGTTGATAATTGTGAAGAGTTGCGCACAACTGTTGGAAAGAAGTAAACTCAGAAAACAAAAGTTTTTCTCTAATATCTTTTTGTAAATTAGAAATAAAGATTCTTTGAATATCATTGTCAGGTACTGGAAAAGAAATTTGAGCATACAAATGCTTATATCTACCAATGATATCAGTCACTTTTTCTTTAACACCTTGTTTACAATTCATTAAATCAATTAAAGTAACTTAAGGACTTATATTGTTTTGAAATTGTTGAATAAAAGCATTTGCAAGTTGTTCGAAAGAAGTAATAGAATAAGAAGGCAACGAGCAATACCATTGTAGGGCTTTATCTCTTAATGTTCTAGTAAACAGTTTTGCAAGCAACCTTTGGTCATAAGCAAAATCAGTACATATTGTTTGAAAGGTCTTAACATGTGTTAGAGGATCACCCTTACCATTATAAAGCTCCAAATGCGGAATTTCAACATGTTTAGGGGGGATAGCTCGAACAATGTCAAGAGAAAGTGGGCTCGCAACATCAAATGTGGGCACACTAAACTTAGATTGATTCATAGAGGCAATTTGTTGTTGTAAAGAAGAGACAGTTTGTGCAAGATTGTTAATGGTCGCTTCAGTCGAAGAGTTCATATTAGATGGGTTAGATTGTGATGGAGGTGTTATGTTATTGAAAGAAGGTAGAGAGTAAGGTGGTGGGACACTATGATAGTTAGTCATAGGAGATGATTGGAAAGGAGGAACACTACAAGGAGGAATGGAAGGGTTAAATGAATTGCCCCCTTGCGTCATGTTTATTTGTGGAGATATAATAGGGACACTCATTGAAGGAATGAATGAAGAAGTTGGATTGAATGAAGGAAGAGGGTTGATTGAAGAAGAGGGATTGCCCCCATGACTTGTGATCATAGGAGAAATGTCTTGTATTGAAGTAGTCATTATGTTTGATGTAAAAGTAGGCATGCTAGCAATAGGAGTTGTCAAAGGAATAGAATGATTAACTTGAGTAGGAGGTTGTGTATAACCTAAGGTTTCGGCACAACTCTTCATAGGCATCACATTTGAATCCACAATGTTTGCAATACCACGCAAAATATCAATTCCATTCTTATCACTTTGAACCATACGCTTTAGACCCTCAATTAAAGGAAGAGCTTGACTATCGGGGTATTCTTGAGACATCCATTGTCGAAAATCATCAAATTGGTTATCCAATTTTGAAAGTTGTTCTACAGAAACCTCATGGAGAGCTTCTTCATCATTAAGAGGATTAGAGGAATTACCCATGTCCTCGTTAAAAAGGCCATTAAAATTAGGTTCCATCTCCTCGGTAATTACACCTTGGAAAGACTTAATTCTAAGGCTTCATCTAACAGGAATTGTAAAACTCATGCACTAAAGAAAGAGAGAAGATTTTGAATTTTTAGAGGTAGCAAATTTCAATAAAATCAGCCAATCTCCTAGATTTAAGCTGTTAAATGCAATCAGGACAATCTCCCGAAATTTCGGAAAAAATGTTCGGGACCGTGGCGAATGGAGTGCACACGATCCTCACAACTTTTTTCGAAATTTTCAGGGATGAAAGTTATGATGATTTTAAAGCTAATCTGAAAAAATTGAGTGATTTTACGATCTGTAGATAGGCCAAATTAAAGTTGCAATCTCAAAATTGAACCCTACCAAGATTGTTGAAAAATGTAAAATTTGAATTTTGAAAAAGAGAGGGAAACTGAAATTTTGAATTTTATGATTTTAGAAGGAATACTGAAAGCAATGCAGGCTTTGAAATTTAAAAGTTGACTCGATTTCATGCAAAATTTGATTTTGAAAGCGAAAATCAAAGTTGTTGCAATTAAACACTTAATTTCAAAAGTCACAAACTGCAAAAATTTGAATAAAGCACTGAAATTTCGAATGAATGCTAACACACTTTTCAAATTTGGGACTGTAAGAAACACAATTTTGATAGAAATTTCAATTTCAACAATTTTTGAATGATTAGAAGCCTCAATCCAAGCAATCGCTAGACCAACTTTGACTTTATTTTTGAAAGTGTTAAAATTGATAAAATCAGCCAAAATTCTGGATTCTAGCAGAAAAATACAGTAAGATCTAGCTCCCGAAATTTCGGAAAAAATGTCGGGGACGAGGGCGCTCGGGGTGCACACGGTCCTCGCAACTTTTTTCCAAATTTTCAGGGATGAAAGATATTGTGATTTTATTGCGGAATCCAAAGTTACAGCTGATTTGGAGGTGTTTTGATTAGTGAAATTATCAGTCAAAGGTTGAATCAAGAAAGTTTTAAAAATTAGGGTTTTGACATTTAACCACTTAATTTTCAGAATTAAAGCACAAATATGAATTGACAATTTGCAATAGAAGGGTAGATCTGAAACAAGCATTTAACAATTAAACATTTCACAAGTTTAATTACTAAAAAGAAAATTTTAGGGTTTTTATGCAATTAACCTCTAAAATTTGCAAAAGATCAAACATGGAAATATAATTAGGAAAGCAAAATTTTCAGATCTAACCATGAATAATCAGAATGAGGATGTTCACGTCGGGTTCACCAAAATGTAAAGCGGAAAAATCAAACCCTAGTTGTTCTCCCTTCCCCAACTCCAAGGAGAGAGAAGGGAGAGTCACTAGGGTTGATGGTTTTCACTTAGGAGAGACTTTACATTCAAAAGAGGGGTTGAAACCCACAAGATCCAATCCCACGCAATGCAAGATTGGATTCTATATGAGTTTCAAGGGTTAAGACATCAAGGATACCCTCTTTTGTAAAGAATGTAGATAGAAAGATTGAACTAGGAATACATGTAAAGTAGGAAAGATTCGCTTATAAATAGAGATAGGGATATGGGATGAAGCTGTGGACCTGGAATTAGTAGTAAAATGTCGAGACGATGCTGTCCTGCAAATTTGAGCGAAAGTTGACGAGACGATGGCGCCCGGCGTGCACACGGTCCTCCGAAAAATCCGCGAAACGAAGGGGGATCCGTTCGTCTCTGCACAAGGATTCCAGATCTTCAATTACAGCCGCGTACCTGCAACCTACACACAGAAAAGAGAGGACGATTGGGGGGTTAGGGATGAGGGGTTTGCCTTTAGGTCAAACCCCGATTTTGGAATTAACCAAGAAATGAGAATGCAGTTGTAAAGCGGAAAATCGCTGTCGAACCCTAGTTGGTCTCCCCTCTTCTAACTCCGAGGAGAGAGAAGGGAGGTTCGCTAGGATTCGATGGGTTTTCACTTAGGGGGAAGACTTTACATTCAAAAGAGGGGTTGAAACTCATAAGATCCAATCCCACACAAGGTAAGATTGGATGCTAGATGAATTTCAAGGGTTTGGAAAGCAAAGCTACCCTCTTTTGTAAAGAATGTTGATTAAGGAAATTAAGCTAAGGATGCATAGAAAGTCATAAAGATTCGCTTATAAACTGAGTTTAGGTTATAGGATGAAGCTGCGGACCTGGAATTAGCAGTAAAATGTCGATACGGCGCTGTCCTGCAAATTTGAGAAAAAGTTGTCGGGACGATGGCGCCCGGCGCCACGGTCCTCCGAAAAATCCGCGAAACGAAGGGGGATCGGTTCGTCTCTGCACAAGGATTCCAGATCTTCAATCTCAGCCGCGTACCTGCAACCTACACACAGAAAAGCGAAGACGATGGGGGGTTAGGGATTAGGGGTTTGCCTTTAGGTCAAACCCCGGTTTTGGAATTAACCAAGAAATGAGCAAGAGCTGTAAATGTAAATGACTGTAATGTAAAACAAGTACTAATACCTTGTTCTAAGGATGTTGGTATCCTTATGTGCGAAGGTTTAGATGTTGTATGTTGTAGTATGTAGCATGTAATAAGTGATCTCCTCTTCAATGGTTGAATCCTTGACTTGAATGCAACACTTAGCCTTGAATGGAGACTTGAAATGATCAATTGCTTGAATGCTTGAATGCTTGAGTATAGTTTCCACGCCTTTTCCATCATATCGAATGAGAGAGGAAAATGTAGTTTATATACTTGTCATTTAGGGATGATAGACTGATTTTCCCGACCTTAGGCCGACCAGGGAAGTATATTTCCAAATTGCAATCAAAAAGACCCGATATCACTTAGGAAACCGGGCCCAAAATAGGACCCAGGGACCAGGGCGCTGGGCGCCATGGTCCTGGAGGACCAGGGCGCTGGGCGCCATGGTCCTGGAGGACCAGGGCGCTGGGCGCCCTGGTCCTGGAGGACCAGGGCGCTAGGCGCTCTGGCCCCACCTCTGGGACAGCGGGGTGCAAAGGAGGGCGCCCTGGTCCTGAGGGACCAGGGCGCTAGGCGCTCTGGCCCCACCTCCGGGACAGCGGGGTGCAAAGGAGGTTCAGGCCAGGGTGCATGAAAAATGCAGTTTTCAGTGTCGTGAGCAAGTTTTGGGGTCTCCATTCAGGTTGCGTGTTGCGTCGCCATCATGAAGACCGAAATGCAATCGAAATTGCAAGTGTCGCAATTTTAGGACGCTACAGCAGTAAACGTAAATGTTTGTAATGTAAACAAGTACTGATACCTTGTTGTAAGAATGTTTGTATTCTTACATGCGAAGGTGTAATGTATGTAGTATGTTGTATGTTGTATGTGATCTCCTCTTCAATGGTTGAATCCTTGTCTTGAATGCAACACTTAGCCTTGAATGGAGACTTAGAATGCTCAATTGCTTGAAGGAATGCTTGAATGCTTGAATGCTTGAATGTTTGAATATTGCTTTCGCCTTTTGTTCTTGCTTATTTCCTTTTTTTCGACCTCCTCAAATGGGAGAGGAAAAGTAGTTTATATACTTGTCAATTAGGGCTGATAGACTGATTTTCCCGACCTTGGGCCGACCAGGAAACAATATTTTCCAATTTGCAAACTTAAAGACCCGAAGCCCCAAAAGAGACCGGGCCCAAAATAGGGCCAGGGACCAGGGTGCTGGGTGCCATGGTCTTGGGGGACCAGGGCGCTGGGCGCCCTAGTCCAGAAGGACCAGGGCGCTGAGCGCCATGGTCCCACCTCCCGGGACAGCAGGGTGCAAGGAGGGATTAGGCCAGGGTGCTGAAAAATGCAGTTTTTGATGTCATGAACAAGTTTCGGGGTCTCCATTCAGGTTTCGTGTTGCATCGCCATCGTGAAGACCCAAATGCAATCGAAATTGCAAGTGTCGCAATTTTAGGACGCTACAAAATGGTATGATCAAAACTCCAAACCAAAAAAAAGTCTTGAAAAATGTTCCAAAACCATAGATTTTTCAGGTTTCAAGACAATAAACATTGATCTGATAGGTTAGATACTAAACCCCCCTTTTTAGGCCTAGAAAACTAGAACCTCCTTGTTCAAACCCCAAAACTCACTTCCAGATCTTGAAACTTGTTATTCACCATGTATTTACCATCCTATAGAACTTTTTCACATAAAAACACTACCTCCTTAAGGTAGATCTTCTGTTGCTATACTCATGCCTCCATTTTCATGCTTTTCCTTACTCAATCTCTTAGCCTAGGGTATCAACACTTCATCTCCACATTATTCCCTGCACATGTAAGGTTAGAGACACATATAATACAATATTCCTGACCCATTCCACAAGAAACAACCACCACATAAAGTGGAATGGGTCACATTTGGATTGTGACTCTCAAAACTTCCCAAAAACAATCACCTACAGCAGATTTTAGGACAGCAAATAAAGTATATCAGATTTGAATGTAAAACCTTCAATAATAGTATAAAATGATAGTAAAAATAGTCCTCTACATTTCCAAATCCATTTCCAATCAAGAATGAAGCAAAGAAGAAGAGTTTCAGACCAATAAAGTGCAGATTTTAGACCAAAATTGCAAGGAAAACCTTGTATTTTTATTGCCAAACTCCAAACTCTTACAATGCCCAGCAAATCCGAACCTCTACCTACTCATTTTGGATCATTACAAACATATTTAAACCTCTTCCCTTCATGGAAACTGAAAACCAACTCTTAACCACCCATACAACCACTTTTGGGTGTTTACAACTTTAATTTATTGTCAAATTGACACTTTTAGTTGTCAATTGACAAGTTTTTAACTTTTTTGCATCTTGAAACTTTCTAATCAATTTTATTACATTAATATGGTCACACAAGACCTTATGAAACTTAAAATTCTCATTAAAAACCAATTCTACCCATTGAACCCCATTACATTACTCATTTTGACATTATTTGCCCAACATGGCAATTTTGACATCTTATTACAAAATGACTCATTACATGAGTTTGATGACTCCAAATAGAATTATTATCCATGTTTAAAATATAAAATGGTCATTTTAACCTCATGGACTTAATATCTCATAAATCTTCATTATGGCCTCATGGTGGCCAATCTTCTCATGGGTGCTCCTGCACCATACTCCCCGCCTCAAAAATTTCCAAGTCTCTTGGAAATGGTGTACCTGCAAAAAAAAAAAACATAAAACCTGCACCATCTTGACCTTTTAGTGTTCTCATCTTCACCTTGGGTTTGTATTTGTCATTCTCTTGACTTCCCATCCATGTTTTATCTCTTGCACCCCTCATTGTTGCTTTTTCCTCTTGAATCTTATCCTCCATGCTCTGATTAGGCTACTCCCATTTTCTCTCTATCTGACCTACATCTTTACACATGCCAAAACATCTGATACTCTGACTCTTCCCTTTCATCTTCACTCTTGGTTTCTTATTCATTAGCAAAATCAACAAAATCAAGAAGCAATAGCATGCCCCTTCCACCATTTGACTTCTACCAACATCCATCATCTTCACCATGTTTGGAATCTCTGTCACCACAGTATACATCTGCAAAGCAATCAGACTTACCACCCAAAGACAACTCATAGTCTTATCATCAGCATATTTCATCCCCATGCTAGGAGAACTCACACTTTCACTAGCCTTCTCATGGCCCATCATCATCTTATCAACCAACTCAACTTCCTTTAACAACTCATTCCTCATCTCATGCCATTCCTCTTGGAATACCAACTCTCTATCCAACTTCAAGGCTACATCATTAGCCTCACAATTCACTATCATAGGGGTACTTTGTTGCACTATACCCTTTACTCCTTCCAAAGGACATTCCATTGTCCCAATCAAAATCACTTTTTCGTACTCAAGCCCTTCAAGACTTGAACCCTTGCTGTCATCACCATCATCTTTATCATCTACCTCTGTCTCAACTCTTGGAACCTCTTTGCCATTAGGTTCTGTATATGGTGAAAATGGATAGCAATAAACAACAATATTGAAAGACTAAAATGGATTCAACCACCAAACCCTAGCCTAACAATGAACAAAGATCCACCATAACATATGAAGATAACCTAAGACAATGCAAAATAACTCAATAACTCACAAAGATTATACCATCACATGTCCACTAGGGTTTTTGATCTCCATTCTTCCTATCTCCATTGATCTTGTTTGATATGCTTGCTCTCAGATTTTTGTATGCACAAGAGCTCAACAAAGAACGGAATGTGGTTGCAAGTAGGATCGTAGTGTAGCCAAGTCCTCCAAAATCAGTCATTAGGGTCCTTGGTAATGAAGAAAGCATCTCCTTAAATAGAAGACACAATAGAAAATGGAGGGTTAAGATTGAGAGGTGTAAAAAGAGAGGTCGGCTAGGATTAGAGGGTAGGTATAAGAAATACCAAAATAATGAAAGGGGTAGGTAGTGTAGGAAATAAGAGATGAATGACATGTGTCATGTGTAGAAAAGGTTAATGAATTAATTAAATAAATAAAGATTTATTTAATTAATAGAAGAAGTAGGGTAATTAAATAAATAAAATATTTATTTAATTTAGGAAAGGGATAATTTAAATAAATAAATGTATTTATTTAAATGAGAAATAAGGCTAGAAGAGGATAAATGAATTAATTAAATAAATAAAGATTTATTTAATTAATAGAAGAATTAAGCTAAAGTAATTAAATAAATAAAATATTTATTTAATTAGACATGACAATTTTAGGTGTCTACATTTTGCCCCTCTTTGAGACAATGCGGCTTGTCGCGTTGTTTCAAAGAAGATAAGATGAACTGATACAGAGTTGCCCCAGGATGGGAATGATATGCCCCCTCGAGAGATTGGATGAAAAAGTCTGGAAAGATTGCAGACAATCTCGCGATAAGAAAGATGGGAAAGAATGGACTGATTGGATAAAGTGACAAGGTCACGGGATGAGGAAGACTGACTCGGGAAAATGAGGGCGAGGGCTAGGGTAGGCTATAAGATAAACCACGGGCAAAAGACATCCTCATTGTCATCCACACCCATAGAAGATCACAGTGCAGAGCGAGAAAAGAGCAGCAGCAGTCAGCAGCGATGGCATTCGTTCATAGATTCGATCGTGTCCGCCGATTCCAGCGACCAGCCGATGCAGGAGAGCCGGTAAGTACCCGAAAACCTCCTCGTACTTTCACGCATTTCAAGTTTTGTCATTAATGCATGTTTAGGAGCAATAAATGCGCTAGAAATAGGGTAGTTTAAAAGTGCAAAAACGCGCAACCGCGTCTGTGTCAGCGCCAGGCGCGTCTGTGTCCAACAGGCGCGTCTGTGTCGGGTCCAGGCGCGTCTGTGCCTGGAACCGCGTTTGTGTTGAATGCGCACGCGTTTGTGAAATGTAGTAGCGTCTGTGCTTTTGAACAGCGTTTATGTCATGCAGGGACGTCTGTGATCCCTGGTCGCGTTTATGTCTGGCATAGGCACGTTTGTGTTTAGAAAGCGCGTCTGTGTTGCAGAGGCGCGTTTGTGCAGTCTATAAGCGCGTTTATGAGTTAAAAGCGCGTTTGTGTTGAAAAAGTGCGTTTATGTGTTTAAATGCATGGTTTTAGTTCTTTAGGTCAAATCGGCAGTTCTGTGATGAACATACGCTGTCGATTGGATAAGCTGCTGAGAGGATACACTCAAGCAGGTCCTCTAGGAATACTAGGATAGATCAAGGCACTTTGTGATGAACAGGGAGCACCAGGATAAGCAGCACTTTGTGATGAACAGGGAGTGCGAATGTGAGTGACACTTTGTGATGAACAGGGAATGTCACACACGTAGTACTTTGTGATGAACAGTGAGCACTACTAGGATAAATAGCAACACTTTGTGATGAACAGTGAGTGTCACTAGGGTAGATAGCCATATGCATTTGGGTAGCGAGTAGCATTTTGTGATAAACAGTGAATGCCACAATAACTGACAAGATTGATTTGCTTGACTGCAGGAGTATTTGCCGATGTTGGAGTCACGGGAGAGATTCCCATCGACTCAGAGACTGCGTCCAGAGTTGTCCATCCAGGACATGATTTCCATTGAGGAGATGGGTCTCACATATATGCTCTATGTGCCTGAGTTTCGGGCAAACATGGGGTTGCTGACTGCATTGGCCGAGAGATGGCACTCAGAGACATGCACGTTTCACCTGCCGATGGGTGAGATGACAGTGACACTAGAGGATGTCTACAGGATACTGCATATCCCCATTGATGGGGAGTTGATCCCCTACGACCGTGACGGTGACAGGGAGGCCTTGAGACGGGTTTTTCAGGATCCTGAGTTGGAGATGAGAGCAGGGCATGTAGCCTGGGACACCATGACTGCCACAGGATTGGCATTGCCGGCAGTTATTGGGGGAGTTATCAGTGGATACCTGTGTCCAGACAGGGCCACACGAGGATTGGCAGTGGGCTGGGGAGGGGCCTTGGAGACGCTGATGGCAGAGCACACTAGGTATGCATGGGGGCCATGTGTCCTAGCACATTTGTACTATGAGCTGCATCAGTTTGTATACCACGGATCAGTGGGGCTGGGCTGCGGTGTGACTCTATTGCAGGTGTGGGCCTATGAGCACCTTCCAGTGACGAGGCCGATTCATTTCAGAGGCAGAGGACAGGGACAGAGTTTTGTTCATTTGTATGCCATGATCACATCCCAGCCTCGGATTGGGAGATTGGAGCACTGGAGGAGAGTCATTGATGACATTGATATGGTGATCTGGAGGCCGTACCTGGGGTGCGAGGAGTGGGGTGATGATGCACTGGAGCTACCCTACACCTTCCGGAGCAGGTACCTGATTGGGCGGACGCCCTATATATTAGAGAGACAGCTGGTGGATAGGGTATGCAGGCAGTATGGCCGGATTCAGAGGATGCCCCGAGGCTCGGGTATGTATGCCCGTACTGTTAGAGATCAGGTGCAGTTTGGCCCACTGCTATCTTATGATCAGGCAGTGATGCAGCTAGCAGAGATGATGCCGATGCCATGGGACATGTGGCCAGAGGTAGATGATGCAGGGATGGACGCAGAGTACTCTGCGTACTGGGCAGAGCATCCATTTCCGAGGTTGACAGATCCGGCAGAGCCAGTGGATGGAGAGGGTGGAGGAGATGATGATGAGGGAGGAGGGGATGCAGGTAGGGGCCGGCGGAGGCGGAGGGGAGTGGTGGGAGAGAGACGGGTAGCACCTCGGAGGGAGGGAGGTCAGGAGAGAGCAGCTCCAGTGGTGAGAGGACGGGGTGGACTGCCCCTACAGGTGCCAGCAGCGCAGGGTCCCAGAGAGGGACAGAGACAG
Source organism: Cryptomeria japonica (assembly GCF_030272615.1). Lineage (NCBI taxonomy): Eukaryota > Viridiplantae > Streptophyta > Pinopsida > Cupressales > Cupressaceae > Cryptomeria > Cryptomeria japonica. The sequence goes on from NC_081409.1 coordinate 18,313,824, forward strand.
GTACAGCCACAGGGACAGAGACAGGTACAGCCACAGGTACCTATACAGGCACAGGGACAGGTGCAGGCAGAGGCACAGGGACAGGCACCTGTAGAGGGGGAGCCACAGGCAGGGGCGGAGAGCGGAGACTCCGAGGAGGATGAGGTGGTGAGGTTGCGGGAGATCTGCCAGGGCCAGGCAGATGAGATTGAGGATTTGGTTCGAGAGAGGAACCACCTCAGGATCAGGGTCCGAGACACAGAGCGGGAGAGGGATCAGGCCATCCAGAGATATACCGAGGCCGAGACAGCTCTGAGGGCAGGTAGGCGGGCAGCAGAGGATGCAGGGGCAGGCTACGCCTATGTTTTGCGAGCGGGAGAGGAGATCGCCTACTGGAGGGATCTATATTATGCAGCCGTGCCAGCGGAGCAGCGGGCTAGGAGCTTCCAGAGGTCGTCGCGCACAGCGACGGCTACGGGAGGGAGCCGCAGGAGACAGGCATCCAGCGGTGGGGTTATGGGGCCTCCACCACCACCAGAGGGACAGGGGGATCCAGGGGCAGGGCCATCTACAGCTCAGACTCCGTCGAGGCGAGGTGGCTCCGAGGGAGGGAGTTCCTCATAGCTATAGTGGGCTCCCATTGTATCAGTAGATGTATCATTGTTGTATTGTAGACACCTGCGGGTGATTCTTTTGTAGCCATATGATTCTTTTGACATCATTGTATTATGACACATTTGATTGATTATATATATGAGATGATTCATCTTTTGCGGCAGCTATATGCATGTGTACCTTGTGTGATGAGATGTTCTTATGTGATGCATGTTTTATGATATGGATGCTTATATGATGCAAGGCCATATATTTTTGTTCTTTTATGTTGTATATGTGATGCATGATGCAAATGAAAATGTATGTGATGCAAATGATTATTTATATAATGAAAATGTGAGATGTGCTAACATGTGTTGTATGCAGGATGTGATGCCATTATAATATCGATATGTATGAAATGCTTATATGTGGTGATGCAGGTGCAACTATATGAAATGCACATGTTTTTGGTGTGTCATTATACTCAGTCATGTGATAGCGGGCTACGCGGACTCGAGAAGGACAATGGAAGTCAATCAAGAAAGGGGGATGGAAGACAGAAGATATGAACGTGAAAGAGCTTCTTGTGCGTTATCATCATTGAGCTTTATTATGGCAGAATAGGTTATGACAATCGAGGCATATGTTCGGCCCAGAAAGTCATTGTACCTGTTTGCATGGAGATAAGACAATCACAAACAAGGAATGCCCCAGTTCACACTAGACTCACAGTGTCCTCATATCCTTGGACAAGTCATAGTATTACTAAAAGACAATCCACAGACAGCAAATGCAAATAAGTGACGATACCCCATCCTCGCCTTTCTAGTCAAAGACATCCTGGAGATAGAATCTCTAGTCAAAGACATCCCGGAAAAGCTAAAAGACATGTCACCAAAAAGATAAAACCAAAAGAAAACCAAGACTCGACACCCACATCCACTGTAGTCTTCAAGTTTGTGTCTCTTGTCACTTGTTTAAGTCAAATTTTGATTGTGGTCACAATGTTCACTTTCACAAAAAGGATAGATAGCACTGAACCATATGTTGTCTGAGTCTGTTAAAAGATTTGATTTTGTTGAAGCCCATTGTTGCTGCTGTGTCTCCTTGGAAACTGACTAAATCCATGAAACTGATACCTTATTGTGGAGAAGATGGAACTTTATTGCGGATCTGCGATGCAAAATGTTGCTTTATTGCGAATTGTGCGCGGATAGACTGAAGAGAGCTGAAAGAAACTGTACTCCTCGAAACATGTGATGTTCTCAGTTCCACACCCATTACTAGACGCAGGAATTGGCCGTAGTCACAGATAGGATCTGATTTATTATGAATGGCTAACCAATCTCGGGTAGATCAATAACAAGCCATGATGGGAATGGGTAAGTTTATTGTGAGTGAATTGGTCGTGATTGTGTGCGAAGTGAAAGAATGAAAGGGAATCCTGAAAGAGGGAGGAGCAAAGTCCCTACGCATGGCGCTGGTGACCCAGTTTTCACCATGGTACTTGCCCAGGGTGCCACCGAAGTGGTTTTCACCGTTGGACGAAATTATTTCTCTTTACTTTCTTGGATTTTGCAATTTTTTTGTTGTCACAAGGCGCCTGTTTGCCAGGTTTTCACCAAGTAACAATTTTTTTGTTTTTATAATTTTTTTTTGTATTTTTGAATTTTTTTGATTTTTTTGTATTTTTGCATTAGGATACTTAAAAAGAGCTTATGTGTAGAACCTGCGAAGGTGCATGCTATTGATAGGGTCCTCCAAAGATTCACCTTCTATAGTTGAGAGCTGATATGCCCCAGATCCATATGCTGCTGTGATGATGTAAGGACCAAGCCAGTTGGGTTCAAATTTGCCCTTCTTTTCTCTATCTTGCTGATTCTTGGGGTTCTCTCTGAGGACTAAGTCACCTACCTCAAATGTGCGAGGCTTGACCTTGTGATTGTAACTGCGACTCATTCGTTGTTGGTAAGCCTTGAGATGATTAAAAGCAGTGTGTCGTCGTTCCTCCAACAGTTCTAGTTCTTGTAAGCGAGAGACCCTGTAGTCTTCATCGTTGATTATGTTTCTCAAGGAGACCCGTAAAGAAGGTAACTCGACCTCAATAGGCAAGATGGCTTCAGCACCATAGACAAGTGAGTAAGGTGTAGCTCCTGTAGGTGTGCGGACACTGGTACGATATGCCCAAAGTGCGGGATTGAGTTGGACATGCCAGTTACGGCCAGCGTCGTCGACTGTCTTTTTAAGTATTTTGAGGATTGTTTTGTTAGACGCCTCAGCTTGGCCATTACCTTGGGGGTAATATGGTGTGGAGAAACGATGAGAGATATGGAATCGCTCACAGAGTTCATGAACATCCTGATTCTTGAAAGGACGCCCGTTGTCGGTAATAATGGAAGTAGGAATCCCGTATCGACAAATGATGTAGTTCAGGATGAAAGTAGCGATTTGTTTCCCAGTAACTTGTGTGAGAGGCACGGCTTCAATCCACTTTGTGAAATACTCTGTGGCTGTGATAATGAATTTATGTCCGTTGGAAGAAGGAGGGTGAATCTTGCCTATGAGATCGAGTCCCCACTGACAAAAGGGCCAAGGAGATGCAAGTGGCTGTAGTTCTTGTGCTGGTGCGTGTATGAGGTCTCCATGAATTTGACACTGCTTACACTTCTTGACAAACTGATATGCATCTTTTTCCATAGTAGGCCAGTAGTATCCAGTCCTGATGAGTTTCTTGGCCAAGGTGGGACCACTAGTATGCGGACCACATATCCCTTCGTGCACTTCTCGTAACGCAATCTGAGCTTCGTCACTCTCTAAACATCTAAGGAGGGTGCCATCTAGACCTCGCCGGTATAGGATATCAGCTAGGATAACGTATCGGGAGGATTGGCGGATGAAAGTGCGGCGTTGGTTGCTCGATAAATCGGGAGGTAAGATGGTGTCGCGAAGGTATGTGAATATGGAACCATATAACTGGGATTCAGGACCAACAACACATATCATTTCCGTGAGAGTGATCTCATATGACGGAATCAGCAGGTTGTCAACCAGGAACTCATAATAGGTCTCATTTTGTGGTAGGTCAATGAGTGAAGCAATTGTAGCCATGGCATCAGCAGCGCGATTCTGTTCTCTTGGTATCTGCTCAAACTCTATCTTTGCAAAGTGTTGTTTCAGATCATCTACCAGTTGTTTGTAAGGCATTAGCTTTTCATCTTTTGTTTGATAATCATCAGTTGCTTGACGGATGACAAGTTGAGAATCGCCAAAAACACGAAGTTCCTGGATCTTCCACTGAACTGCAATTCTTAACCCCGTTGTTAATGCCTCGTATTCCGCTATATTGTTGGTGCAAGGAAATGATAAGCGGTATGACTTTGGTATAGAATCGCCTTGGGGAGTTATAAAGAGTATACCCGCTCCTGCCCCGTGCTGTGTGTATGAGCCATCAAAGTATAGTTGCCATGGCTTTGCAGGTGATATTGTTAGAATGGACTCATCTGGAAATTCTGACTGTAGAGGAACATCATCTATCATGGGAGCATCTGCCAGTTGATCTGCAATGGCTTGTCCTTTGATTGCTTTTCTGTCCACGTATTCTATGTCGAATTCACTCAAAATCATTACCCACTTGGCCAGTCGCCCAGTAAGTGTAGCTTTGTTGAGCAGATATTTTAGTGGATCAATTCTGGCAATCAACTTGGTCTTGTGAGTGAGCATATAATGTCGTAATTTTTGTGAAGCGAAGACCACAGCGAGACATGCACGCTCAATTGGTGTGTAGTTGAGCTCATATCCCACCAATGTGCGACTGATATAGTAGACTGCTTTTTCCTTGCCGTCAGGTATTTGCTGTGCTAGTAGTGCCCCCAGTGCTGTTGGAGTAGCTGATATGTAAAGTAGCAATGGTTGATTCGGAATTGGTGGCATCAAAACTGGCGGGTTCAAAAGATAGTCTTTAAGTGCCTGAAAAGCCTGTTGACAGTTCTCGTCCCATTTGAACTTAATGTTTTTGTGTAGCAGGTGCTGGAAAGGATTACACTTATCTGCAAGTTGTGCTATGAATCTTCGTATGGACTGGAGTCTCCCTTGTAAAGACCGAAGTTGACTGATATTCTTGGGTGGCGGCATGTCCAAGATAGCCTTGACTTTTGCTGGATCCGCTTCTATTCCTCTTTTAGACACAATGAATCCTAGGAGCTTCCCGGAGGTTACTCCAAAGACACATTTCTTTGGATTTAATCTTACCTTGTATTTTTCCAGCCTATCAAAAGCAACTGAAAGTATGTCCAAGTGTGTATTTCTGTCTATTGATTTAACCAAAAGGTCGTCGACATAATCTTCCACCTTTACATGCATGAGATCATGGAAGATAGTAGTCATGGCTCGTTGATACGTGGCACCTGCATTTTTCAGCCCAAAGGGCATGACATTCCAGCAGAAGGTTCCCCATGGACAAGTGAATGATGTTTTATGTTGATCTTCAGGTGCAATCCTGATCTGATTATATCCAGAGAATCCGTCCATTAAAGATAACATCTCATGGCCTGCTGTGAGATCAACAATTAAATCAATGTTTGGTAATGGGAAATCATCCTTCGGACAAGCCTTGTTGATATCCCTGAAATCTGTACATATTCGGATGCTGCGATCTGGTTTGCTAACAGGCACTAAGTTGGAAATCCATTCAGGATAATCAATTGGACGTATGAATCCGACATCTAGTAATTTCTCCAGCTCTGCCTTGACTAATAATGCCACCTGTGGATGCATTTTTCTCAATTTCTGTTTTACTGGTTTTGCCCCCGGTTTGACTGTTAAATGATGCATTACTAAGTCGGGGTCTAGTCCAGGCATATCAGCATAAGACCATGCGAAGTTGACTTGTCGTGCCTTAAAGAAGCTTATGAACCTTGCTTTCTCGGCCTCTGTCAATGATTGAGCCAAAAATATGTTGTGTGGAACCTCGGCTGTACCAATGTTTGTCTTTATAGTCTCCTCTACCAACATGGATGATTTTTCCTCGTATGATGCTGGGAGAATGTCAAGCCTTCCATCTTCGGGCGCCTCAGAGAGGTTTTCACCCTCAGATACGTCCTTTCTTTTTACTTTTTTAGAGTCAGAGAGCGCCACAGTGTGGTTTTCGCCATAAGACCCTTGTTTTGTCTTTATTTTCACATTTTTGCGACTAGAAGGCCCGACACCCTCACCAAAGTATGCCATGTTATTTAGCTCTATGGCGTATCCTGCTTTATGGTCTCCAAGAGGAAGATCATCGCGAATGCCAAGATAATCAACAATAGCTTCGTCATTTTGAAATGTATCGATCTGTGGTGGTCCATCCTGATCCCAGTCAATGAGTTGGGGGTGAACGAGGGGAAGGTCTTTAGTGTTTTTAGAATCCGCAAGGCTAATAGTGAAGATGTGGTTATATTCAGGTATGTCAAGGTAGTCATCGAGGTCGTCAATGGCACTCTCCTCATCAGTGTCGATCGTGAGTGAGTCCAAATTATCATCACTAGTAGCACCCTCAGGGACAGGTGTCCTCATCCTATGTGATCCTGACCTAGGGCCCTGAAACGAAGCTTGTGCGGGATCCTTATGGGTCGGTTCTTGACCAACTCTGAATTTCTTGTAAAACTCCTCCTCCTCTGTAGGTTCATCTGGCTCTCTAAATGTCTCATTAAGTTCATAATCGCTGGAGGATTTGTCTGAACCCCATTCCCACTCATTGGAGTCTGTGGAATAATTATCCTCTTGTTGAACTTCAGCCACTTTGACTTGCCATATCTGTTTTGTTTTCTTGTGTTGAATCTTGGGGTTTAGAAAACCAAGCCCCTTAGAGCGTTCCCTTCTTGTAGTTAGCTCAGGTTGTAGAGGCTCCATGACACCTTCTTTGCGTAGTCCGAGAGGACTTTTTCCATCATACCCGAATCTCTGCAGAATTTTGAAACCTTTACCATAGTTTTCACAGGGTATTATAATTTGATCATGTGTATCATCTTCAGCGTCCTTATATAGCATTTTATATAAACTTTCTTCCTCTAGTTCGCCCCATTTTTGAAAGACGGTAGGATCCCATTTGAGGAGCATGATGGAGATTTGCTTATTTGGATGTGGTCGCCCATATTCCTTGGGGGAGTTCATGACTTGTCGTAAGAACATTGTTTGATTCAGAGTGTATTCTCCCATGCCTTTGTCTTGAAACTTGGCTCTAAGTTCACCCTGTTTGGATGTCGAGGGCTTTAATGACTCAGGATCAATATATGCTGAAGAAGGAGTAGCCTCACGATTGCTGGGAATGATAATCTCAGTATGTGATCTCAAGTTATTGCAATATATGAATGGATTTGGATCACCATTGACCGTTACCTCGACTCCATTATGAGGAAATTTTATGCACTGATGGTATGTTGATGGGACCGCTCTCATTTCATGAATCCATGGACGTCCTAGCAATATGTTATACGTGAGGTCTAGATCCAGGACTTGACAAATCACGTCCTTTGTTACTGGCCCTATTCTGAGTGGTAAGATGACCGTGCCCTTGGACGAGCGCTCTTCATCATCATAAGCCTTAATAGTGATTTGGTTTGTAGCATTCACAGCTTTGTCAGAATATCCCAATTGTCTGATGGTGCTCAATGTACAAATATTAAGACCTGCTCCTCCATCTATCAGGACTCGTTTTATTCGGTGTTTATGTATGAAAGCTTCAATATGTAGAGGTGCATTGTGAGGCTGACTTATGGAGGCGTCATCGGCTTCTGTAAATGTGAGGGAGTGTGGAACGGATAGGTATCCCACCATGGCTTGAAACTGATCCACGTTTAGATCCGTAGGGACAGCAGTATCTCTCAAGGTTTTGTCAAGGACAGCTTTATGTGCAGGAGATATACGTAAGAGCTCAAGAATAGAGATGAGTGCGGGTGTTTTCCCTAATTGCTCTACAAGATCGTACTCAGGCTTAGTTGACGGAAGATTGGTATTCTTAGAAGAGGTTCCTGGCAATGTGATCTTACCTCGACGAGTTGTAACATGACATTCAGAGGTAGCTTCGGATGAAGATCCCACACCTTTTAGGACAATTTTAGGTCGCTGAGGAGGATTCTCAGGATTTTTATTTTTGATAGTAATGGTAGAAATATGATTGTCCATTGAGATGTGGTTAATAGTGGAATCATAATTGTAAGATGTTCTGGTGTAATTGGCTTGATCATCGGTGACTTTGCCTTTTCCCTTGTCATGTTTTGGGAATGGTTCCTTAAACACCTCATGCTCTTGGTTAGATGAATGTCCCTCAATCTCAATATCTCCTCTGTCAATGAGATCTTGTACAATGTTTTTCAATCGATGGCAATTACTTGTCTTGTGACCCTTGCTCTTATGAAATTCACAATATTCATCATCATTCCACCAATTCGGTTTTACCTTTGGTTCATATGGAGGAAAATCTGGGACCGTGATCACTTTGTTTGCTACAAGCTTTTTGAATACTGATTCAAGTGGTTCTCCCAATGGAGTGTACTTCCTTCGTGGTTTGGAAGCTGTTTGATTGTTCACTTGATTGTTGGTAGAATTTGATCCAGAAAAGATGAACTTTGGTCTCACTGTGTTAGCATCCACAACACCATCATTAACTGTGTTCTTGTTCTTGTTCCAAAACTTTGATTTGTCTTTTCCCTTAAAGTCCTCTTTGTTTTCTCTGAATAGTTTGATAACTCCTTGTTCAATTAAGACTCTTTCTGTTGCTAGGCCCTTTTCAATGACATCCTTGAATGTAGACAAACAAGCTTTTCTGAGATCATAACCAATAGCCTTGTTAACATTTTGTGTGAACATTTCCACCATTTGTTTTTGCGGGATTTCACAAGAGCATCTGCTAGCTAAGTTCCTCCATCTTTGCAAAAATGACGCAAAAGATTCTCCTTCTTTTTGTTTCGTATTGCACAAGGTAGTAACTGAGACATCTGTTTCAATGTTGTAAGAGAAATGTTAAATGAATGCCTCTGCCAAGTCACCCCATGACTTAATACCAGGAGGTAATTGAGAAAACCATTCCATCGCTTGATCTCCTAAGCTCTGTGGGAACAACCTCATTAAGTATGTTTCTTCTGCCGCTACCTCAATGCAAGCTGTGAAGAATTGTCTTATGTGTGCCTTGGGATCTCCTCTCCCTCTATATTTGTCAAATTTCGGTGTTGCAAAGTGCGGAGGAAACGGAGGCATGGGAATGCTCTTATCAAAGGGATAAGGGCATATATCTCTCATAGTATATGTGGGTTTTGATGTGCCCATGTCTTCCACTTTCTTTTGTAGATCTCTAATTTGTTGCTCCAAATTATTTTTGGGAGGAGATGGATTTCTTGTAGCATATCCCATGTTTGAAACACCCATTTGAGGAGGAGCCTGTTGCATGTATGGATGATACTGATCGTAGACATGTCCATATGGAGGTCTATATTGTTGCGACATGTATGGAGCACTTGGCATAATTTCTTGTTGAGGAACCCCATATCTGTTTTGTGTGTATAAACCATATTCAATGGGCCTTTCATTTTCCATTGTGTTGCCCCCAATTTTGGCATGAGGTCTTCTTGTGTCAAAATTTTGAGGAAGTCCTTGAGTATCCATTTGTCTTGGTTGACCTATATCTTGAGCATGTGTTTGAACATAAGGCCTCCATGATGGTCTTTGAGTGTAAGTATCGTGCATTTGAGCTTGTGTATGTGGGATTGCTGGTTTCTGAAGCAAAACTGATGGTGACTCCGGCATCATATTATTTGGTCCTCCACTATTTGGTTGAGTTTGTTGTGAAGGTCTACTTTCCATAAGTTGAGATAAGTCAAAATCATGTGGTATCTTAGCTCCACTTTGTGCCATCATGTTTAGAAAGTATTGACGATCTCTCCTCATTATCTCTTCAACCAATCTATTGAATTGAGGATCCATTATAGATTCTTGTATGTCTGCTGATAGTATTGAAGAATTGTCCACATTATCATTGTGTGTAGCGTTGTGTATAGCGTTTGCGCTTTCCATATTTGGATTGTGTCTATAAACATTCATGTCTGGTAATGTAGTGTGCTCAGGATTGTAGAAGACATCATTGTCATACTCATAAGAACTCATGTTTACGGGTCCTTGAGCTTCTTTAGCTTTTCTCCTAGATTTTTGAAGACGGGTTTCAACCATGAACTAGGTGTTAGACCAATATGTGAGAGACTTAGACGAAAATGACAAGGGTATGTAAGACCAAGAGTTGTATGGAGTGTAAATGAATCTGAAGTTTACTTGCAATGTCCAAAGTGTAAGACCAAGTATGTATGTTGTAGAGTAGGTGTGACTTCCAAAGAGAGGATAGTTTCTCTTGATGAGGTAAGCTGACCTTGACTCTAAGTAAGACCAAATGAGACCCAAAGGTAAGAAACCTTGATGAGGGATCACTTAGCAAAGTGTTGTAGTATGTAGTGTGTTGACAAAGTATAGTGAGGACAAGCAAGTGACTTTTGACTCAAGTTTAGACAAGTATGACTGTAAAATGAGGTATGAAGCAATGATGGACTGTGTAAGACCTTAGAACAGGCTGAATGCTAGATGAACCTGAAGAGATAACCTAGGAAGCTCAAGTGTGCCGAAACTGATTTCTTTGTTTGCTTGACTGTTAAACTTTTTTCAAATCCTGACACAGACGCCTCTGTATACTTCACAGACGCGGTTTTAAGACACAGACGCTATTCTGTTTGACACAAACGTGATTCTGAGATTTCCTGTTGATGTTTGCTAAGACTGACAGATTTTTGCAATTGTGGACACAGACGCGCCTGTATACTTCACAGACGCTATTTCCAGACACAGACGTGTCTCTGTTCGACACAGACGCTGATAAAAACACAGACGCTATTCTGTACTTCACAGACGCGTTTATCAGACACAGACGCGGTTTTAACAGACACAGACGCGTTTCTGTAACCTTAGTGCAATCTTTCCTATCTGTGAATTTGTTTTGCTGTGACCAAATCTGATTTTTCGACTGTTTTTCGTGACAAGAGGACACAGTGTTGATGACCCAATGTTTGCAGACTGTTTAGACTCCAAAAAGTGTGTTGTTTGATGTAAAAAGTTTTTTGCATACACTTGAAGACACAAAAGACACAATGTTTTGCTGTTTTGTCTTGATTGTTTGAGTGTTTATCATAAGTCAAGCACAATTCTTATGGCTGGCCAGGACAATAATTGTTGATCCCACATGGGGTTTTACCCCCGAGGCTACGCTATTCAGAGCGGATACTTAGATGCTTGACCTCACTGGCTCCACCCTCGGCACTCACTTCTCGGGTCAGCCAAGCATCAGTCCCCATGAAAACTCCCCATGGCGAACTTTGTATCTCTACTAAGAACCGTATGTGTGTGGGCCGCTACCAGAGGTCCGACCTCCTGCCTCAACAACTAGAAGGATTTGGGCATCTAAAACAATGAGGTGCTAGTAAGGGCATCCGCTCGTGTGGCCATACATGCGGCACTTTCAGCTCTGTAAATACAGAAGGCTCCCAGCCGGTAGGGGTTACGCCCTACAAATGATCAAATAAATTTGATCAAACGGGTTTATGGGGAGACATAGTGTCGGTATGAACTAATCAGCACACGTTATTCATAGTTTTCACCATGAATACATTTGATTATAGTGGCTTGGAAGAAGATGGCTTTTCTTTTGCTACCACTTGGGTCGTTCTCTTCTCACTAGTAGTCCTAATGACCACACGGGAAGACAGGCCCTCTAAAGAATAAACACAAAGAGCCTATTGCTCAAGACACAAAAGACAATGGTTCAATTTTAGTGCACCAATCGAAGTGTTTGCTAAGCTATGAAGACAAGGCACACAAATAAAATTACAAAACCCTAGCTAAGGCCCTGCAACAAAATTGTTAGTAGTTTGGGTTGTTTCAAATGATAACCCCTTCCTGCAAACACACAAGTTAGGTAAATTTTAAGAAAAACCCAAAAAGACTTTGTGAAAAGGGGCCTTCAACAAAAACGTATTTGCCTCCAAAGCAAGCTGCACAAACCAGGTTAGCTAGATCTGCAAAGGTTAGCCAAAAATAAACCAGATCTGAAAACCCTAAGTACAAAATCCGAAAAGCCGAATCGAAAAACTTGAAAAAAATTTGCAAAAACAGAATGCACAGACGCTGTTATACCAGACACAGACGCGTCTGTCCGACACAGACGCGGTTATGTGATTTGCAGACGTGATTTCAGAACACAGACGCCTCTATATTCTTCAGACGCGATCAGAGGGTTCACAGACGCGATTCGGGATCACAGACGCGACTTTCGGAAACCTGCAAAAATAGAAAATGACAGAAACACAGACGCGATAAAAGATGTCACAGACGCCTCTGAAATACAAAAACGCGATCCGAACACTCGCAGACGCGAAAAAAACCTAAAATGTCGTCGAAATCGTCCGATCTGCAACTTCAAAAATGCAAAATCTGCAACAAAATGTTAAATGCAAAGGGACAAGAGTCCCACCGGGCGTGCCAAAATGTATATGGTGAAAATGGATAGCAATAAACAACAATATTGAAAGACTAAAATGGATTCAACCACCAAACCCTAGCCTAACAATGAACAAAGATCCACCATAACATATGAAGATAACCTAAGACAATGCAAAATAACTCAATAACTCACAAAGATTATACCATCACATGTCCACTAGGGTTTTTGATCTCCATTCTTCCTATCTCCATTGATCTTGTTTGATATGCTTGCTCTCAGATTTTTGTATGCACAAGAGCTCAACAAAGAACGGAATGTGGTTGCAAGTAGGATCGTAGTGTAGCCAAGTCCTCCAAAATCAGTCATTAGGGTCCTTGGTAATGAAGAAAGCATCTCCTTAAATAGAAGACACAATAGAAAATGGAGGGTTAAGATTGAGAGGTGTAAAAAGAGAGGTCGGCTAGGATTAGAGGGTAGGTATAAGAAATACCAAAATAATGAAAGGGGTAGGTAGTGTAGGAAATAAGAGATGAATGACATGTGTCATGTGTAGAAAAGGTTAATGAATTAATTAAATAAATAAAGATTTATTTAATTAATAGAAGAAGTAGGGTAATTAAATAAATAAAATATTTATTTAATTTAGGAAAGGGATAATTTAAATAAATAAATGTATTTATTTAAATGAGAAATAAGGCTAGAAGAGGATAAATGAATTAATTAAATAAATAAAGATTTATTTAATTAATAGAAGAATTAAGCTAAAGTAATTAAATAAATAAAATATTTATTTAATTAGACATGACAATTTTAGGTGTCTACAGGTTCATCTTCCTCTTCACAAGCTACCTGCTGCTCTTTTCTCTCTTCTTCCTGCAACTTAAAATCAAACTTGTCTTCTTCAAGCCTAGAAGTGTCTTCTATCTTTGTCTTTTCTCCGTCCTTATGTTCCTCATGCCTTAGGAACTCTCTTCTTGCAATCAAACTTATTCTTGACATTCCCCACGCTGCCTTGTCATCCTGCAATGATGTCATCACAAACTTTTTCCCATCCTTATTAATAACATATGAATTTTCTCTACCATCATGTAGGGCTTTAACATCAACTTGTCATAGTCTACCCAAGATCATATGACAATCACTCAAAGGCCTAATATCACATAGAATAGTATCATAATATGAACCAATGCTGAAAGAAACATATGCTTGCTCTTTAACATCAACCCATTGATCATTGCTTACCCCATATGCTCTGTAAGGTGACTAAAGAGGTTTCCTTGGCAAGTTCAACTTCTCAACCATATCTACTGAGACTATATTTTCAAGAGAACCATTTCTAAAAACAACCTTGCATACCTTACCCATGCATTTGCATTGTGTCCAGAATATAGAGTGCCCCTGAGCATACCTTGCCCACATTTCTTCATCTTCTTCCATGATGGTTTCCTCTTTTATCTCTCAGTCTTCAATGTGCAATCTGCAAGGACCTACTGCCTTGCTCTGATACCACTATGATGTAGCATCATGGACCCTCCCACAATAACATTGCAGCTTATCATTCTTGCTTCTTCAAAAACTCAAGTCTTCTTGTTTCACCTTCCTTCACTAGGCTTCACCAAGATGCCCAAATAGAACTCTCAACCTCACCAACTTGTTCCAACACATCCTAGGGTCTCTACATACCCTATTCCACTTTACTCAATAGGCTTCACTCACCCTATCAACTGGTTAACTCACAAACCCTTACCCGGGTCCCTAAATAGGCCAATTCCCTAGTAGCCCTATTCAGTGGGTATTCTAACCTTTACTCACAATAATCCCAAAACACTTGAAAAATAAATTATATATCTGGATACCCTTTTGGAATTTACATAGCATATGTTAAAATCAACTATTGATCTTTTGGACGAAATACTCAGACCAGCACCCTGCTACACACCAACTAGGCCCAATTAGCCCTCTTTTTCAAAGCAAGTACCAACAAATGGTATGACCAAAACTCCAAACCAAAAAAAAGTCTTGAAAATTTTTCCAAAATCATATATTTTCTATGTTTCAAGACAATAAACATTGATTTGATAGGTTAGATACTAAACCCCCCTTTTTAGGCCTAGAAAACTAGAACCTCCTTGTTCAAACCCCAAAACTCACTTCCAGATATTGAAACTTGTTATTCACCATTTATTTACCATCCTATAACACTGTTTCACATAAAAACACTACCTTCTTAAGGTAGATCTTCTGTTGCTATACTCTTGCCTCCATTTTCATGCTTTTCCTTACTCAATCTCTTAGCCTAGGGTATCAACACTTCATCTCCACATTATTCCCTGCACATGTAAGGTTAGAGGCACATATAATACAATATTCCTGACCCATTCCACAAGAAACAACCACCACATAAAGTGGAATGGGTCACATTTGGATTGTGACTCTCAAAACTTCCCAAAAACAATCACCTACAGCAAATTTTAGAACAGCAAATAGAAGTATATCAGATTTGAATGTAAAACCTTCAATAATAGTATAAAATGATATTACAAACACTCCTCTACATTTCCAAATCCATTTCCAATCAAGAATGAAGCAAAGAAGAAGAGTTTCAGACCAATAAAGTGCAGATTTTAGACCAAAATTGCAAGGAAAACCTTGTATTTTTATTGCCAAACTCCAAACTCTTACAATGCCCAGCAAATCCGAACCTCTACCTACTCATTTTGGATCATTACAAACATATTTAAACCTCTTCCCTTCATGGAAACTGAAAACCAACTCTTAACCACCCATACAACCACTTTTGAGTGTTTGCAACTTTAATTTATTATCAAATTGACACTTTTAGTTGTCAATTGACAAGTTTTTAACTTTTTTGCATCTTGAAACTTTCTAATCAATTTTATTACATTAATATGGTCACACAAGACCTTATGAAACTTAAAATGCTCATTAAAAACCTATTCTACCCATTGAACCCCATTACATTACTCATTTTGACATTATTTGCCCAACATGGCAATTTTGACAACTTATTACAAAATGACTCATTACATGAGTTTGATGACTCCAAATAGAATTATTATCCATGTTTAAAATATAAAATGGTCATTTTAACCTCATAGACTTAATATCTCATAAATCTTCATTATGGCCTCATGGTGGCCAATCTTCTCATGGGTGCTCCTGCACCAATTTTCTTCTTTATTAGGGAGCTAAGTTTCATGAACAAGAGAAATGGTCAAATCAAGATGAATAACTTTCTCATAGTTCAACCATCTATAGGCCCCATGATAATGAATCTCAAAAGAGATTGAAGGTGGGGAGGATGGTTGAGACCAACCATGAGAGGTCTAGTCACTAGCTCTTCTTAGAGGGGTTGAGAAAGTAGTGTTGAACATGAATATTTTGACTACATCAACAAGGAGAGTGACTCCAACTGGACGATAGGATTAGTAGCCCTCTATCAACCTTACTTGGGGAGATCTATTCCCTAGTTATCCTTGGAGAGTTTTGAGAAGCATGTGATTGAAATTTGTGTCCACCATGAATATTTTGACTAGATTAATAAGGAGGGAGAGTAATCCCAAATAGAGGGTAGAGTTAGTGGCACTCTATCAACCTTACATGGGGTATTACCCCAATGATCCAAAAGCACCTATGAATAACTCACTTCAAATTCAACTTTATTTGCTTTCACTTGACTTCACATGAAAATATTGGAACATATCACAACCTTGACAAGAAAGCATGAAGTGAATATAAAAAAAAAACAACCAAATAAAATGGTAATTTTCTCTTTCCAAATACTATAAAGAATTCAGCTTGAAAGCATGCCACATTTGGGTGAACTTAATACAAATTACAGTCACATCCCCCAAAAAGAATCATATGCCATGAAAAATGTTAAGGCCTAAAGACCTAAAGAATCATGGATCTAATTCCAAGCTTCTATATATTTTAAAGATCAAGGAGAAAATGAATGCAAGTAAGAAGAATAGAAAATGTCTATGGGTTAAAGAAGAAACTTGATTCTATTAGCTTTAATCATTACAAGTGGCATTTAAATGTCCAGACAATTTTTCTTGCTAGTGAAGGGATATATCAAGATCCTAATACTATTAGAAGTACAGTTGTCGTTGCACCAAAAGATCGACCTGTTAATGCCTAATACAACCACTAGACTTATAGAATCCACAGGAGGTGGTTAAGCCATGTCATAAACTCGAGCACTTCACTACACAGCACAAGGAGACTAAGGGAGCACACCTTGCAACAATCTCCCCCTATCACAAGAAAGGGGGTTTGAACCTATGACCTAAGCTCTAATACCACTTGTTAGAAGTATGGTTGCCATTGCACCAAAATATCGACCTATTAATGCTTGAACAACCACTAGACTTATAGAATCCATAGGAGGTGGTTAAGCCATGTCACAAACCTGCGCGCTACACTGCACAACACAAGGAGACCAAGGGTGCACACCTTGCAACAAATACTAATATATATAGTATATTCCAAAGTTCATAAATTGATCTACATAGGCACTTACACTCTTAGCCTCTAGGAAAATATAAAGTAAGCTTAAGTTGGCAAACTAATGTTAGACCTAATTATTATTTTAGGACCTAAATGAAGATCATCATTTATTGTTTCCTAGCGAAGTACCCACATTATGAGCATGATATGTGTGATTAATTAAGGAGTTTTTATTCTAATTTGTGACATGGAGGATGGGGATTAACAATAACACATTCACTTAATCCTTCAACTTTGATATGCTCAAGATTGAAACTAATTGTATTGATAGCTAGAGCATGCATGTGGATAAATATCAAGAGGCATCAAAGGCTATAGAGTTAGAGCATGTTTAGTGAGGCTATATGGAGGCTATTTGCATGGTTTCTTTGTGAGTTGGTTGTGGTCTGGTGTCAGATGGAAAACAAAGTGAACTTTAGAAAACGATAAGGAGTTAAAGACATGAGACATTATCTTAGATATGAGGTTGAAAATTATCATTACCTATGAGTTTGAAGTAGCATTAGTTTTTATCAAAGGTATGCTAGGTGAAAATGGGTTGGAAGCAAACTATTGGTCTAAGGTGATAATATAAGGAGACTTTGTTTCTAATCTTGCATTTTATATTGTTGATGCAAAATAAAGGCTCTAACTTATGAGATTATTTATCCTTGATCAGTTTAAGGAAATGGCAATTACAAAGGAAGAAGATCTTATGGGATGTTGAAGCATAAGAATCTTATGTTTGAAGAAGGTGGGGCTTTAACAACCTTGTTAGTTCAAAAAAATTATAGTTAAGAGGAATTGGAAGAGCTACATGATAAAGTGAGTACTTTTATGTCTATTGTCATGATGTGGGAAAGGTTCTAGCAAGGTTGTATTTGTCCCACTCAAGGAAGATTGGAGATGGGCAACAATTTCATGGTACTACTACCATACTATGTGTAGGGCCCATTTCCATCAAGAAATTATGCATGGAGTCCACTTTCCCTCATTGACAAGGCAAAGATAAGGGAGATTGGCTCTTCGGGTAGCAAATTAGGTTGAGGAGGTGGTACAAGAGGTGCATGTTAAAGAAAATAACCATGGTTGTTGAGAATCATCTAAGAGTGGCTCTACTAAGGGTTTATGTCAAAGGGACATGTGGTTTAGATTATGAGGTGGTCTTATTAATTTTTGTCAGGGAGTGGTTAGTTGACAAAATTTCAATTTCTTAGTGTCATACTTAGAAGTTATTAAGTTATGTCTCATGTTGATTCACAAATATCATTTTGTAAGCTAAATCTCCTTTTGGTATTGTAAAATGGTATACTAAATGTATACAATTATATTTTTTAAAGTTGAACCCTTTAATAAACCTCCACTATGGTGTCAAGACCTACTAAATGTATATAATTTGACAATCAAGTGTGAAATTCTAATACCTTAAGAAATAGATCTTGACCTTTAAATAAAGGCATCTGCATTAAAATCTCATATTTTTAACTTATTTAATTTCTACATTTGTTATTGATAAATGTGACCAAGGAAGCCACACCCATTGCATAATTCTAGAAATTATAGTATCCAATCATTCATGTAAGAACTATGCATCCCTATTCCATGGCATGGCAACAAAACTAGCACTATTTTCTTGAGAATTAAAATTTTCAAATATTTATTGATTATCCTTTCTTTCAATCTATTCTTAACAAACCATTATTATTTTCTTAACAAAACGAAGAATCTAATTTCTACATTTATATAACCATTAATTATAACATTTATTTTAATTATTAACTCTTAAATCTTATATTTTTATTATTTAATACTTTTTCTTAGACAAATTGTACTAAATATATATACATATACATTATTTTTGAAATATAGATTTAATGTGTCATTTGCTTATCTGTAATATAAACATATCATTCTAATATTTTAAAAATAGATTTAATGAAATGAATAAAATGTTTTAAGAATAATTAAACTAATTTAATATGTTTACTTTACTTTTATAGATAGCTATTAATTTTATTTTTGAAAACTTCTACACTATTTCAAGAAAATAATACAATACAAAACTATACATAATAAAAATGTGTCTTTGGAAAATGTCAATTCGAATTGAAAGCATAATTTAAATTTATGATAAACCTAGTAAACGTTAGAATATTGATGATAGTTATTGCTTTTGTCTCCTCAAACAATATAATAATGGAATGCTTTTAATCATATTCCATGCTTGTGATGGGCCTTAAAAAAAAGGTGGGTCACGGGGAGGCTATACACGACAAAAGAGAATCACCATGTTTCTCTCTTAATCATGCATAGAACATCTAGAAGCCCCACACGTTTTACCCATTCATGACACTATCTATTGCAAAATAGTCACATAATGATCTAAAGCTACTATTATGGTCTACAACAAAATGGAGGGCTCAATAATCATTTTGGCTTAA
The DNA here is from genome assembly GCF_030272615.1 of Cryptomeria japonica. Taxonomy (NCBI): domain Eukaryota; kingdom Viridiplantae; phylum Streptophyta; class Pinopsida; order Cupressales; family Cupressaceae; genus Cryptomeria; species Cryptomeria japonica. The sequence continues at coordinate 18,332,859 of NC_081409.1, forward strand.
TTTATAAGTTGATTGTTGCTATATAATTATAGTAAATTTTCTGTATTTATGAATCAATGTTTTTGGATTTTGTTTGAAGTTTTTTTAAATCAATGTTTCGGATCACATTCTGTAATCTTTCTATTTTGACTGCTCCCAATCATCTTGATGATGGATCACAAAGTGTGATCCAAAACGTTGGTGTAAAAAAACTTCACACAATCTAATCCAAAAGCATTAATTCTTAACTTATAGATTGTGGAAACTAAATCTCTGTTATTGTGTATTTACGTTGTATATATATATGGTGTAATGTTGTGAGAAGTTGGACTCGTAGATACCTAAAAATGTTTCATTAATTCTACACTAATTATTCGTCTATTTAATTAAGTAATTCTTTAATTATTTGACTAAACTAACTATTTCTTCTAATCATCCCCCTTCAACACTTATAATTATTCTATTTCTATTCTCAAATCATTTTAATCAGTTAACCATATCTCAATTATTAATTAAATATCAATTATTTGATTAATTATGATATTTTCCTTAGTTAAATAATCTTTATTATTTAATTAATTTTATTTTCTAAGTTTAAATTATTTCATTTTAAATTATTTAAATTAATTAATTAAACTCCACCAGTTCCCCAAATTACAATTCCAATTAATTTCATTACATATTTCCCCAAATTCGAATTTCACTTAATTTCATCTAATTTCATATTTCCGAATTCACATTTTCCCCAAATCTGAATTTCAGTTAATTTCATGTGCATTTCAGCATTCGAATGACCAAATTCAAATTCAAATTGAAAATTAAAATCAAATTCAATTTCAAATTCCTACAACACATGCTAAATCGGAACTGATTGATCAAATCAGTTGTCTAATCAATTAACTCAGTTAACTCATCATTCATCCTTTTCAACTCAAAATCAATTCAGTCTTCCAATCAATCAAATGAGTTTACTAATCCATCTATTCAGCTCACTCTCCTATCAATCTAGTTGACTACTCAATGAAATGAGTTAACAACTCAATCAATTGAGTTCACTGACCAATCTAAATTAGTTATCTATCAATCAACACTTGAGTTCTATTTCTCATGCCCTTTGTGTTGAAAATCTATAAATTCAACCTTTTTTCTCAATTCAATCTAGAATCACAAAAATCAGAGTCTTCAAAGTATTTGTATGCAGGAAATTGGTGCAATACCTAAGAGCCACCAACCACTCAAATAGGAGAAGCATAATGGAAGCAAAGATGCAAAATGAGGGAGTTTCTTATTTGAATTTATTCCTTATTTTGTATTGATTTTGATTGATTATGTTTGTTTGTTTGTTTGTTTGTTTGTTTGTTAATTAGTTAAGAATTGGTGATTCGTTCTTATTTGCTAATTAGATTAATACATTCATGGCATTCAAGCATAGAAACACTCGTCTTCTAATCTTTATCTATTTATATACACACGTTATCATTCATTTACTTCCTATCTTGTTCATACTCGACTCAATATAGTCACCTAAACTATGCATTTATTTCACTTATATGTAAGTCTATTTTGATTTATATATTGTCCATCTAGACATTTTCATGGTCACGAGGTCAACCTCGTATTTGTTGACTTGATCCTTACCGTTTTAAATTTCGTATTAAAAAATTTGCCTACTACTGATTTCTTTTCTACCCTAAGTTGACTGCGTAAATGTTTGTGTGATTTGGCGCTATGTGTCGGTATTTAAAGGCAATCAAATGCATTGATTTAAAAAAAATATCTTCTAAGCATCATTTGCACATCATTCACAATCAAAATGAATAAATATTTCAATTGTTGCTATAAAACAAATCTAGATTTCTAGATTCATGGTTGTGATTTTTTGTCTTTGATCATTTACACATATGTTTACAAATTGACCTAGTAGAATGGTTCCCCTAGCAACATGACAACTCTTCCAAGGTGTTTCTAAATACCACCAATCTTCAAATAATAGAAACAACAATGGAAGCAGAGATGAAACAAACAACACAACAACTCTTCCAAGGTGTTTCTAAATACCACCAATCTTCTAATAGTAGAACTGCAAAGGAAGTGGAGATGAAACATGTAAAACAAAGAGTCAAATTATGCATATTTTCCAATAAATTTCACAATTAAAGAACATTTTCATGAGAATGAACTTGACCCACAAATTGTCATCATCCATTACTAACTTGAGACTACACAAATTCTAGATAAATATAAGTATTAATTAAGTTTTATAGGTTGGTAAGACACTATCCGATATTGACCTATAAGGAACAAGAGAAAAAATTTAATGCAAAGGAAGGATTAAATACTAAAGAGACTAGCATATTAATTTGTTGGTGAGAAAGTAAAAGATTTAAAGACTATATAAACAAAAAAATTGTAACCCATCACAACATACTCTACATTTAAAATTTTAGGGACCTAAGTTCGAAGAATTTTTCGCTTTTATGTTTTATTATATCATAATATTTTTGTCAAAATTGCAAGTATTCAAAAAGGTCTTAGGGTCATCCTACTTTACTTTTACAAAGCTAATCAAATCTTATGTTATAAAATGCAAACTCTTTAAAAAAATTGAACCCCTTTTAACAAATAATTACAAATTGTTATATTATTTCAAAACTTGAACCTCACAATTCTTTACTAGGTGGGCATTAATGGCATGCATGTGATCTTATTTGAAATCCTAAAGAAATCTATCTTCTTTACCTTTGTAAATTGCTACATCTTCTTGATGTTCTAATTCTCCTACAAATTTCAAGCATATACTAGTATTTTCTTAAATTTATCATTTTTTTTTCTAATTCCATTTTTAAAAAACTTAATGTTTTGTATTTCAGGTTTGTTTGGCATTTTTCTATTAGAATCAAAAAAAATTTCAATTTTCGATTAATACGTTTATTCTTTAGATGCTTTTAAACGACTCTTCAAGTTTAGATTTAAAAAAAAAAAATTTAAAACTTAAGTTTCAAATCTTGAATATTATTTTTGTAAACCCATGCCTTAAATTTTGGGCCTTTTATTAACTTGTTCAAAACTCAATTCCGTTTTACTTGAAAACCTACAAAACTCATTAATGACAAATGTTGGATCCCAAAAACTTAAAAAAAATTGGATGTTTAACGTCCTTTTTGAAGTTTAGGTTCATTTTGCAAGTTTTTACAAAATGCAACCTAAGTTTGAAGTCCAGATGCAAATGGAATTAAATTGTTTTGTAATTTACAAGTTTTTACAAATTATAGCTGGATTTTTAAGTGTGCTTGCATATAAAGAGTTGAAACATCATTATATTTTACAAGAGGTAAGTTAAACTATTTTTAAGAGGTAAGTTAAACTATTTTTACAATTTATAGTTAGTGCAGTTGGAAGCCCATACATCATTAAAATTTGTAGTGTTTACTAAACTGTGGTTGACGTCCAAAGTTCAGATATAGTTTGGAAGACCAAATGTTTTTGTAATATATATAATTCTTTGAAAATTAAAATCAAGATTTGAAGTCCAAAATGTAATTGAACACCAAAATAATCATTTTGAAGATCTCAACTCCCAAAATTAAATTTTTTAGGACTTTGGAATTTTTAGGAATTAATATCTTGAATAATTATATATGATGAATTTAAAGAATTAAAAGAAAATTACACGGAAAAGTATGAGAAACCTAGATAAACTTTACTAGTACTTTTTTATGGGAAATGACATCTCTTGCTAAAATGAAGAACAAATTGAAGGAGGTTATTCGACAACCTAAGTTATTAATAGACATGGGAAATGTGTTGTACATATACCTAAGACATGTTGGCCTAGACAAATTCCATGCAAGGATAACATTGGATGAAAATGTCATGTCTTGAAAGACCAAGAATGTTAAGGCTAGTGGGTTAGTACAAGTTGCAAGATTCCCAATTTTAGTGTAGCTAGTTGACCTAGTTATATAACATGTTCTCAACATTATAACCCAAATCAATGAGAAATTAGAGATGTTAGTGGCAATACAATGTTATGGATTCAATGATAATATAGTGAAGAAATATTTACTTTACCAGCTAGAGATGTATACATACAAATTTATGTGGAGTTTGCACAAGAGTACTATAATAACAAAGCAAAAATATGTTAACGAACAATCAATAAAAATTGAATATAGAATCCTAAGGCCACCCTATTGATGTTTATAGCTAGGTCGGATTCCTTCTAAGGCCGACCTAGCAAATAAATGTGTAATTGGCTTTTCAACCTTAGTCGTTTAAATGAGCTAAGATGAAATATAAAATACAAAGTTTGTAAGGGCCGACTCATTAAGTTTGTCACCCTATGAAAAGTCACATTGCTTTGAGGGTCGACCCTTTGTGAAAGGGTGCCTCTCCCTCATATATATATGGAGTGCAATTTCATTCTTTGTATTATCCATCAGGGAATTAAAGGAATAGATCAAATATTAGCAAAGCAGATCGAATACATATGTGAAGGAGCAAACCGCATAATAATTGAAGAGCATATCAAACTCATATCATTGTGAGCAGATTGAACATATATTGAAGACAAATTATATTGCAGATCTATTTGAGGAGAAGACTAAATCATTTGCCTTCTACATTCGGCTTCTTACAGGCGTTTGAGATCTTGCTTATTTTTTAGCAGATTGATATTATAATTGGCTTCATCATTGGGCTACATTGTAACTGAGTTAATCCAATATATAAGAGACATTATTGCTAGGTTTTTTATCCCTCGAGTAGGAGGGTTTTTCCAGGTATCGTGGTGTGTTCCTTGTTCATTGTGTTGATTTTCCTAATTGCTATTAATCTGACCATAAAAACAACACACCCTTTCTAAAATGAAAAAAAAAATGTTTAAAAGTGATTTTATCGAGCATGTCAATAATTGTATTATACTTTTTAGTAGAATCATTGGACACGAGGTAGAAAATGAATTTCAATCATATATTTATAAATTCATTTAGAAGGTATTATCTATAAAATAATTCATTTATTAGGTCCCAATGATAAATTATTCTCTTTACATTCAACTATCTAATGTGTTGTCAACTAAATAATTTTATATAAATTTATATTTAATTTGTTCATTAGCTCAAAGACAATAATTTTATAATGGCAGATAGTAGAAGTCATGAGGATAAGAAAAAAAAGGTGTATGAGTACTATCTTTAGCTAGAAACAAAAGGAGCTCCACAAAATTCCATGAGTTAAGGATGCCTTCATCTTTTATATAGTCATACTATTGAAGGTAAATTTTGGTAAAAGAATGTCTATGAATCTATGAATGAAATTAAAATAGTTAGTAGCTATTGCATTTAATTTCCTACCCCCCACACACACATATATATAATGATTGGAGGATGCAACATAGCTTCCTGCATGCTTCAAACATATATAAGTGACAAGATAGTATTACTAGAGCTTTGTAGACAGTTATCAAAAGGTGCATAAATTATGTTCAAATTAGAATATTAAAGGATGGATTTGTCATTGAAAAAAATGCAAACTTGTTAAATGACAAGTCAAGCCTCAAAGAATGTAGAGGTGGAAATAACATAGGTTAATTTAAAACTATTTGAAGCATATTGTTTTTTATTAAAAAAGTAGCGTTAACTAGGGCGCTGACCCTTAACATAGTCAGAGACTATTAAAAAGACAAAACAAACCAAGGGAGCAAGCCCCTTTACAACAATCAAATCAAAATACAAACTAGACCCAACTCAAGGAGGGGAAGAGACGCCCAAGTCTTGAGAGGGAGAGGTTAGGACAGGGGGGGGAGACCTCCCCTTTCGCCTTCGACGAACCATAGTCCAGGCGATACAATCATTAGGACCAAGAGAGAGATCAGGTGGAAGTGATTCAGCGGAGTTGTGATCAGAAGTAGTTGCAGAGTGTTGTTGTAGAACTGCAACAGGAAGTTGAGAAACAACGGCAGATTGTTGCAGGGTAGGCTATCGAAGCAGAGCAGCACCAGAAGCAAGCTCAATAGTAGTAGAACAAGGTTGTTGAACAACTGTGAGAGGATCAATAGCAGGTTCAGAAGCAGTGAGAGGAAGCATATTGTTACTCCATCCAAGGTTCAGCATTGAAAGCCTATAAAATTTATGTGAGCATATAAAAAGATTATAATACTTGTAGGATAATTGTGATGATGATTATGAAGTCAGGAAAATAGAATATTCAAAAATGAATTCTCCTAAACTTAATCAATAGCCTCAATGCAATTACTATATTCCTAAATTCATTAGTCTATTTAGAACCAATAAGGGAGGATGCCATGCAAATTTAAGATGTAAGTTTCGATCAGGAAATAAAGGAAGTTAACAATAATCTTCGCATTATTTTGGAGCTTTTGAGCATAAATTATTAGACTCTTGTTAGTGAAATTATTTTGGATAGAAGTGAAATGTATGGAAAATTGAAACCTTGGCCTAGAAATACAAACTAGGAACTTATTCATTCAACATTTTCAATTGTGATCATTTTCTTGGGGAACCAAGCATTACGTTCAACTTTAATCCTCAAGGAGAGTTGGACACTATGATTAATTGTTCCCCTTTTTTATTCGATTTGATTGGATATGATTATGATATGAATATACAAGATCTATGTAAAATGATAGGAAATTGAAAAGATTCATTATAAACAAAAAGATACAGGACTAGAAAGAAACATATAAATAGTTAGTATAGATCTAGAATCAAGAGATAGAGAAGAACCCGTGACAAAAATTTGGATCTATTTAAGTGTTGTACCAATGAGCTAGGTGCCCTATTCTAAAGGTGTCTTCATCAACTGGAAGCTTTGAATTTTGGATCAAGTGGCTCATAAATATTTCCCTCCAAAATTAAGCCTAAAAGTGTCACACGAGTGAGATAATCGACACGGTCTAAGGTTTTTCAACTATTCAAAGTTTGTGATTATCACTCTTTGTCTGCTTTGTGCAATTTTGCAACTTTTGACGATCGGATTTGCACTGACTTACACAAAAAGAGGGAAAAACATTGTGATGTATAAGTGTTTTCCTAAGTCAAATCCTGTGTTGGTGTTTCCACCTTCACAACAACAATATTGGATGAAAGAGAGGTTACCCCTAGTAGGGTAGAGGTTGAAAACCTTCAAGGAAATGGTTGATATGACAAATGATTGCTTTGATGTGAAACCTATGTCTTGAAGTCTCACACAAAGCTTGATGTTTCTTAATGGATGTTAATGCATGCCTTCATCATGCATGAACACATGAAACTCGGTCATTATTGTTAAACTTGAATACTTGAATCCTTGATTGCAGGCTTGTCCTCAATTGCCTTGAAGATGCTTGATTGAATACTCAATTAGAATGCCTAATAAATTGTAGATGATATCTAAATGAGAGAGGGGATAGTATTTATATACAACTTACACCTTTTTTAGTTTAATTTTTAGTTAAGGCCAACATTGAGGAGCACTTTCCATTACTTCCAAAGTCAATCGTTATTATTTCAAATTTAGGCCCAAAATGCTTGGACAAGAGTATTAGGCACCATAGTTCTAGCATTCTGGGCCAAGAAAAGATTTTTGAGTGGGGGATTGCACTTAATTGCATAAACAGACCCAAAACTTAGGACAATTAGACATAAATCATAAGCATGAAGCACAACCACTAAAGTGATCCCAAAATGAATGTGAAATTGTACCTGTTCACAATTTAGGATACTAAAGGAAGTAATGAGTTAGTACATAGGAGATGGATTGAAAATTATGAGTTTGGGCAAGGGATATTGTAAGGGTGTAAAATCTATCCATCATTCAATGACATCCAAAATGCATTAAAAGATATATAATTAAAAAAAATAAAAATTGGATATTAGATGTTTAATACTCAAGGTGGCTCAATGGAGTTTACTATTTTGAAGGCATTATTTAATACTATAATACAAATAGAGTCACCAATTAAGGTAAATTTTAATTATTTATCAATTACATGATTAATGGAAATATAGATCACTTGGGAAAAATTTGAGAAGAGAATATCAATGTATAATCAAGCATACAAGTTTGTTCTAAATAATTATATTCAATATAGTGCTTATTTTTGCATTATGTTTTCCACATGTAAGTATTATGAAGAGTATCATCAACAATTTTTAGCTTTACACATCTTGTAAATTTGTAAATCAATAATTTTTAATGTTATTTATGTTTTTAACTTGTTAGAAAAATTCATTTCTCAAGAATGAAACATGTTAGGTTCAACTAAAATAATTTTTTCTTTCTATTTGATAATTAGTTTCTTTCCTAAAAGACCTAGTTGATCCTAATGTGGTGTCCATTGAAACCATTTGACAAAGATAACTATTTTTTCTTTGCCAAATCAAATTTCATACACTACAAGAAGAAGAGAAGGGTTGGGAGGCTACACCATTAAAAGAGGATGTAGAGTATACAAGTAAAAAGGTGCATTCTCTAATGTTTGATGTAAAAGAGTGGCATATTTTTGTAGAGACAAGTGTCCATGAATGCATCAACATGTGCTTAAATGTTAAGAGCAAGATCTTGTTTATCCACATATGTCATATGATTATAATCTTTGTTCATCAAAATGTTTCCCAACATTAGCCTTCAAAAACATTTCATTGTCATTTGATCGAGTAGCAATAGTAGGATTAAGACATGCACTCTTTTGCAAGGGAACACTAGGATCTTGAGTAACTTGTAGCATAAACAAAGACAAAATATTAGAGAGATGAGATGATAAATCAATATTAATCGTGCTCTCAAATTATAAATAAAAAATACTAAGATAAAAAATCTAGAAATAAAACACCATAAAAATAAAAAAATCTAGGTCTCTTGAAGTTTACTGATCTTTCATCCTTGAACATCGGCTTAACTTATCATCTTTATACATCACAACATCATTGTTTTATATCTTTATGTCGTTCTCTGTCTGGAAATAATTGGACAGAATATGGTTAACACAAATTGACAAGTCTTTTTCCCGATCCAGTTCTGCCTCTGCTCGATTCTTCTCATCATCAGACTCTTGTTTCCACTGAGGATACTTTTATTTCGAATATTACTTCGATCAAGTATTTCCTTCTTTCATCAAAATACTGTATTCGGTCACTATGGTTGTTTCCTCACCGATACCTATTTGATATTCATTGGGTTTTTATGTCGAAGAAAACTTAGGCTTCGGTGACCTCCTTTATTTTTTCCACCGAAACACTTCTTCCATCGAAATCACCATGCCCTGTCGGTGATTGGATCTATTGTCTCACCGAAGCCTTTCTTTATCCTCCCTTTTCATCTTCCACCAATAAAGTCGCATCGGTGAAACCATGCGTATCGGAGGCATACCTTTTAGCTTCCTCGAAACCTATTTCCTCATCGATAACTTTTATCGATGTAGCTTCCTTTTCCCTGATCGACATTATTCTTTCGATGAGAACATTCCTTTCAGTGAGTCCTTTTATGTTGCACCGACGGTATTATTTCCTCGAAGACCTTTTTTCCCGTCGATGAAAACCATCTCCGCTTTCCTCGATATCTTTTGTTGATGGAATTACTGCCTTTGATGAGTCTTTTCTGAAGTTCATCGACGCTTCCTTTCTTCGATGGCCCTTCTATAGAGATGAGACATCGTTGGGTCTCATCAATATTATTTGAACCCGGATATCTTAATAGGATGCTATTACACCCACTTGATGACTTGTGGGCTACCATGGTATTAATGAGTCTCTTCAAGTTAACTGATCTTTCATCCTTGAATATCGACTTATCTTATCTGTTTTATATCTTCATGTCGTTCTCTGTCTAGAAATAATTGGACAGAATATGGTTAACACAAATTGACAAGTCTTTATCCCGATCTAGTTCTGCCACTGCTCAATTCTTCTCATCATCGAACTCTTGTTTCCACCGACGATACTTTTATTTCGAATATTACTTTGATCAAGTATTTCCTTTTTTCATCGAAATACTATATTTGGTCACTATGCTTATTTCCTCACCGATGCCTATCTGATATCCATTGGGTTTTTATGTCGAAGAACCTCGGGCTTCAGTGACCTCCTTTATTTTTTCCACCAAAACACTTCTTCCATCGAAATCATCATACCCTGTCGATGAATGGATCTATTGTCTCACCAAAGCCTTTCTTTATCCTCCCTTATCATCTTCCACCAATAAGTCACATCGGTGAAACCATGCGTATCGGAGGCATGCCTTTTAGCTTCCTCGAAACCTATTTCCTCATCAATATCTTTTATCGATGTAGCTTCCTTTTGCCTGATCGACATTATTCTTTCGATGAGAACATTCCTTTTGATGAGTTCTTTTTATGTTGCACTGATGGTATTATCTCCTCGAAGACCTTTTCCCGTCGATAAAAACCATCTTCGCTTTCCTCAATATCTTTTGTCGATGGAATTACTGTCTTCGATGAGTCTTTTTCTGAAGTTCATCGGCGCTTCCTTTATTCGATGGCCCTTCTATATCGATGAGACATCGTTGGGTCTCATCGATATTATTTGAACCCGGATATCTTAATAGGATGATATTACACCCGCTTGATGACTTATGGGCTACCATGGTATTAATGAAAATGATGATTATATAACCATTTTCATTCTCTTATTCAGTTTTATCCATCTTAGACTTAGATGTTTAAGTATTTCCTCCTTATATTTGATCACTCCTAAATTTAGTTTTTTCAGTCTTGTCGCTCTACTAAGATAAGCTTTAAGACTAGAAGGAGGCAATACCTTACATTAATGAGCATAGGTATATAAACGTGCTGGCATATCTCGCTCTCGGATATATGTGATCATGGATATATAGGTATTATTATTTATGTAGATATTGTCTTCTTTTAGGACTAACACTTACCTAGCTATCCTCATCTCTATTTTACCTTTTCGGTCCCCTATATTCTTGATGTTTTGTCTCTTGTTCTGTTCTTAAGAAGCTTTCAGGCTTTAATGTCTCTAGGTTGCTTTAACTTAGCTTCATAATTTTGTTAAGCTATGTATATGCTATGCGTCATCCTCTTCCCTATGTATGATCGGCCCCAACCACCTTTAGGCTTTTAGACTTTAATGTCTCTAGATTGCTTTAACTTAGCTTCGTAATTTTGTTAAGTTGTGTATATGCTATGCGTCATCCTCTTCCCTGTGTTTGATCGGCCCCAACCACCTTCAGGCTTTCTAGGCCTTCCATGGTTGCAATATATATATATATATATATATATATATACACACACACACACACACACACACACACACACACACACACACACACATATATATATATATACACACACATATATATACATATACACACACACACACACACACACATATATACACACACACACACACACACATATATATATATATGTATATATATGTATATATATACATGTATGTGTGTGTGTGTGTGTGTGTGTGTATATATATATATATATTTGTATTTATATACATGTATGTGTATATGTATGTATGTGTATGTGTGTGTGTGTGTGTGTGTGTGTGTGTGTGTGTAAAATCATATATTTATATTTGTATTTATATTTCTATACATCTTATATATTAGGATTTTGTTCATACTCGCATCTATATAATCATATTCATATATAGTTTCCTATTTTCCTGCCTGTTTTCTCGGTTTTAAGTTAAATCGGTCTCAGATGCATATGTCAATTTTCCTCTTTCTTCCCAGTAATCTCCAGCATCATATTATTAGATTAAGGGTCGACCTGATAAAATTTTATCTCACTTAAAGCTTTCCCATGACACTCAATAAGGGCCTGGAAGGCTCTCGAACCATATTCTTTAAGATGGTAGCTCCCCACGATCTCTTTTCAGGAATATTTATGGAATTTGCCTCGTTAATATTTATTGAGTTTATACTCTTCGATGGGTAATCACTCTCGCATTATGTTTCTAGAGATTTTTTGAGACTAATATTTTGAGTTGTGTATCCTAATAGGGTGACCATCCAGGCAAGTATGATATATTGTCTAAGTTGACCTGTTTGGTTTTCCTTTTCCTAACATTCTGGTGAGAGTTTTTCTCAAGATTTTGTGCAGCATAAGGAGCAGAGGATGCTTAACCCTGTGTTTCAGGAATAGCAAGAACTGTCGCCCACAAATGGCAGCATCACCCCAAGAGATGGGCAATCTGTTGCTCAACTTTACACAGAGGATTTCTACATACAATCTTCATTATTTTGGACAAGTTCCCTTTGTGATCTTCTATCTCCATTTTGTATAGCATTCTTAATTTTTTCTGATCCTTGAGGGATCTGGGCTAGACCGGAGGTTTTCTTCCCTTCATTCTTTCCTATTGGTGCCCACACCGAATGGAGGTGTAAATGTAAATCTATCTATTTTTTAAATTAATAAAATTCTTTGGCCTTGGCCTTTTATCGATCAAAAAAAAAAAGGTGGGTGAATAGGCAAAATTAAGGTCACATAATGAAGCTTAAAATCTATAAGAAAAAATATAGCTATGAAGAACCAAAAAAGATGAATATAGCCCTAATAAAATTAATTGTACATATGAACATCTTGATTAAAAAGAAGAATAAATCCTATGAGGTGTAAGAATATCGACCCAAAAGATAAAGAAATAAAGTATTTTGCATACTTTATCTAAATAATCTAAGAATGATAAAAATGCAAACAATTAAGTGAAATTTGTTGAGAAATATACAAGTTCTAATACCAAAGGTAAGGAAATTCAAATCCATCCAAATAATTAAAATATGAGATACAAGGCCTAAACAACTATAACATGAAAATCTGAAACTTGAGTTGCCTTAATGTGGAAATACAATGCTTAGATCCATCTTCGTTATGATGCTAAAAACCAGCCTACATAACATGTTTATTAACACCACCTTATGTGAACTTATAAAAACAAATAAATCACAATAAGATAGCAACAAAGAGGCACAAACGAACAAAAATTTTGAATGGTTCCAAATGGCTCTCCTGCCTCTGTAGATTTTTTCAAACTTGACTGCTTGCCTGAGTCCGTTGATCCGATACTGAGGGTTGCTTCCATTAGCATCGGTGTGCAGGGTGTGGGTAGTGTGTATGTCGTTGCTTTGGTTGGGCCATTGGTAACTCCATTGGAGGTTTCTTGAAGGTGGATGAGGCCACGTCTTCTATGGAGCAATCTACCTTTTCCCGCATTTTAATTGACATTGACATCTCTTCACCTCTCTAAAGAGATGTGATTCTTATGGTTGGGGATGTGCCCTGGACGCAACTGTTGGATTATGAGTGTCACCCCTTTCGTTGTCAGAAATGCTTCTCAATAGGTCATCTTGCTTCGGATTGTTCTATTCCTCGTCATAGGGATGCTTCTACTTGGTGGAAGAATGCTAATGTAGATCATTTGATGGTCATGGTTGGCTTCTCCCATGAGGATGATGCCTTCTCCCAGGAGGAGGTTGTGCCCCTCACTATTGCAGATGCTCCTATTGATCCTCTCACTTCTATTGTTTTGGCCTCCTATCTTGAGGCCCCCACTCTTGTTCCACAACCTCATTCTACTCCTACTAAACCTACTTCTAATGTTGTTTTTTTGCAAACACCTTCTCTTAGTTTGCTATAGCAATCTGATTCCATGGTGGATAGCTTTGCTACAGGGACCTGACCTCCCCACCAGATCCTTTCGTTGTGGACCCTTGTGATAATATTGCCCGTGCTGTCATTTGTCACAGGTAGAAGGGGAAGCCTTCCCCCATCCTCCAAACCCGTCTTTGTCAAGGCCTAGGTGCTTCTCCCCCTCCTTGAGCTAAGTTTTGGTTTTTTAGCTTGACAAGTGTTTCTTCTTGCATGTTTTGTTGTGGAAGTGTCGTCATGGCTAGTATTTGTTTTGATCTTCATAGTTGCGATTAATGTTTTGTTAATGTGCTACTACTTGATATGTGTTTGGCTTTACGCCCTCTAGATTGTTGTATTTGGGGACAACATCCCTGTTTTGTTGCTTTTAATATCAAAAAACAAAGAGGCACAAACCAACAACATAAGAGCATCACATAACACAAGATTTACATAGAGAAACCCTCATATGAAAAAAAAACTCCGCCAAGAAGTATGCCAAATATGAATTATCAATAAATAAATGTGATTACAATGCATTCACTTTCATTCTCCTCTTTGTCTCCAACATGGTAACATGTGTACCTATGAACAACCTCCTTATGTCTCCAACCTATCCTTGTTCATGTAGAGTAACTCTACTTTCACTTGTTCTTCAATACTTGATACATGCAGGGATTTGTTCATATAGAATGACAAGAGCTCCAAACCTCCAAACAAAGTGTCCAAGTAAGACACTTCATTCCAAATGTCACCAACCTCTAGATTACCTTCGTAGAAGTCGAAAAGAACATCAGTTTTGGCTCTCATATTTTCCCACTTGAACACCCAAACATGGAAGAAAAAGATTGCATTAAATACAATAAAATGACGAAATACCAAGAGACATTTATTGCCTCTTTCAAGCACCCACTTAGAGAAGCCCAAAAGAATCATTTGTCCATGTCCCATGTCATTAATCATCTCAATATAGACGTCCACATGTAGGTAAAACAATATTAAATAATTGTGTTCACAACCTACCTTAACTATTACTGGTAGAAAATAAATGAATGCTTTCCAAACAATAGTGAAAATAAATATTAAAGGATATTTACCAGTACACTTGAGTGCCCTAGGACACTTTCCAAAGATGTTGCAACCATGTCATAGGATTTACAACGTAGATGACACCTTAATCCTAACAAAGTTAACCTAGATTAATTTATATAGTTGGATTGATAAACATGTTAAGTTCAACTAAATAAATTATGGTGCTAAAAATCAACCTACATAACATACTTAACAATACCAAATTATGTGAACTTAGAAAAATAAATGATAAATATCACAATAAGGTATCAACAAAGAGGCACAAATCAACAACATAGGAGCATCACATAACGCACAATTTACGTGGAAAAACCCTAGTGAGAAAAAAATCTACCAAGGTCAAGTATACATTATCAATACATTCACTTCCATTCTCCTCTCTATCTCCAACATGCTAACATGTATACTTGTTAACAACCTCTTTATGTCTCCCACCTCTTTTCATTCTTGTAGATTAACTCTACTTTCACTCATTCTTCACTACTTTCTACATCCAAGGAGTTGTTTAATGACAAGAGCTCCAAAACCACCATACAAGATGTCGAAATAAGACACTTCATTCTAAATGTCCCCAACCCTTGGATTACCTCCATGGAAGTTGAAAGAACATCAATTTTGGCTCTAATACTTTCCCTCCAACTTGGGCATCCAAGCATGGAATATAAACATTACATTAAATGCAATAAATAATGGAATACCAAGAGACATTTTTGCCTCTTCCAAACACCCACTTAGAGAAGCCCAAAGGTAACCCCAACGATCACTCGTGTCCACTTCTCATGTCATTAATTATCTCAATATAGACATCCACGTGGGAAAACCAATATTAAATAATTGTTTTACAACCCACCTTAACTAATGCTAGTGGGAACCCATCAACCTTTATGAATGTATTACAAATAATAGTGAAAATAAATGTTACAAGATATATTCCCAATGCCGTATGACAGTTTTCAAAAATGTTACAACAATGTCATTGGATTTATATGGTAGATGGCACCTTAATCCTAACGAAGTTAACCTAGATCAACTTATATAGCTGAATTGATAAACATCAATATATATCTAAAAACAAAATAAGAGGATAAATGCACTTAAATTTGGGAACAATAATGAGCAAACGTCATTGACATTTTGCATGAATCATTTGTCATGTGTACAATAATAGATACTTTTGATGTCCTCAATTTCAAAAAAAATTACAATAATCCACATATGCAATGAGACAGTTACATAATCTCTCACAAGAAGTCACCATAACTCTCCCAAATCCACCACAACAAACCATATCACATACTTCCAGAAAGTAACCATAAATAAAGATAGAAATTGTGGAGACATAACATGCTCTACGAACACCTCAAAGTGCTAAGTTGTGCGATGTAAGATCTTCATAAACCCAACTAAAAAGCCCTAACACCACCTAGTTGTTCAATCTCATAAATCAAATTGAAATATGCATCTCACAGAACAACAATCTTAATTGAGATAACAATAATCTTAATGCCATCTTTATGCAAGGTGAGATTCCTGCTCGCTAACGAGGGGGATTCATTAGACTTACGAAAAACTTCGCTAAAAATAAACTTGATTTCATTTTCCTCAAACTTTAAAACCCAGGTCACTAACCTAGGAGGCAGAAAATTAAATACTCTACACAAACAAAACTTAAACCATGTTTCAAATGTAAGATAGCGGTTCCATAGAAGTTTCCTTAAAAAGAAATCAGGAGGTGCTGCTGAGAAAATATAGGAGTATTTCACATGCAGATGGTCCCATAAATTTATAGCACTAAACAAATTTAAAAATTTCAAGCTCAGAAATTTTATAAAGCTTGTTGTCTCCTCTTCTTTTTAAAGTAACAAATGCTAAAAATTAAGCTGAAATTGATTTTAGCAATAGCTATGCTAAAACTTGCAAATGCATTACATAGGGCAAAAAATCTCCTACGTTGATGGGGGAATTTTCAGCCCCAACCTAACGGCACCCACTACAAATTTCAGAATCAAAAAATAGGGGCAACCATTTCTGAGGATAAGATTCCATTTATACAATATCAGATTTTTCCTTCATATAAATAAATCCTAAAGCCCCTCAATGGGGCCAATTACTAAGTGATAATGGTTTTTAACTTTTTATCCTAAATATAAACAAACTTTAACGGTTAAATTTAAGAAATCCCTGATGGAGGGAAGGGAATAAAACCATTAACAATAAAGAAATAGAGTGCTCAAACACAACATGCTATTTGTTGCAGATCCAGTTTTTGACAAGCCTTCAAATTCTAACCTGACCTTTTAGTTTATTTAAATAAACTGCTTTTTTCTATGGATTTATTCCAACAAACAAACCATATCTGCTCTTTACAAGAATTGTTACACTCTTTTATGAAATCGGTGATGCTTCTTACAAGAATTGTTACACATCCAATTAAAAAATGCTGAAAATGCATAATTTGTCTCTTTGCAAACACGAATTTGCAACAATATATGTTATATGGTGGTTAAACAATTTATACAGAATGATCATTTGGTGTGTGAAGGTATCACAGAGCTTGATCTCTTGATACATTTTGTACAGACGTAAAAGCACACACTGCCTGGATTGGCATTGATGATGAAAGGGATTTGGATAATAATGTCAGTTGGCTGTACCCTCTTTTTCTATAGAATCCTTTTCTTTCCTCTTCATGCACTCGAGAATACTAGGTCAATTCAAGTTACTGACAAATGCACCTAAGGGACAACAATGTAGAAATATGCATATGTTCAACCACACTTCCATTTATATTTATCCAGTTTCTAATCCATCATCAAACAAAATGGTCGAGTAAAAATACAATTGTCCAAATTTATAACTAAAAGTGCCAAATTTACCAAGGGCCAAGACAAATATAATCTTGCTTGTAAAAAACAATTATGCCCCACTTCTCTGAAAGGAGAATTCTAACTACATTTAAACCTGCTTAACGGTACTCTAGAGATTCTGGGACTTAAGAACATGGAGCGTGATTTCAGGGATAACCAAAAAGTTACCAGATTTGGGGAATGGCAAAGGGACACCTCTAATAATCATAGTAAATTCACCCTGCTGAATTTGCAATGGTAATCCTCACCCCTTTAGCTCAAGGTTTTTAACTTTCTTTTATTTCTATGCACTAAATGGGCGTCCTGAAAAAGGGGACATCTCCTCCATGACCCCAAGTCCCTACCACATCCAGGGCATCAACTGTAGTTCCGGGTATGCATCGCCATAGAACACTCAATCTCCCATGAAATTATGCACTCATATGTAATGTAGACAACTAGATGTGTACTTCCAACTGTTAACATAGGCAAAAGATAGCAAGAGCATCAAAAATATATTGAGAGCAATTCATTTTCTTTGCATTATTAAAATGCGAGAAGGTAATATACTCTATGCACATAAATTTATGTCATTAGCCACTAAATAAAACACGTTGGCAAACTGAACATGCCACAAATGAACTACATTGTTCCCACAGGGAAAGCTAGTCAAGTTAAATGACAGTATCGTATTAACTTTTATAATACTTGTAAAATAATTGTAAATGATGTTATTTTTTCTTCTTTGGTCGCCGTTTTCTTCGTGGCTTCTTTTGGGCATCAGAGTTGGAACTCAAGCTGCCACCCTGACTAGAGGTGTTCTTTAAACACTTCTGGCTATTACTCGAGGGACCACCTAACCTTCTGCTTGAAACGTGGGATCTGGCCTTCCCTGCAGTTGTATGGCTACTGGATGGGCGGCCACTTCTTGATGGAACCCCACTGCTGGTACTTGTAGATGGGTTGGTCCATGGCCGAGGAGGGGGCATCAGGTCCCTAGCAGATTTCTGCCTCTGCAAAAAGCATGGCTCAATACACATAAAATTAGGAAGAAACTACAATTTGAAGGCATTGTTTCTCTTACTAACCTTATTTTTCTCATCACTTGACATGCCAGAAGTAGCTTTCCCAGAAGCACTTGAAGCTGGTTCTCTGCTTGAAAACAAAAAGAAAAATGTTGAATTTTCTGACTTAACTAATGGTCTACCTTAGAACAAACCAAAGTTTTAAATTCTCACAAACTTATGTTAAGTTGTTAACAAATTGAAATAAATATACATTGTCTGATATAGCTTGCTTTCATCTAGTTATGAAATTTGCATTTCATATATACAGTCTCTGAATGCCAATGATCCTAGAATCCCTTGAATAACAAAATGAAAGAACAGCTATAGTCACATTCACCTGGTGCTTTTATCTGTCCATTCATCATCAGCATCAACTTCATCACTAGAGCTACCCGCCATGAAGAATTCATCCTCACTAATGTCCATGGCTCCATCATCATCACTGCCAGTTTCTGTAAAGAAAAATGAAGATTGTAGATCACTCGATAAAAATAAATTCACGTCATTCAATACAATTCTACTTCCAAATAAAGTAACTCTCTTGACAAACTAACCTTCAAGATCGACACCTGAGGCTGCAGCAGCAGCAAGGTTTGCTTTAATTTGTTCACGCAATTTATTCCTTTTCCCAACTAGCTCTGGATCATTTACTCCCATAAATATAGAAATGTACTTTTCTGTTTTCGGAAAGAACTGCAAATAGTTTGCCTATCATGTCAGTACCAGGATAACTAAACCTTACAATTATTCATTAAACTGCACAACTGCCATGGTATAGAAATAACTAGACATATAATCCTTCAATGTTCATATCCAACAGTTCAATTTCATTCCAAAGAGAAAGACCAAGATGTGAAGTCCGTTCACTGATAAATATGAAAAAGCAAAACAAGACAAGCCAAACATTGAAGCTTACAAAATCAAATCAACATTCATGCAATTGATGGAAGTCAAAGAAGAGTAGACTTCAATATAAGTGACTTCTATGTTCCACACCAGATACGAAAAGAGACTGCAATGCAGCAAATGAATTCAACATAAAAGCAATTTAAAATATGAACAGATCTATACATTATAAAAATCAAGATTAGACAGTTCGAGGTACAATCTAAGCTGATAGCTCTTGACAATATCCTGTTCGAACTAAGATAAATTTTGGACCAGCTAAATTCTAACCTCCAATATTGAGTTAAAGATAATTTAGGCCAGAATTGAAGAAGTTTGGTTAATAAATAATATGTTATCCACTATTTGTTAGACGTTTATGTACATTCATTCACCATTTCTCCTTTATTTCCACAGCACAAAATTCCAGATCATGTGGAATTTCTAGTATGCAAACGAATAATACTTGCTTCAGCCTTATATTAACATTTCAACTTTTCAGCCACGCTGCTGTAGTTATTCACAAAGGTTACCCCATGACTGGTGCGTCATATTTAAGTTGCAAGTAACAGAATATAAGAAAGGAAATGAATTACAAAATTGACTTAATACACAATAGTCCAATAATTTGGGGAAAAGAAATGTTTCAGAGAATTACATATAAATGAATTATAAGCATATCATATTCAGATTCTATGTAACTATATAATATTAAGTAATGCCCCCTTCTTAATTAAATCAAATATCGAAGACAGTAGGTTAGTTAACATTTTTCATATTTCCCATGGGCTAAGGGAAATTGATAAGGACTAATTTTTAAATTTAATATTTAATTTTGATCCTTAATTAACATTGTTCAAACTTGGTAAATTGGACTAATATAACATTAAATGATGGCAGTCCAAAACAGTGAATGTGATTCCTCATGGAGCATTTTGTAACTTTTAAGATCTTATGGCCACATATTTATGGCAGATTCTTTGCCAGTTTCATGACAGCCTTTAGGGATGATGTAAATGGAAGCTACTGATTAAAATTAGCCAGGAGTCAAATGAAGGGTTACGACAAATCTTTATTCTCCTAAGAAGCCTTGGAAACTAAATCAACAATTAGTTCTTCCTTGTCCCCTTTTCTTCTTCTTCTCTCTGCAATCTTTTCTAATGTGGCTTGTCTTGCCACAATTCCAATATTTTACTTTGGACCTATCGTTTGTAACTAGGCTCAGAAAAAGGGGTTCGGATTGCCTAAGGCAACATCCGAACCCCTAAAGGGCTGGGCCCCCCTTTCCCAAGGTTTAACGTGTAGGGCTGAACCCTTCATGTCAAAGAAGGTAGCGTGCCCCTAAAACAGGGCCAGCCCTATAATGACACGCCACACTAAAACAATATTGGTGCCAAACATATTTACCTAATTAAGGCCGACTTGAAGGACTTATGCTCATATAAATAAAGATCATTTGCCAAGGTTAATTCACTCATTCAATTCATGCAATTAGCGAAATCCATCTGCTCCTTGGTGTGCGAAATTCAGAGGTGAACTGGGTGAACTTATTCAAGGAAGACAAAGTTATTTTGGTGTTCCTAATTACTGTTAGATGGTGCATTTGGTGAATTTAGAAGTGCAGACCTGATATAATGAAAGGGCAGATCTGAGTCATTCAAATAAGAAGTTGAAGTTTCCAGATCTGAGTCACATGACTGGAGCTAAGTATTGTATTGTTACAATTCAAGATTGAATACATAATCTGACCTGTGGGTCTTTAGTGCTGGGTTTTTCCTCCTTGGAGGTTTTCCCAGGGTAATTGTGTTAGTCTCTTGTGCATTTGTTTTCTCTCTTTCGTTTACTTGCATATTAGTTACTTAATGTTAATCTGAATTTAAATACTGAAAGTCTGATCGCTAGTCTGAGACACAAAAATTAACATGGTATCAGAGCTAAGGTTTTACTAAACTCAGATTTCAATAAATTATTTGTTGCATCTAGCTGCTGTTTGTTTTCAGATTAAAATGTCAGGTTTGAGGGCTGAAGATAGACTCGATGGAGCCCTTGACTTTGCTGCTTGGAAAGTCCGTATCCTATTGATTCTTGAAGAGAATGAACTGCTTAAATTTGTAGAAGAAGAAAGGCTGTCCCCTCCTGAAGATGCTGAAGAACTGAAGCAGTTCAAGAAAGACTCTCTCAAGGCCAGGAAGATCATAATTGAATCAGTCAAGAATCATCTTGTCACTGTCATATCAAAATTTGCTTCTGCCAGGGAAATGATCAAACACTTGGAAGGAATGTATGAAGTTGACAACCTCAGTAGGGCTCTTGCTCTAAGGCAGCAGCTACTTCACATCAAAATGAAAGAAGAAGACTCAATCATGGCCTACTTCATGAAGATCAATGAACTGAAGGATAAGCTAAGTACTCTTGATTGCCAAATTTCAGATAAAGATCTTGTAATGATTGCATTAAATGGCCTACATGATGAATGGGAAGCATTCATTCGTAGCATTGGTGGAAGAGCTGAACAACCCAACTTTGAGCGTCTCCAATCTAATTGCATTGAAGAGGAATCTTGAATTGAGGTAAAAGGAAAACTCAAGAACTCTCACAAAGATGATAATCATGTTCTCACAGCTAAGTCTAGGAAAGGTGGGCATTGGAAGAAAGAAAAGAGAAGCAAAGATTTTAGATCCTCTTCCTACGATCCAAGGAAGAAGTCAAGAGATTCCTCCCACATTCGTTGTTTCAGATGTGATAAGTATGGTAACTATGCTAGATATTGTCAGAATGGTCCTAAGGAAAGGGAAGCCAATTTAAATGAAGTCGCTGAACAAAATGAGGACTATCTTCTTATCTCTGTTCTATCGAGCAACCTTCCTACGGTTAGTGATACTTGGATAATTGACAGTGGAGCCTCTAGACACATCTCAGGTTACCGTGAGCATCTTTCAAATCTAATAGAAAAGGATACCAACCTTCATGTGGTAATCGGTGATGATGCTCGATATTCGGTAAAAAGTTCTAATACTACTTCCTTAAAACTAGATTCTGGTATTTCCTTACTACTCAGTGATATTCTTTTTGTACCTGGAATTAAAAGAAATCTTATTTCCATTTTTGCTTTAGAAGATAAGGGTTTGCAAATAGCATTTTCTAAAGGGAAAGTACTTGCTTGGTCTAAGAAATCTAGTTTCAAATCTGCTCGTGTTATTTGAAATAGATGTGATAGTTTGTATAAGCTTGCAGCTAACCCAATTCAAGCTCTCATCCATGAGGCTCCTGAATCATGCGAGCTATGGCATAGAAGACCTGGACATCTACACTTTCAAGCTCTCCCCACTCTTAGTAAAATGGTTAAAGGTATGCCTAAACTTAGTTTATCTCATGATGATGCTTGTAAAGGTTGTGCATTGGGTTAGAATGCGAAGAGTCCATTTCATAAAAGTGATAGTAGGGCTAAAGAAAAGTTAGAGCTTCTTCATTCAGATTTATGTGGTCCTATGTCTGTAGCATCTCCTAGCGGTTTCCTTTATTATGTTATCTTCATAGATGATTTTTCTAGGAAAACATGGATTTACTTTCTTAAATCTAAAGAGTCTGACGAAGTCTTAAATAGATTTAAAGAATTCAAAGCCTTGGTTGAAAATGCTTCTGGAAAACAAATTAAATGCTTAAGGTCTGACAATGGAGGTGAGTACACCTCAGATAGTTTTCATGATTTTTGTATTGAGACAGGAATTAAGAGGGAGTTTTGTGTTCCCTACAATCCTCAGCAAAATGGAGTTGCTGAAAGAAAGAACGGGACCATTGTTGAAGCTGCAAGAGCCATGATTCATGATCAAGACTTGCAACCCTTCCTATGGGCGGAGGCATCCAAAACAGCAATTTACATTAAGAATAGATGCCCTCATCATGCTCTAAAGAATGTAACCCCTGAAGAAGCCTTTACAGGAATCAAACCTAACATCAGCCACTTAGGATCTTCAGGAGCCCTGTGTATGTTCATGTGCGTAAGGAAAAACGAACCAAGTTGGATCCCTTTGGAAAGAAAGGCGTCTTAGTAGGATACAGTGAATCTTCCAAAGCCTTCAGGATCTACATTTCAGGTCAAAGGTATGTTGAGGTAAGTAGAGATGTAACTTTTGAAGAAGATATTGCATTCAAAAGATCTAAAGGTTCATTATCTGATAATGATGATATTGTGACTGAAAATCAAGGATCAAATGTTGATACTAACCCTGAGATACATAAGGAGTCCATTGACCTCCCGGATCAGGAAGTTCAAGATGATCCAGCAGAACCCATGGACTCTACAGATATACCTAAGGATATTGTGGTCAGCAAGAAGAGGCCACTTTGGGTTAGAAACACCATTCAAGATGTTGAAAGATTTGCTGCTCCCAGAGGAACCTTCAGAGATAGCAAGAGACCTCAAAATCATGCCAACTACATTTCTGTAATGTGCAACATCATTGAGTCTGAACCTCACGATGTCGAAGAAGCTATGACTCATCATGCTTGGAAATTAGCCATGGATGAAGAGTATGAGTCTATCATCAAGAATAATGTTTGGGACATTGTACTCAGACCCAAAGGTAAGTCTGTTGTTTCCTCTAAATGGTTATTTAAAATTAAGCATAATGTTGATGGTAGTATTGAGAAATATAAAGCTAGATTTGTAGCTCGTGGTTTTTCTCAAAAGGAAGGAATAGATTATGAGGAAACATTCGCTCCTGTTGCTAGATATACTTCTATTAGATCTATAATAGCCATTGTTGCAGCTAAAGGTTGGGAGCTACATCAAATGGATGTTAAGACAGCTTTCCTCAATGGTGTTATTGAGGAAGAAGTCTATATTGAGCAACCAGAAGGTTATGTAATCCATAAAAGAAATTCTAATGTTTGCATGTTGAAGAAAGCCTTATATGGGCTCAAAGAGGCTCCGTGTGCTTGGTATGAAAGAATTGATAAGTACTTACTAAGCTTAGGATTTCGTAAGAATGATGTTGATGCTAACCTTTACTTGAAAATATGTAATGATGATATGCTAATTCTGGTTTTATATGTGGATGATTTATTTCTCACTGGTGAAAATAAATTGATCATGAGATGTAAGAAAGAATTAGCCTTAGAATTTGAAATGAAGGATTTAGGTCTAATGCATTACTTCCTAGGGTTAGAAGTATGGCAAAAATCTAATGAAATTTTTCTAAGTCAAGGAAAGTACACTATTGATATTCTGAAAAGATTTAGAATGATGGACTGTAAACCTATGTCTACTCCTATGGAATCTAACTTAAAGAAGTTGAGTGTTTCTGCAGCTCACTCTGATTTTGCAGATCCATCTGAGTACAGGCAGTTGATTGGATCCTTGATGTATCTAGTCAATACTAGACCAGATATTTGTTATGTTGTGAATGCTCTCAGTCAGTTCATGAGCTTGCCTAAACTTGTTCACCTAGTTGCAGTCAAGCACATTCTAAGATACTTGCGAGGCACTATTGGTCAAGGACAGGAAAAGTACTTAGGGTATTTGCTTCAGCTTGGGTTCTGCAGTAATCTCTTGGGCATGTAGAAAGCAATCTTCGGTAGCATTGAGTACTACAGAAGCTGAGTACATTGCAGCATTTGTTGCATCTAGAGAAGAAGTGTGGCTTCGCAAACTTCTTGCTGGATTATTTGGTCAGCCTACTGGTCCTACCACTATTCATTGTGATAATCAAAGTTGTATAAAGATGTCGGCAAATCTTGTGTTCCATGACAGGTTCAAGCATGTGGAAACTCATTATCACTTCATCCGAGATATGGTGCAAAGAGGCACCATTCCGCTGAAGTATATTAGCACAGATGAACAAGTTGCAGATATTCTTACCAAACCCTTATCCGGAGTGAAGTTTGAATACTTCAGAGACAGACTTGGTATTGTGGAAAATGAAACCTTGGTTGAGAGGGAGTTTCAATCTCAGTAATTCTCTACTGCAGAGTTTTGTCCATTCTTCACTTGTGTGCAAGAATTGAAGGTTCCATTCTATGCTTGTGTGCTAGATGGAAAATTGTAATTATGTAAAGACCCACTTGTGTATTACACCCTCTATGCTTGTGTGCTAGAACCATCCTATGCTCGTGTGCTAGATGGAAGGTGTAATTCTATGCTTGTGTGCTAGATCCATTCTATGCTTGTGTGCTAGATGGAACTCTAAAGGTTCAGATTATGTATTCTTTTCTTCCCTAGTTAAGAGGGAGTATTGTTTGTAACTAGGCTCAAAAAAGGAGGTTCGGATGTTGCCTTAAAGGGCTGGGCCCCCCTTTCCCAAGGTTTAACGTGTAGGGCTGAACCCTTCACGTCAAAGAAGGTAGCGTGCCCCTAAAACAGGGCCAGCCCTATAATGACACGCCACACTAAAACAATATTGGCGCCAAACATATTTACCTAATTAAGACCGACTTGAAGGACTTATGCTCATATAAATAAAGATCATTTGCCATGGTTAATTCACTCATTCAATTCATGCAACTAGCGAAATCCTTCTGCTCCTTGGTGTGCGAAATTCAGAGGTGAACTGGGCGAACTTATTCAAGGAAGACAAAGTTATTTTGGTGTTCCTAATTACTGTTAGATGGTGGATTTGGTGAATTTAGAAGTGCAGACCTGATATAATGAAAGGGCAGATTTGAGTAATTCAAATAAGAAGTTGAAGATTCCAAATCTCGGTCACATGACTGGAGCTAAGTATTGTATTGTTACAATTCAAGATTGAATACATAATCTGACCTGTGGGTCTTTAGTGCTGGGTTTTTCCTCCTTGGAGGTTTTCCCAGGGTAATTGTGTTGGTCTCTTGTGCATTTGTTCTCTCTTTCATTTACTTGCATATTAGTTACTTAATGTTAATCTGAAATTAAATACTGAAAGTCTGATTGCTGGTCTGAGACACAAAAATTAACAGGACCTCCTAGAGGACTTATATTTGCCTCTAGACTTGGATTTCCAATCTTTGTTCTTGCCCTTTTTCCTCCTTCGATCTTTTCATGAAGGACTACTCCACCCAACACACACATGGCACAACAGATAAAGCTGCCTCCCATTGAACAACCTATTTGATGCAAATGGAGCTATACAAATTGCAAGTTGACACATCAAATCTATTTTAGGTATCTGAACCACCAGGCACGAGGACAACTTGAAGGGAAGATGCCAAGTAGGTTGAGCATGATAACTTAATCAAAATCATACCTAGAAGTTGGTGAAATTACCTCTCAATAGACAACCTATTCGATGCAAATGGAACTATACATTCAAAGGCAAAGCCAATGGTTCTTTGGATAAGTACAAGGCGCATCTTGTTGCAAGAGGAGAGCAAGTATTAAATAAAATTAGAATATAAGTTTATATGTACATTATGTTTACATATATAAGTATATTAATATCCTATTATACCTTTTAAGTTAAAATCATTTTGTAACTCCCCATTGAATTAGTAAATCATCAGGACAGCACACATTGTGCAGTGCCTCATTGCTCTCTTGTTCTCATTTCTTCACTCGATCCTTGCCAACAGCTGATAAATAAATTCAAAGATGGAAAAAATGATAAATTTATGAATCAGAATTAAAATTTATCTTGTTCTATGTATTATCTATCACTGAATTGTTGTATAAATCTGATTGCCAACCACGATATACCATATTCGTTTACAGTCGTCTATCACCAATCTGATAGCCACGGTCTATGATTCGTCTCTCTATTCGATTCGGTCTGACAACAGTTGTTTTGCACGATATATTGTTAGCTGTGATATGATAACGACCAGATATTATTCACCGTGTATGTGTTCTATATTCTGTTTGACCTGAGAGTTGTCCACGATATAAGTGACGAGGGGGTGACTCTTTCCAAGAGTCGCCACCCTAGGTAAATGCACAAAGGATAGTGACTTTCACATAAGTTGCTTACTAACTAATGTTTGACTAATGCCCGGTCTAATGTCTAATTGGATAATTAAAACAGTATACAATATGCAAAATACATCGATTATAATATAAGCATGTTTGCATATTGAACAAGACAAGAATTAAATAGATAATCATAATACAAATAAAATGTGCAAGGCCGATAGGCCATTCACACATTTGGATTGGCTAGAAGGAGACCGATGACGCTATATTATCAACAAAAAAGGCTGTGAACTGATGTCTAATTGCAAGAAAGAACATTTAAATAAACTATTCTTTAAATATCTATTTTGAAACCATAACAATGCTTGCACACAAGCCAAATGTGATGAGTACATGCACTAGGATTCAAAAGGCAACCACATTATCCATGAGCATAATCTTACCACTTACTCTAACATATTCAAGATCTTCTTTCAACCGAGAAAGTTGCTGAGAAATTTGCCCAGCATTTGCAACCACTTCTTCCGCACTATGCTCCAAAGCTACACGTTGCTGTTTTTCTAACCGCCGTATCCTCCTCTCTATCTTTCTCCTCTCTGGTTTAACCAAAAAATCAACAAAACCAAATAATAGCAATGATATTTTAGTGATGACACATTTTAAATAAAAACAAAATATCTTTTAGATGGGATTTATAGAGTGAAAGTAGCTTAAAATTTAAAAGGCACAATGTACACCAGAAATTTCGAAGAGTGCCAAAAGCATTTATGTTAAAAAGTTTTATTATCTTATAGTGCCAAAGATAAATGTACATACCAAAAAATTTTACTTTTCTATAGCGCAAAGCCATCTTACGCTCAAGTTCTGACTGAGCTTGCAGCTCTACAAGCTTCCTCAGCTCATCCAACTTCTTCTCCTGTGCTTCCTTAACTTCCTGAGGAAGATTCTGGACAGCCAACATAGGTATATATAGTTACAGCCCACCCTAAAAATGAGAATATGATTTAATAAGGAAAAAACCTGCACAAATATTGAAGATATTTATAATCCTATTGAAAATCCACACAAAATTAACAATAACATTTAACTTTCGGGTCAAGTCATGAATCTTCTCAATTAAGTGTTGTTAATCGGTTTTTTCTTTGAGATCATAGAACTTTTCCACAAAACACAAAGTGGTTCTGAAGTCACAATCAATTCCATGGCTGCGACATATTAGCTACAGCATCCATTCTGTGACACGGCTGGGTTAAAACAATCAATCATATCATAAACAAAGTATTTTTGGATAGAAATTCCACAAAGATTCTTCTGCACTTATTTTAAAAAATCAGAACTACGACAATTAAACTTTGCAAATTAAATTGAAATCGTATGTGAGACACTTCCACAACTGAGCTCAGAGAGTTGTGTCTGAACTAAATTGCACAGTTGACATGCTAATTCTTTAATGGGTACTTAAGTATCTTGATTCTGCTATTATGGATTTTATTTCTTACAGCTCTGTCACTCAAAGTGATTTTTCTTCATTGTATATACAGATCTTTAGGTTCCAGCCTATTATTGCTGCATCTATAATATGACCACCATGCAAATATTTTTAAAACATTTGTTGATAAATACATCATGGTCTTACATTGGCTCGCATTGACTTCTAACCTTTTTCCCTGGTAATGGATTTGGCAAACTTAAATGTCAGATCGTAAAATACACTTAAAAATGCATCATTCACTGAGATAACTATCATAAACTATAATGTTATGAAGCAAGTTGCTAGATTCTGTATTTCATAATTGGTGGAAGCAAAGAACATGTATTAATTCCACTGAATTCAGAATTAGAGAAGATAAATTTTATCCTGAGGCAATGGCTGGACTTTTCTCGTAGGGCTAATTGTTCAGCTTCATATCAACCTATCATAGATATGCAGACACAATTTTATAAAAGCATGCAGCTAAGCAACAATAACTACTCTCAGTGTACATGAAGCATTAAGTTACAAAGACATCAAGAATTTCCACACTGTCAATCTTTTCCTCAAGACGGGAAAACGTCCTTCCTTAACTTTCGTATACCAATTCTCTTGTAACTGTGCCATAATAATAATCTGTGTCATGTCTTCCCTGTTCCATGTCATTTTTGTTGAGAAACAGGTTGAAACTGCTGCAATAAAATCTTCTACAAAGTGTATGCAAATCTGAAATATGTTTCTTTATCCAGGATTACCCTAAAAGAATATTTTGTAGATGCATAATTCATAAATTAACAATAAAATAAAGATCAACAAAACATATAGAGACAGGATTTATGTGGAGAAATCCATTCAGAAGAAAAATCCACCAACAAAAGAGGACAGGTATATATTAGTCTTCAATGTACATGAGATAACATCAACACACAAAAAGTCTAAAACTCTACACTCTGACAACACTCCAGCAGCACTTGTGTAACACAAAATAATATGAAACCATCTCATACATCCACTATATAGGCAGGAAGATAAGCCAAAGCCCACCTTGGAAAACTTATGGACTTTATCAATAAATCCCCATATACAAAACACAACTGCAAAGGCATCTTTGATCAACAACTCCCTGACAGCTCACATCCTCAAGTCTAGCTCTCCACTTCAGGATCCTCTAACTCATGTGGGCCCTATCCATCACAAGATTCTCCATTTCTTTCTCTAGTGCCTAGGAGTGGTAAAGTGCCTCTAAAGATCTCAAACTCAACCATAGCCACAGCTATTGTGCTCCAACTCCTTCATGATTGCATGTGACAATAAATGCCAAGAATTTAAGGGAATTTAATGTAATGTCCCCATTTCCAGGTTCTATTGTAGTGCGGCCAGTGCTGACTTTCATGGTTTGTGTCAGCCAATTCAGAGGAGTTTTCCAATGTCGCTAGTGAGCTTAGATTGTTTAATGTTTAATGTCCCCTACTGGAACTTAACTCAATTTTCCCTACAATTCTCAAATAGGATTTGGATTATGCTCGGGAATGTAAATTGTCAACTTTGCATCTTGATGTAGAGCCTGCAACCAGGTTAGTTATCACAAGATAAATAAACATATAGTTCAACAATGTTAAAAATAGGATTCTAATCAACTTAATAATATTCATAATTTACATGTGGAATTCCCTTAAGCTTTCCCCCAATAACCTATCCACATTAGGAAGCACCATGGGAGATCCTATAAGGTGCCTTGAGGATGTCGCCATTTTCAGGTTCTCTTGTAGTGCGGCTGGTGCTGACTTTCACGGTTTGTGTCAGCCAATTCAGAGGAGTTTTCCAATGTCGCTAGTGAGCTTAGATGGTTTAATGTTGTAATGTCCCCTACTGGAACTTAACTCAATTTTCCCTAGAATTCTCAAATAGAATTTGGATTATGCTCGGGAATATAAATTGTCAAATTTGCATCTTGATGTGGAGCCTGCAACCAGGTTAGTTATCATAAGATAAATAAACATATTGTTTCAACAATGTTAAAAGTAGGATTCTAATCAACTTAATAATATTCAAAATTTACATGTGGAATTCCCTTAAGCTTTCCCCCAATAACCTATCCACATTAGGAAGCACCATGGGAGATCCTATAAGGTGCCTTAAGGATGTCCACCAAGCTTGGGAGCACAGAATGACACCCACCATTTGGCCTCCAAACCCCACCCAGGGTTTACCCAACTCGAATGGACCCTTAAGCCTCTTGCTCTCCTCATATACCGTACCTCCCCTCCATAACACAACAGTAGTTTAGTTGAAAGTTCAAAGGAATCCTTATATCTATTCTAATATGCATACACTTCATCATAGCAATTATAACAATGTAGATATAACAGTAGCCAGATGTATTATTTGTACAGTATTCCTAATTCATATCAATTGATAGACCAATTAATAGTTCAGTCAATTCATAATGTCAAACAGCATGCAGTGTACCACAATTCTTTATCAGTATAGAGACTGTTGTTTTAATTTAAATAAGTGAGCCTGCCAGTACATGCTGATTTGATTGTCTATTTCTTATCTTCGATGCTTATCACTTTGGTGATTGATGTATTGTTGTTGAATGTTTGGTACTTGCATGAATGAGTGATTGATTGAAAGCTTTCCTTTGATTGTATGACTTGAAGTATTGGTAAGTGATGATTAAGTGATGGTTGATTAGATGATTGAAGAGTGATGATGTAATGAATGCTGGTTTCATATATTGGTGATTGAATGAATGCTGATTTGATAGTATGATTTGCTGATTGTTTGTTTGCTTGATTCGATAATTGATGATTGCTTTTGTGGATCCATGATAGTTGAGTGATGATTGAGTGAGTCATGCTTGAAATGATCTCCCTTCATACTTTATTGGTGAAAGAGTCGCCACATTTCATAGGGATTGAGGCACCACCTTACATAAGAATTGAGTCACTACTTTTCATTGCTGTCTTTGAGAATAATATATTATTCTCCAAACTGATCTCCCTTGGATCCTTTCCTCAAATGAACCTTCTTCCCTTTGTATCTTCTAATGTGAGGAGGTCACACTGTTGCTAGGTAAATATGGGTTCGGATTGCCTTAAGGCAACATCTGAACCCATTTAGGACTGGGTCCTATCCTAAAGGGGTAACGTGCCCCCAAGATTGAGCCCAGCCCTATACTTCCATGCCACCCTAAATACTCCATGCCACAATAAATAAATTGGCGCCAAAAGGAGGAGGCCAACTTGGATATTAATAAAGGCTAAGGACTCGTAAATAAAGTCATCTTGCAAATACATTCATGCATTCAGCGAATTAGCTCTGCAGGTAAAAGGTGCGAATTTACACAAGGATTGTGCGAACTTGTCCAAGAGGACATAGGCCCTTTTTGGTGCAGACTTGAAGAGCTCAGAAGTGCAGATCTGTCATACAAAAGGGATCAGATCTGAAAAGGAAGCTAAGTATTGTATTTGTGATATTAAAAGAGAATATATAATCTGACCTGTGGGTCTTTAATGCTGGGTTTTTCCTCCTTGGAGGTTTTCCCAGGGTATTTGGGTTTGTCTCTTGTTTACTTCTTTCATTTCTGAGTTTACTAAATTATGATTTACTAAAATGTTACAAATCTGATTAACAAACTAGGGCATAATTAAAAGACATGAATCTGATTACTGATCTAGGGCACAAAATTACACACACATCTTCATCATGTACGACCTTTGGCAAAAGAAACAACCTTCACAATTAGCACCCTTTTAAAAAGAGCAACCTGTTGTTGTGTGTTCTATGACACTTAAAACATAGTATAAAGTATTGAATACTCTATCATCTACTGAACAAAATCTTTTCAAATGCTGAACTATGTAATCACTTGAGATGACTCTAAGGTTTATACTGTCAGGTTTTCACGTGTGGATAGTGTGCCGGTAATCCAAGGGGACTTATGTTTATACTTGAACTCTTGCTGGAACATGGAAATTTACTTGATTTGAAAAAAAGATAACAAGGATAACGGTTTAGAAAGACTACGCTACTCCTAAGATCAATGATGATGATAGATGTTTACTTGGATAGAACAATTCTCTCAAATCAAGCCTTGCTTCACCATGATGACAACAACTACACAAGACCAATGCAATCTTCTAAAGAAGTGGAAGATTTTCACATTGCAAATACATTACTCAAATACCCAATGCTCGCACAACTCAAACAAATATCCACAATCGAACTTACTATAATAATAAGGTTCGGGCTAACTTTGCACTATGACTTACAATCAGCAAACCACAAAAAGTATGAATAGAGGAATTCATTACAATATCTTCATAAGCTTCCACCATGATCTAAATTGTCAGTTCAGGTTCGGGTTCGAGAACCCAATTCGCTAGTTCAACAAAATTTTGAAAAAGGGTTTGGGTTCATAGTACAAAAACAATGTAAAAATTATATGTATAATATTATATATTAATATACAATAATAATATTATATAATATAATACTATTATATTATATAATAAATTAATAAGATTATATATATTAATATACAATATTATTATATTATATAGTATTTAATTTAAATTAATTTAAAGACCATGGTGCATTTGTATATTTTAAGAATGATAGCCAACTTAAACAATCGATTCCTTATATTATATGATAATCATAGCCAACTTGTATAACTGGAAGCCATTATTATATAATATAATGATGGCTTCGATTTATACAGGTTGGATGAATGATGGCTTCCATAGCAATGAAAATTAACTTAAACAATTAAAAAATTTCCTAACAGATGACTGCAATTTTTTTTACGGATAACTTTGCAAATATATCAACCTGTTGGCGAATTGGACCGATATCATGGACCCAGTGCGAACCGGACCTGCACCGGGTCCGGATCCAACTACCCAGCCAACGAACCCGATAACTTAGACCATGATCAATGAACTTCATCTAATTTGAGGATATAACAAGAAACCATGCAATATGCAGAAGAAACAACACTATCCACCATAAAATTCAATGAAACGTATGTTTATTTACATGCCTTGGCAACACTTTTTGCCTTCTCCTCCTACTCTACCTCTAGCTACTTGCTAGCTAATGTCTATTAATCCACTATTATTCTTTACAAATGAGGAGAGCAAGCTTTTTATAGACTTCCCTTTACAAATGAATGGATAGGATCAAATCCAAATCAATGGCCAAGATTACAAAATAAAACCCTAATTAGGGTTAGTTACAACTAATTTTGCATTACATTTAATACTTGACCAAAGATTTGATTACATTTTAGGACACATGTCCAACATTGAATTCTAACCAATAGGAATTGAGGTTATGTAAAATAAACAATATTTGATTAAGTAACATGCATCACTTGCCCCACTCTTGGATGCATCAGGTTCAACGTATCTGGACGTGCTGACTTTGATTCATGAGTGAAGGTGAGTTTTCGCCACCTCAGCCTATTCCTTGTAACTCATCACAAGTGGAGCAATATCTCTTGATACTCAACATTTCAATTGCTCCATGATGAATGAGATGATGGTAGGAGATATTCACAAATTGCATCATCTCATCTGACTTGATCACTTTCACTTGTCCTTCATACTTAGGAATTCCACCCTATGATGTGTTTCATCATTCAACCTTGGAATGTATACCTAGTCTTAGAATTTCCTTGACGTACTGGCTGTGATCTTGGATTTTTGGAGGAAATTCAAGATTGCTATAACATTTCCTTCATCATCATTGTGATGTCTTCGAATATCTTAGCTCTTGATCTTGTATGCTCGTTGTTTTCTTCATCTTTCATTCATCGGCACCTGTTGTCATCTTGGAGCTGATCCTCTTCATTGACTATGCTGATATCCTTTGTTGAACCTTGATCTCTGCAAGCTGCTGAGATGTCCTACTTCATGTTGTGATATCAATCCCTTGCATCTTACCTCATTTGTCTTTGACTTGAACTCCTCCATGTTGTTCGTAGAGCTATCCCCATGTAGTGGTTGAATCCTTGAAGTGATGCCTTGATGTAAAGAAATGCTGCTTCAAGCCTCTTAAACCTTGACTTGTAAAATTTGCCCCTGTTATTGATAAGTTCACCTCCCCGCACCTTGCATCCAGCTGCTGGCTCTTGACCTGAAAAAAAAGGAATTCTTGGATCAAATACATAAAGATATATCTTGATTTCAAAAAACAAGTTATCTAGTATAAACTCTAGATGTTCTGATTTCTGATTTTCAGGTGCGAATCAGGTCTGATACCCACTTTATAGGTCTGATTTCTCAGTTTTGCAAGTCTGATTTCACTTTGATCTGCTCTTAGTTCGCACTTCTCTGTTCCTCATTCACTGATTTCTACCTGAAATTTGCTCCTCGTCATTGCTGGTCATGGATCCTTGCAAGCCAAGGACAAATGTTGCCCTCCATCTTCAAGTCATGGATTTGGGCAATTTGGGCAAGTGAAGGGCAAAGTTGCAAGGTCAGTTTGAGGTGGATTCCTTATCAAAGCCAACATAAGCATCAAGTCACCAAAGTCGTGGATTTTAGAGACTAAAGGATAAAACTTGTTGCCATCCACCTCAAGTCGCCTTCATTCTTACTTGCTCAAGTTGATCATCTAAGACTTATGTTTGCAAACTCGAAGGATTCTAAGGATGAATTCATTTAGTGCCACCTTCGCTCAACATCACCCTCAAGGTCCTCAGATCGTGGAATTTGCTTGGGCGTGAATTTCATGAGTTGTGGATTTTGGTGAGGTGTGGATTTCTGGCATGTGGAGGATAGTCATCATCATTCAAGTTTGCAAACTCCAACACTTAGTCGATCAATTCGCTTTTATCATGATGTTGCTATTCATTCTCCAAGTCAAGGGTGTCCACTTGCTTGCTTGACTGTTCATCATACCTAAAGACTCATATCATGACTTGACTTTGAAGGCTCCACTTTGAAGCATCATTCAATGATCATCTTGACTTCTATGTACTATTTTAGATATCTTAAATACGTCTATCTAAATAAATGCCGATAGATATCAATTGAAACTATTTTATTCACATTAGAATTATTTTATTTCATTTTAAATTATATTTACTACATATATAAATATTTAAATTATATTGTATCTACATTATTTATTTTTTCTTAGATACAATATTTTTATTCGATGATTGACATCTAGTTTTTTATATTTAAATTTTAAACAACTTATCATTGTTCAAAAAACATCATTAAAAATAAAAAAATTATAAAATATATTTTTTAAAGGAATATTGTAATTATGAAATGCTAGATTATTTCTAAATATCTTTGTTTTTATTTTATATTTATATATCTATTTAAAACTTATAATTATAATGAGGGTATATTTTATTTTATATGGTGTTTATTTAAATCTCTTAAGTTTATAATTAATATTTGTTAATTAATATTTTGACATGTGAATGGTTGTCAAATTTA
The DNA here is from genome assembly GCF_030272615.1 of Cryptomeria japonica. Taxonomy (NCBI): domain Eukaryota; kingdom Viridiplantae; phylum Streptophyta; class Pinopsida; order Cupressales; family Cupressaceae; genus Cryptomeria; species Cryptomeria japonica. The sequence continues at coordinate 18,369,171 of NC_081409.1, forward strand.
AGCTAAAAGATAAAAGTTAACATTAACACAGTCACACTCCACCCTTTGCTGCCATTGTAGAATGCCTATCGGCATTAATTACTTAAGCATTGAGAGCTATAACGACTTTGATCTGACCTAAGGGGAGACTTGAATGCCGCTGGACTGCCTAGCTTGACCGAATCTTGACGAGAAGGGATTGCATCCCCTCAGAAGCAAGAGGTTAAAGATACCAAAATTAATGCCAAGCTAAACAACTAAGCAAAAACAACTACGCTACCAAGCAAAAAGTGGGGTTCCCATTTGCAATGGGGCGATGTTTGTCTTGGTGTGGGATTGCTGACTTTGGTAATTTGTGGGTCTCTATTCTACATGGTGTGTGATCTCTTGGGTTGGCCTGAACCTTTTCTACAAATCATGGCAGGCAATAACATCTTACCTAAGGCGTGGAGTACCACCACTCTGGCCGCCTCTGTTGGTAACATATCTTTTGTATTAATGAAGGAACTTCTGTTGCAGTCCTGCAAAAAAAGAAAATAAAGAAATAGCTTTTCAATCTGAGCGTGCCATTGAAAGAACAAATCTGGGTAAGGTTATAGTTGTTTGGAGTTTGGAACAGCTCTCCTACGTTCCTCTGGACATGGTTTTAGAATATCTAGCAGCTGTAGATTGAAGTTGTTTGATTTATTTACAGCTGGATGTGGACTTTGATAAAGTTGAAGAAGTGAATCCTCCTTATCTCTTGCCTCAGATTTGACCCTCCTATATGCTGAACGTGGGAGTGAGATTCTGAGTGATATTGGGATTCAGTGTATTTACTAGTTGCTTCTGTTCACTTATCATTGTATCTTCAGAACGTCATTCATATTTGAGGACCTAGAACTGATGTTTTCTGCTCACTGTTATATGTAATTGAAGGTCAGAAATATATGGTTGATCTTTGTTATATTTCCTTTCTTTGCTGTTCATCTTAAAGATTGCAGAATTCATATGTTATTCAGTTTTCTTATTTGCATAGAAGTCACATATTTCATTATCTGCAAATCTGAAACTAAGCATCCACGCTTGCAGAAAAATTGTTTGATAAAATGATATGGTAAAGGATGCAATACAATAAGCGTGCCTGCCGTTTGACAAAATATCTCTCAGATGGAAAGGCAAAACAATTATAGCAAATAGGGCTGCATATTACATTTAAATTAAAAAGTATCTCTCCAATTACACCCTAGGCATAAGTACGCCCAAAGTATTGGAGAAACATAAAATATACATGGTATTACAAGGTAAATGACACCTTAATCCTGAAAATTTTGCCCAAAACTGTCCATGATTTATTATCATGACTGTGACCATTCCAACAAGTCCTAAGACACCAGAAAAAGAATCTGGGAATCCAAGCAACAGAGTTACGGCAGCCATATTCCTAATCCATAACTAGCCCCTAAAGCCTGAGATCAAATGACTGAATGCTGTCCAAATCAGATGCGTAACCCAGAAATTACTACTTCTAACCATTGGCAATTTATCTGCAGGGCATGCTCAATTGAAAATGAGCTAACCCCAAAATTCCACCCACAGAATGTCTAACTAAAACCAACATGATTTCAAATCCAAACACAAACAGCTATACAATTTGCAAGGTTATGTAATAGAAAATGACAATAGCCTGGACATGAGGCTATAAGCATTCTTCTCTCAGAGATACCATCCAGCAATTTCTGAGAACACTCTCAGTAAACATGTATTCAAACTTCCAACTTTTGTTGCAAACTTTTAGCGTATCTGCACAAAATCTGCATCTTTTTCATACACTTCCCAAATAGCTTTCAACAAAAGGCTAAAAGTTGTGAAACTATAGCCAAAGCTGGCATTTGCTTTGCAAGAGGTGACCTAGAGAGGATATCTGTCACCACATTTGTGCTCCTTTGTAGAATTCAATCACCAAATAGAAATGTTGTAGAAACCCAATCCATTTAGCATGTCTTGCCTTTTGTAACTTAATTTGTGCTTGCATCTACTGAAAAGGTTTGTAGTCAGCATGAAAAATTGTTTACTTTCCCAATAAATAACACTTCCATTTCCTAAAGGATTCAACAAGTCCTTACGTTTTCCTTCTCATTTACAAGGAACCCCTTACAGCTTAAGAAAATATTCAAAAGAGTAACAAATTAACTTACTTCCATGCAATAAAATTGCCCCATAGCATACTGCTGGATAATAACTGGTGGATGATAACTGCCACAAGTTAGTAAGAGAAAGAACTAATGCATAGCTGACCTTCTATTTCAATGTATCAAAAGCACTTGTGCATTCCTTACACCAATGGAAATTCTTGCTGCATGTCGCAATGGCATGCAAAGGAGTTGCTATGTGGAGAAATAAGAACTAGGCTGTCCTCATATACCAGACTACCCCAACAAATCACCTTGTAAACATTGCACTTTTGGGTGTGTGCCAATTTTGTGATAGCCTGAGAACTTGTGCAAGACAGAGGAAGAAGGGCTAGCGGGTGTGGTCGTGGAGGCAAAGGCAGCTCACATGGTTGTGAAAGAGTGTAGGTCAGTGGTTTCCCACATGCTGAGTCAAAATTGGTGATGTTAAATGCTGCAGATGCTTTCCTCCCTAAGGATGTGAACTCTACTCCAACAGAGAGAAAATCACTGGAGCTGTGTTTGGTGCTGTTTTAATTCCTGGATGTGAACTCTACTCCAACAGAGAGAAAATCACTGGAGCTGTGTTTGGTGCTGTTTTAATTCCTGGACCAGTTAGTTTACATGTTTTTATATTTTTGCAACTTAAGACCAAAGTATTGGTTTTAACTTTTTAAGAAAGACCCAAGCATGGATTCTCAGCAATCAAAACCTGATGACTACCAGGGGCCAGGTCTATGAATCATAGATGCAAAACCTCACAAAAACTTATAATTACTACTAAGTATCACTGACCAGCTCTCAAACCATGTCAACCTGACTCAGGCATATTGTATTTGCCAAAACCAGATAAAACTATGAATACCCCATGAATTTTAACTCTCCTTCACCTATTATAATTTATACTTCATTCCTTCATTTCTGAGATGCCAAATCGCACCCCTTTTCTGCCGATTTCTGGTACAAAACATACCTGACTCAGATTCAGAGACAAATTGCCTGTAAGTATGCACGCACAGGGTTTGCATTTTTGATTGCCGAAACACATACAAGAACAAGATTTTGTTTCCAATCAATTCCAGGCATGACATGTCTAATCTAGAACGATCCCGGCAGCATTTGACTTTAAAAAACCTTAAAAAAACCCCAAAAACTTAATGAAAAAATCTCTGACTCACAAAATTTCAGGTCTATGGTTGTTAAGTTTTGAAAAACTCGACAAAATAAACCGTAGAATTTCACCCAAAAAAAATTAATGCATTTTACAACATATCAGATCTTCCTCTTCCCTGGTCTAGTAAAAACATGAGGAGAGATTCTAACAATCGCATTTTAATCTTTGATATTGATAGTATGATGTTAGAAATATTGTCATTGATGTCAAAGGTCAAAGAGAAGTTTTCATTGATGTCAAAGGTCAAAGTGATGTTTTCATTGATGTCTAGAAGTAATCATCATTAATCTATAAGGCACTGACTTGAATAGCATAGACAAGTTTGCATAGACAAGTATGCAACGCTGATTACCTTTATTGAAAACAATGACTTCACAGTCTAAAAACATATTTTAAGACAGCAGTCAAATCAACATGGTCGACTCTACTTAAATAGAGCAATAATGAGAAGAAAGAAAGAAATAAAAGAAAGACTTCTATCAAAGCTAGTCGATTTATTTCCTTGGTCAACTTCATAAGGCAGATTAATCATCCAAGTCAAAAGAATATTAACTTGTTTATGTGAAAGATGGAAGCGGTTGAGATAACAACAAGGATCCATAATATGAAAATTGCAATAAGGATCATCACTGTTGATGATAAGGTCATCAAGGCGCAGATTTGGACACAGCTGGTCAAGAAAGAAATGCAATGAACAAGTTAATTAAAGCAACAATCATATATCACTAAGACCAGTGACTACAATGATCTCCGATACACAGTGATGTGTATTCCATAAGGCAAATGATTATATTTCTATTTATTGTTTACAACAAACAAACATTAGAAAGCAGTGATAAGCATGCAAATTTGATAGAATACTAAAAAGGAGACAAAACCTTTGTTAGTGCTAAACAAAAACAGCAGTTTATTAAACAAATAATTCTTAATATACTAAAAGCTGGGCAACTTCAATATGGTCGACATCACAAGAAGAATTGCCGACTTCGCAAGAAGCATTGCCGATTATTTTAAAGGAGACCTTGATGATTTATATGCTTGACAAACAGTCGACTTAATGTATAGGTGACTTCAAGATTAATTAATAATTACAGCTGCAATTTATATAGGAGTGGTGATTCATTTGTGCAGAAAATTATTTTGGAAGAACATGTTTTTAGTGTGTTCATTAAACAAACCATTCAATGGTCGATACAAAGATAATCAGTAAAAGGGCAGCAAGTATTGAATAAAGACTTCTACGTCAGCGATGTGTCAAAGCAACGACTAATAATCAGTATATTGTGATCATGATAGACAGCGATCAGCATTGGTCGATCAATAAATTATTTATTAATCAATCCTCATCTTACTTCAAAACTGATTAAACAAACAGCAATTTCTATATGAAAATAACGGTGATCTTCTTGGACAGCGATCTTCCTTGGGCAGCGATCATAGAAGATAAACATCAATTAGCATTCATGCTATTGAAAGGTGTTTGAGGTTCTAAATTGATACCACACGCAACTACCATTGTGAAAAGAGATTACAATATATGCAGCAATCTTAGTATGTTGCAATACATCTCCTAAAAGTAGCAATTTATAAACATACAACAGCAAGGTTGATACGTGTAAGAAACGATTGAAGAAAAGATACTACAGTCGACTGTGCAAACCGACTACAGCATTAAGACAAGAAGAATTTGTCTTATATGCAGAAAAAAAGGCAGTGATTATGTTTAAAGTCATTGAGTACATTAAAGGCAGCGATTAGAAAGAAAAGGTGGCCGATATTCTTAATAAGCAAACTTCATCTAAAGCAACACTTAATAATAGTTTTCAAATGGTACAATCTGAATTAAGGTCTTGAGGAGATGTGATCCATAAAACAAATGCAAATAATAAATTATATTGTTCATAATGATAATATGGTGTGACTAAGAATAAATGAAGAGGTGTTATCTTAGTAAAAGACATAGCCATACATAAAAGATGCCTCCATTTGAGAAGATATAAAGAGTGAATGAAGTGGAATTTGAAAGTAAGAAAAATAATGAATATCATTGGAACATAAGAGCAGATTTAGAAGAAGTAACGAAAATCATTTAAATATTAAAGAAGATTTCAAGAAAAGAAAATGAAGAACGATTCAGATTTATATCAGCATATACGAAGAGAGTGTTAATGTTGTGAAGGGAAAAAAAAATTATACATTATAAGAGAGCATAAACCTGAATGATTACATAGCCATATTTGTGATCAAATTTTTAAGGGAGATATTACCATAATTAAGATCAGTCTTGTGAAAGAATATTGTGAATGCTTGTAATCAAATTTGTGAAAGAAGTTTATTGCTTGAGTTGTGATAAGACTTGGGAAGAAAAAATAGTACATAAGCTTGGGTCAGATTTGTAAAGGAAAGATATAAATCATTCAAGATCAGAAGTTGTAATCAGATCTGTGAGGAAGGGAGAACAATATCATCCATTGAAGAATTTGTTGGTTGGTGCCTATCAAATAAGAGATTGGTGTCTCTTGCTGAGTTGGTGCTCAATTGTGGAGAATGGTGCCTCCAGTAGGTTGGTACCTACAAATTGTGGGGATTGGTGTCTCCGGTGGGTTGGTCTTTACAAATTTGACTAGGGGTTGGTGCCTACAAATGCTGTAAAAGAAGTTATATAAAAGCATTGATTTGCCGTGGTTTTCTCCCATTTGGGTTTCCACGTAAAAATTGTGTTCCTTTGTGTTTTTATTTGCATGTGTGGTTGATTAAGCTTTACAAATTATTGGTATCTATTGTATCTAATCAATTTGCCCAGAAATAATAATAACAATAATACAATTTATTCACAAGAGTATTCTTTCATTAAATTACATAATAGTAGTTGAATCTAGGAAGATAATTAATTAACATTAAACCAATGATAATGTAGTTTCCTACTGTAAACATGCACAATATAACTTCAACCATATTAAAAACATGAGGGGAAAACACCACAGGATGCTAGGTGACTTCCTCCACAATTAAGCCCAAAGGTGTCAAACAAGCAACGGTTTTGTAGTTTCCTATTGTAAACATGCACAATATAGTTTCAACCATATTAAAAGCATGAGGGGAAAACACGATGTGATTCCGAGACACTTCCTCCACAATTAAGCCCAAGAGCATCAAACAAGCTACCGACTTAATCCAACCCCTTGGCCCACAAGCAACCCACTCAATAAGGGCCCACAAGTAACCAACTCAACAGGCATCCACTTCATGTGTAGGATCCGGACTCCTGCATCCCTATTGTGTTTCCTTGCTAGTTTCTAATAAGATTGCTATATTAAATTTGATGAATGATTATTAGCTCTAACTCCTTGGTGCATTGTCAAGTTAATCAAATAAATAAATTATTGATTCATAGAAGAGATTAAATAATAGACTTAATCACATTGCATACCAATTATTCTGCTGCTAAATATAAATGGCTGCTTTATTTCTGAATGCAGTTTACATCTAAAAACTCTGTGATCTGATTGATATCAATTTCTCAATAGATATGAAACACAACTTACAAATTCCTGTTTGATACCACCACTCAGATTTCTGCTTATATTTTATAATTTTTCTGATTTCCAAATATATTCTAATTTTTCTGATTTCCAAACATATACTTAGATCATTCGATCTGATCCTTCTTGGATGCCTTTGCCACAATGAACTGTTTCTCCTTTTATACCTTTAATTTTAGGTGAAGGGTCACTTCTTTCCCTACACATCTCTTTTGCAAGGGACGCACCCCTTCTTGCTGCCTGGTAGATATTTATATGTTCCTAAGGTTGGCCCTTAATAATTATTACCCCCTAGCCTGGGTCGGCCCCTTTCTGAGGTGTACCATGTACCCTAGGTCCAATCTTTTACAATGAACTTTTCTTTTTAATAATGATTTCCTTCTTTTCCCAGGCCGGGCCCCTTTCTATTACATCGCCTAAGTGTAACTGACATAAAGACCACAATCTGATCTCATACAGGCTGCATTTTGTTTATTGATTTCTGCTAACCTAGTTTGGCGGGGTATGACAACATGCTAATTGAGAAATATTTGAACACCAGCTCTTTTAGTTGAGAGAGTGTGCATCCAAGCAAATAGAAAAAATAACACCGTTAGTATATTTTGCCTCCAATAGCATGTAAGTATTCCTTCTTTCTTCCCAGGTCAACCATTTGTACATGACATCATGTTGTGTATCTATTCAGAGCTTTGAAAGAGATCAAACTCATTATCATAACATAGTGAAGCTATCAGGACTATTAAAACAATATTGTAAAATTGATATAATGGTCATCTTAGTTGGTTTAGTAAGTTTCCTTTTCTGTTATTTACTATTATTTCTTTTTAGAAACATTGTCTTGTAATCTATTATAAATAGAGCCTTTCATCTCTATTGTATATATCAAAACACTATTTCACGGTACTAGAGCAGGAAAGTTTTTGACAGATTTCTTTAAAAAATTCATCTTCTCCTGGAATTCTTTTTCCAAAAATATTTTTTTGGATGGTTTTTTTTTTTTTATGAAAATAAAAAACTTGACTTTCTTTAGCTATGAATCGTGAGGGTTTTTGGCAGCAGCTGGAGGATTTGTTAAATCGTGGGATGTTGTTCTGCAGGGAACACAACAAGGTTTTTTCCTCTGTCTGCAGATAGCAACGAGTTTTTCGGGCTGCAATGAGGGTTTTTTCATTCTGTGTCGGTATTTTTCTCAGTTCTGATCACGTGATGCAGGTTTGTTGATGAAAGAGGGTGTTTTTCTGAAATGGCATAGGTTTGTTGTTGCAAATCGAACTAAGGGTTTTTAAAAATTCACGGTCATTTTCTACGATTTTCTTCTGTGCAACAAGAATTTTTCCTGTGCAAAGGCTGCATTTTCTACAATTTTCTTCTGTGCAACATGAATTTTGCCTGTGCAAAGGCTGCATCTAGGGCTAACAATCTGAAGCTGGGTCTTTTTTTTCCCCACAGCAGTGTTTTTTAAACGTTTTTGGATGGGTTTCTTTCTACAGAGTCTACACTTCTTCCTGTGCGGCATCTAGAGTTTTTGACAATTTTGTTAAAAATGCTTTTAATCCACAGCTAGGGTTTCTATTCTAGGTATTTTCTATTTCCCTGTGCACCTAAGGTTTTTCATGTGGCACGGGATTTGGTTTTCTGCAGACGGATCGTGGATCATTTTTTAGTTTTTACCTGCAGAATATTTTACCAGTTTTTGGATAAAATTGAGGGTATTTTTTTTATGGCTGTCTTCTACATTTTCTGCGACAGGTTTGGCCATGTTTTAAGGTATTTTACCACGTAAAGTCTGGTGTTTTGCTGCATGAAGGTTTCCATTATGGGTTGTTTTGTTTTCCACAGTTGCGTCCTGTATTTTGCAGTGTGAGGATGTCTATATTAACTGGGATTTTGAATGATTTTTCTCCTAAAAATCATGGTTGGTTTTTCGTTTTTTGCGCGATTTTTTCGTACAAAAATCATGGGTTCTTTATCTGATGAAGAGTTTTCTGATTTTTTCCACAAAAAAATATGGAAGGGTTTTGTATGATTTTTTCCATAAAAATCATGGAGGGTTTTGCATTATTATTTTCCTATATACAGTGGTCGAGAGTTAAACCAAGATTTTTGCCGATTTTTCACAAAATCATATGTTTTCAGCATGAAATCGAGGGTTTGACGGTTTTTTCCACAAAAATCGTGGTTTTTGCAGTTGTTTTAGGTTGCAACTAGAGTTGTTGGGGCAAACAGTGTTCATCTACAAAAAAAATTGATGATCATTTGAAAAAATCGTGGCTCTTTTTATGGAGTAGTGGAGGGTTTGATGATTTTCCTCAAAATCGTGGTTTCAATTTTTTGTCAACAAAAATCAATGTTTATCTTAGTGATATCCAGAAGTTCTACAGAACCAAGGAGGATCTCAACAGGCTCATGTTGCAAAGCGTTCTAAAGAGAAGGGGGCAGCCTTCTATGCATTTGTGGCCAAATGACCTACAGATTATGTCACATCTTTTGTAGGTTAGTTAGTAGAATGACCATAAGGGAGGGTATTAAAACTATATTGTAATTATTGATATAATGGTCATCTTAGTTGGCTTAGTAAGTTTCCTTTTCTGTTGTTTATGATTGTTTCTTTTTAGAAACATCGTCTTGTAATCTATTATAATTTATAAATAGAGTCTTTCGTCTCTATTGTATATATCAAAATACCATTTGGGACATCCCAAAGTTTTTGAGATGTTCAAAAGACCTTGTGTTGTTTCCATACCATCCTAGGGATTTACTAGCATCCCCTCAATGTCCCCAACAAGAGAAAACACGAGGATATATCCTCTCTAGCAGTGGTGGTGAGGGCTGTAGAGCAGCAGGAGGACATTTCATCTCCATCCCTGCATCCTAGGACGTCCCCATTCAGAAATGCTAACAGGAACAGTTGTCTTAATAGTATGGTTTGCCTCCAATACCATTTAAGTATTCCTTCTTTCTTCCAAGTTCATCCATTTGTACACGACATCATATCGTCTTTTGTTCAAAGCTTTGACACCAATCAAATCATTATCATGACATGGAGAAACCATGGGGACATCCCAAAGTTTTCCAGACGTTCAAGAAACTTCATGGAGTTTCTACACCATGTGTAATGTCCCATTGATTTTTGTCCTTAAACAATAATTCTAATTTAAAATGAAAATTGCACTACAAAAATGATGAAATTCTATTATAATATTTAACTTATAATTCTATGAAAATTTCTGAAAATGGAACTTATCTTGATTTTCTGCAATAATTATCCTGATAATAGCTTTGTCAAATATTATGAATTTATTATAAAATTCAGATTAATAATTCTGAAAATAAATCATATCTTGAAATTCTTTGGAAGTGATTTAAAATCTGCTGAAACGGAGGTTTTCATCCCTAACTCTGCAGTGGCAAGATTAAGGATTTTTGTCCTTAACTTGCCAAGAGTATTTAAGGGTTTTCATCCATAAAACTCTTAGTTCACCTAGGAGGGTTTCATCCTTCAAGGCTTACCAAGGTTTAGGTTTTCGTCCAAATTTGATAAGGAGAAATAAGGATTTTTTTGCCCTTAGATCTCTTTATGAACTTGGGAGGGATTTGTCTTCCTTATTTGCAAGTCACTTCCTCAAATTCAAGACTGATTGCTTGATTGATTGATTGCTGATTGCTTGATTGATCTTTGCTGATTGATTGATTGATTGATTGATTCCTTGATGAATTGATGATCTGATTTGATTCATGTTTTCTGATCGATAAACTGGTTTGCCCTTTATATCCATTTCTTGAAGGAGTCACCACCCTTCATCGCTGCTTTTTGAGAATAATAATTTATTTCCAAATTGATTCATTGACTGATTCCTTTTATACCTTTAATGCTTCAATAGTCTTTTAACTCTTTATTTCATGCCTTTTGACCATACATTATACTTAATTAAATTTTAATTTTATAAATTATAATTATATTATAGTTTTTTTGTTTTTTTTTATATTTGAATTTATTATTAATTATTATTAAATCCTATTTCAAAAAGGGGGCATTACACCCTCTTGGGAATGTCCTAGCATCTCCTCAACATCCCCAACAGTGGGGGTGTCTCAGAAACATCCCCTTTATATGGGTAATACCCCGAGGGCATTTCCCTTTTACTTTTTAGTAATGGTAATGGGGAGCAGCAGAGGTATGTCTCATCCCCATCCCTGCATACTAGGGACTTCCCCATTTTAAAAATGACTTGTTTTTAGTGTAGGACCATTCCTATGGAGCAATGATATGAAATAACGGTAACAGTTTTTTCCTACAAATATTTCATCATTAGATTTTCCTTAATATTTCCCATTTTAAACCTGAGTAATTGAATTCCGTTTACACTTTCATGTAAAAAGAATGCTACTATGCTATGAGTAATTTGACAATGACATCACTTCTTTGAAAGTTTCAAGTTATACAAGATGAATTAAAAAACTAATTGAAAGTCGGACTTGCCCCTTTGCTCAGTACTGTTGGAAATACCTGCTGGGGAAATTGGATTTCCAGCAAGTGGAACCTCAGAGTCTACAAGAGTGGTTCATTTCTTGGCCCAGATTTGCGTACAAGGGAATGTTTAGTAGCATGTGGCAGGATCTTCCCTCAACAATAGTTTGGGAACTCTGGAAGAAAAGGAACAGAAGGATCTTCAAGGATCAGGCAATGCCTCGGGAAGTGTTAGTGTCAAAAATGGAAGCTTCAATAGTAGAGCTTGTCAATGAAGCGGCCAAAAAGAAAACAAAAAAATCCAATGTTTTTACAAACAGAGACAACGATGTTATGGAAAAATTTCCTGGTTTGAGGGTCCCAAGGGGACATGAATTGGCTGATCTAGAAAGCTCAGCAAAACAATGCCACAGTCTGGCAAGCCTCCGAAAAAGACTGGATCAAAATAAATTTTGATGGTGCCTCACTGGGAAACCCAGGGAATGCAAGGGCAGCCTGTGTGGCCCGGAATGATCAAGGCCTCATTGTAGGGAAATCGGCTGAGTACATCAGAACAACAACAAATAACATTGCAGAATTTAGAGCAACTTTGAAAGGAGTCGAGCTTGGCAAAACACTGGGAGCAACAAAGCTTCATCTCGAGGGAGATTCTCTTCTAGCGGTCAATGCAATCAGAAACAAATGGGTGGTAAATTGGCAGCTTGAGAGATGGCTTGCTCCCATATTAGAAACACTAAAAGGTTTTGTCGAATATAAGATTAGTCACATTTTACAGGAGGGAAATGGGACGGCTGATGACCTAGCGAAGCAGGCGGCTGAACACAAGATCTCTTTCGAATCAATTCACTTCGTAGCATGGTTGGGGCTGATACTTGATGGATTGGGAAAAGATCGTGAGGACAGTTATAGTACGCAAGAACAATTTCCCACATGACCTGACAGGTGTGGATATGACAAGGGAGGTCACAATGCTCGATCACCCATCTTTAGAAACGTAGCCAAGTGGCGGGTTAATCATAACCCGACTTCCCAAGAAGAGGAGATGTTGAGTTAGGAACAGTACGTTCGCGAGGTGGCAAAGTATCAGGCCTCCATGTCACCGCGAGGTGATTATGGGAAGGAAGGGTAGCAACTAGGCCTTTTATAAGGTACGGCTCGGATGGTGCGATCATTAGGGCAGGTATTCATTTCGTCCCACAGATTTTTTCGGTGAAGGATTTATATACATGGAGAATATGGCGGAAGAACCACTTCATTTTCTTCTGCCTTTGAGTGACCTGGAAGCTGTAGCGATGGATACTCCTATGCTCTTGGAAGCAACCAAGCAGCAGATGTCTTTCCTAGGAGAAATTTCGGAAAAACGTTTGCTCATGGTGATGGAGTTGAAGCATCCCCTGATTCTACATGCGATAAAGAAGGTTTTGGGGTAGGAGTTCTTGCGAGCGGCACACAAGTATAGAGTAAATACGAACATAATGGCAATGTTCTTGGCTTTGCATCCAGATGGGCATTTGCAAGCCCAAAATGAAGAAAGTATGCCAAATGCTTTTTTGGCATTCCTTTCTCGAAGAAATTGATGCAGTTCTGGATAATATTGATGAGCAGAAGCGCATTCCGTTGGTTCACCAATATTACATGACTCGGGATGCGGGGGGGATGTGAGGAAATTCTCAATCGTACAAACCATGGAAATGGAGAACTTCAACCGTAGTCATGCAGAAAAGAATCGGAATCTATCTTACGGACAGCCTTACCAGGCCGGAGACATGATTTGGGGAAATTCATGAAGGAGGAAGGTTTGCAAGGTCGAAGGGATATTGGGGTGGATGAAAATGGTGCGATTGAGGCAGGGAATGACTGGGGTCTTGCAAAGGGGAATTGTGGATTCCAAACGACATGAGACTCATTGAAGAGATGGCTACAGGGGAGGCACATGTGGGATGCGGTCGGGACTGCCCGGTCATTGCTCAGGCAGCTGCAGCTCAAAGTCTCTATGAGAATATCTCAGGCTCTTCGGAGAGTGAGTGACCTCGCTGTCTTCTTCTCTGGTAAACAGTTTCCTTTTTTGGTCTAGTTCCTCATAGGCTTGTGCACAATACCTTACAAACAGTAGCGGAGTATGTATGTTATCTATAGGTAGAAGATTAGCTATATGTAGATGGTCCTTTTCCTCTGTACCCAGATTTCGCTGTTCTTTGGGCAGAGGATGTCAAGTGGACATAGATTGCCCTTTTGGTTCCTTTTTGGCTGTATGTCTGCATTTTGGATAGGAGGGTAACGGCACACAGGCACCTCCTTCAACTGTACCAACTTTATTATCAATACAGGAGCTGGACAAAAAATTGAAAGTCCAGATATTATTACCCTGTGCAATTTGTTGCACAAAATATTAAAAACGGGTTACTACATTCAAGGTCTTTGCTAGTACCTGGTATTCATTCTATGAAAGACCCCTAACTAATGAATACAAACCCCCAAAAAACTGATACACGCCCAAAAATATTGATACGGACCCAATACAGCAAAAATTCTAACAGATGAACCTTTTTTCAAGTATTGGATAGCAGACAAATCTTTACACTTGAAAAGTCAAAGAAGGGAAAAACCAATATTTACTTTTAAAATATGCATACAATAACGAATCTATCATGGTTATGTAGGTTTTATGTGAAACTATGGTGAACAAATTTTCAAAATTTTTTCAACCACAAATCTCGTTATTAGAATTTTTTTAATTGTGTGAAATAATAATCAAATGGCTACAAATAGCCCATAGAAGATAGCCTCTCCAAAACAACTTGATATAGATCCAATGCAACTTGATAGAGACCCCAAAATATTACATACAGACACAATACAAAATTGATTGAAACTCAAGACCAATCAATTACAGACCCTAATTGAGTTCATTCTAAACTCTTTTCCCTCCATTGTCTTTTACATTTTTCAAAATCAAATTATGTTAAAGATAGATTTATAAAAAATTCTTAATGGCGAGCGAGGAGCGGCAGTTCGAGTACGAAAGGCAGAGGACAGAATGCGAAGTGCAGAAGGAAGTCTGCAAAGGCTGCTTGGTGGAAGGCAATCTCCAGCAACAGACAAATGACCGTAAACAGGGTATAGCCGATGGGAAAGGCAAGGAACTACCAGTGGATAGGCAGACAAAGTGGCGAATATTGGAAGTTGACTGGAACAACCAGGGGCCAATACACTCACTCTGTAATAACAATGAAATCGCAGAAGGAAAGGATAATACCCCAAATCAGAGCCCTACGGAAGAAAGCAATACGCCGAGGCTGGTAGAGATCAATTTAACGGAGGAAACTGTCGATGACAAATGCATTTGGGAGGACCTCGCAGTTATTGCTAGAATCATTGGCCCGAAGAAATCTAAGCAAAGCATCAACCCTTGGATAAAGGAGAATTGGGGTGATCAAGTGGCGGTGAAATTTCTGCCAAAAGGCTTTTTCGTGGCCATCTTCACAGAGAAAGGAACAAGGGACCAAATTTTAAGCTCAAAGAATTGGTTTTTTGAAAAATTACCACTTTACATCCAGCCTTGGGCACCCAACTTTAACCCGACCAAACTCGCAGTCTATGAAACTCCGGTATGGATCAGACTGTTTAATCTCCCAATCAAGTATTGGGGGGACCAGTGCCTTGAGAAAATAGGGCGAACGCTCGGTACCCTTCTGGAGATTGATGAAGAAATTATTGAAAGCGATTCATACATATACGCCAGGATGAAAATAGCAGCGGTCGAACAAATTCCTTCCCACATAAAGCTTAGAACAATCAACGGAATTTGGAAACAAGGCATTGAAATTGAGAAAGAGCTCTTTGTTTGCCAAAGATGTGGAAGCAAAACCCATCAAGCCAAAAGGTGCAGAATTTTTGTGCATAGGGCATATAATACTAAGCAAAGGACAGAAGATAAAGAAAAAGCATTGTGGTTAAAGAAAATAAATGAGCAAAAACAGAGGCCTACTGCGGTAAACAAATCACTGCCTGATGCAAGTGTGTGTCCTGTACCCAACTCTCAACCCTGTCAGATAGAATCGGAAATCAATAATGTAGAAAGAGTGGCTATTCCAAGCCAGGAGATGTCTCCTATAATATGATCCTAGGTCGTAAACATTATCGAGGAAGGCACAAGCGATGCTGAAATGAGTAATTCAGACAGAGAGGGTGAAGATGATGTCTTGGATAACCTAGATCCCAGATGCATTAGCCAATCAGTGAATACTCTCCGGGGCAAAGCAAAAGGGGTTAAAGGCAGAAAAAGCAATAAACAGATCAAAGAGGAGAAAGCATCAGAAAAAGCTATTGTGAGCGTTTTGGAATATATGAAGAACTCCAAGGGAGGCAGCCCCTCCCTTGGACAGAAATGAGAATCACATCTTGGAATGTAAGGGGCTTAACAGCCCCTGACAAAAGACACTTGGTCAAAAGGTCTTTGGCCAGGTTAGAATCTGAAATGATCTTACTTCAGGAAACCAAGTTAAATGGGCATAAGGTAGCTGAATTCATCAAATTCTGCAATAAGTGGGAGGGACTGTTTCAGGACGCCAGAGGATCTGCTGGAGGCCTGGGAATCTTGTGGAACTCATAGGTTTTTGAGGTGATCCCATTGGAGTCCAACGAATTTTGGATGGCATGCAACATTGTATATAAACCAGGAGGTTTCGGTTTTCCTCTGTTTAATATCTATGGGCCGATTAAGATAGATGAAAAGCTAAGAGTTTGGACAGGGATACATGAGCAATTGCTATCATTAGAGAGGAAGAAGGCAATTCTGGCTGGGGACTTCAATGCAATCTTAGATATTGATGACAAGGAAGGAGGGTTGAGGAAGAGCACAAGAGTAATGGAAGACTTCAGAGAGTTCATTTCGAACTGTCAAGTGGTGGATGTTATTCCGAAGAATGGTAAGCTCACTTGGACTAATAGAAGACTTAACTTCTCAAAAATCTCTGAAAGATTGGATCGCTTTTTGTGGGGGAATGGTGGATTAATGGTAGCTTCTCCATTGACACTAGAATCATCCCGCAAGCTAGATCGGATCACCTCCCAGTCACTTTGTCTATTAATCATAAGGCTCCTAAAAACAGAAATTACTTCAAATTTCAGAGTATGTGGTGGAGGGACCCTAAATTCATCGAGCTACTCAAAACATGGTGGCTGGAAAGCAACATCTTTTCGGGCTCCCCTAGCTTTTGTTTTATAAAGAGAATTCAATATATCAAAAACAATATTAAACACTGGAACAAGACCTCATTCAAGAATATATTCTCTGAGAAACTCCGAATAGAAGAAGAATTGGAAGAAATCAACAAACGAGTTATGCTAGTAGGGATGGTCAGGGATGACTATCTGAAAGAAAAGCTTCTTAAGGAGCAGTATGCGGAATTGCTAAGCAGAGAAGAAGTCTACTGGCGAGACAAATCAAGAGCATTATGGATCGCTGAGGGAGACCGTAATACAAAGTTCTTCCATGCAACCTCAAAAGGCAGAAGGAATTAGAACAAAATTACTGCAATCTTGGATGGTGAAGGGATTTTGAGAAGTACTGAGGCTGAGTTAGAACAAGCGGCACTTGAACATTTTGTTAAATTACTGGGGAATGATTGTCAAATAGGAGATGCATCAGATAACAGGCTCTCTGAGCTTGTGCAGAAGCTGGTAACTGTGGAGGAGGCTAAAATGCTCTGTGAACCGTATTCCCTAGAAGAAATTAAAAAGGCCACTTTCGAGCTCCACCCCCACACGGCTCCAAGCCCGGACGGTATGACAGCTGAGTTTTATCAGAAGTGTTGAGACTTTATGGGACACGATGTATGGTTAGTTGTAGAAGAATTCAGGAAAAAAGGGAAGTTTGTAAGAGAAATGAATAATACAGTCATTGCTCTAATCCCCAAAAAACAAGAATGCACCTCAATACATGATCTGAGACCCATATCGTTATGCAACACCATATACAAAATCATCTCGAAAGCAATGGCCAACAGACTGAAGAAGCTTCTACCTCACCTCATTTCAGAAAATGAGAATGGGTTTACCCCCGGAAGAGAGTTAGCGGACAGCATTATTTTAGTGTCTGAAGTCATGCATTCTATTCATAAAGAAAAATCAAAAGGTATGATCATTAAGCTTGATGTTGCAAAAGCTTATGATAAGGTGGTATGGCAATTCTTGGTTAAGGTTCTTAGTTGCTATGGTTTTCCAAAGGAATGGATTGACTGTGTTAGTTTCTGCATCTCCACGGTTAGTTTTTCTTTGCTCGTCAATGGTGCGATTTGTGGCTTTTTCAAAGCTACCAACGGATTGAGGCAAGGGGACCCTTTATCCCCGGCCCTCTTTGTACTCATGGCAGAAGTTCTTAGCAATCTAATTAAAACCAAGCAGTCTGCCAGGCATTGGAACAGTGTACGAGCTCATAGATCATTAGAGCCCATCACACATTCACAATTTGCTGATGACACTATCTTGTTTGGTGAAGCAACAATGAAAGAAGCCAAAGGAATTAAAGAGGTACTAGATGAGTATTCGAAGTTGTCAGGCCAGGTAATGAATGTGGATAAATCGCAGATTTTCTTTTTTAACACTGAAAGATTATTACAGAACCGCATTTCGCACTTGCTTGGCTTTCAAACTGCTGTTCCGCCCATCAAATATCTTGGGATCAGAATCAACATGGGATGTAGGCAAACGCATATTTGGGAGGATGTACTTAATTCTTGCAAGATCAAATCGGAGCAATGGAAGAATAGATGGCTTACTCAAGCTGGACGGCTACTAATGATAAAGTCTGTGCTATCAGCTGTTCCAATCTATCGTATGCAATGCTTCCAAATGCCCAGTTCGGTTGGAGCAAAATTAGATGGACTATAAAAAAGTTTGTGTGGGACGGGGCCAAGGAGCATAAGAGGATACCTTTGATAAATTGGGATACAATGTGTATGCGGAAGGAGGATGGGGGAGCAAGGCTAAGGAAAATGAGTCTACAAAACCTGACACTAGGAGCGAAGTTGTCTTGGAAAATGTACAAGAACCCCAATAAACTATGGTGCAGGATCTTTCAGAAAAAGTATTTGGACTCTGACAATCCTGAGCGTATCTTCACAATTGCAGACGCAGACAGGGGCTCTCCCACCTGGAATTTCCTCTGGAACAACAGGGGCATAATAACGAATCATATGTCTTGGAAGATTGGCAACGGAATTAGAGCCAAATCTGGCAGGACTCATGGGATGGGGAGCTGCCGCTAGCAGAATGTTTCGAAGATCAAGATTGGGTCAACACCATCGAAACTGCTATAGGCACGCAAGTTGCCAGTTACTTTGAGAATACTGAGTATCATGGTATGAGGACTTGGAGAAAGATAACTATTGGCAATTCGCAGATGTGTAGAAAATTAGAAGAATTACTTAGCAACAGATCAATATTAGCGTCAGATGAAGAAGACAGATTGTTCTGGTGCGCAGCAAAGTTAGGGGAGTATAGTGTGAAGCTAGGATATGAAGTCCAAAGGCATCAAGCTCTGAATCCGAACTGGCCCAGCAAGTTGTGTTGAAACAGGTGGGTGCTGCCCAAGGCAGGGGCATTCCTATGGATCGCACTGAACGGAAGGATACTCACTAGAAACAGGCTGAAAACTATAGGCATACAAGGGCCAAGTTGGTGCGTGTTATGCAACATTGGGGAAGAAACAGTGGACCATCTACTCTTCAATTGTAGGTTTGCCCACAGCTGTTGGGATTGGTTCCTAGGAATGGTTAGCCTATATACAGCTAGAAGCATGACTCTAAAAGAATTTCTTGTCGCATGGCCACGATCCAATTAGTCAAAATGGGGAGTCCTATGGTTGATCGGCCCAGCAACGATTGTTTGGGCTATCTGGAAAGAGAGAAACAAACGGATATTCAAAGAATCGGCCAAAACAGTGGAATTAGTCATAGACGATCTTAAGAGGGGCATAGAAGAAGTCATTTGTGGTAAGTCACGAAATGTTAGAAATTTCAAATTCAATGATTGGGATATGGAAATGGAAAGAAATGGGTCCTTCAAAAATGCTTTATTCCATTATCCCAAGAGAAGAATCAACAGGAAAGAGGTCAGATGGGAAAAGCCTCATAACAATTGGGTAAAACTCAACTTTGATGGGGCCTGCAAAGGCAATCCGGGATAGGCTGGCTTTGGAGCAGTTATTCGAAATGAGGATGGGAATGTGGTGTTTGGCACATATGGCAATATTGGCTGCGCTACAAACAATGAAGCAGAAATAAGAGCTCTCGAGGTCGGGCTTTTACTCTGTAAAGAGAAAGGTTTGACCAATGTACAGATTGAAGGTGATTCTCAGATAATCATAAATGGGGTGACTACTGGTAAATTACTTAATTAGAAACTAGCTAAATGGCTGCCTCGCATTCGGTCCTTACTCCAAGCAATTAAACCGTATGAAATAACACATATACATAGGGAGGGAAATCAAGTAGCTAACCTATTAGCCAATCTAGGAGTCAACTCACAGGCTGCAGAAGTGTCAGTTGATCCCAAGGCATTGAGTTCAGATATTACAGACCTCTGCAGGAAAGACCTATTGATAAGGAAATGCGACGGAGTGGGATGATGGTCCTCGGAACTAGGCTTGCGGATGTAGGACAGATGGAAGAAGTCTTATGCACCTTATGCAGGTCAAAATCCTCGAAAGGCGTAGTGACAGCAGTTCTATCTGCAGAGGATAGGTAGAGGTGACGGACTGGCAGATTCTTGCAGATTATGGGATCTAGGTAAATTAGGCAGGAAGAATCTTCTAGAGCTTTGTAAGACTTTATATTGGCCTTTGCAAAAGCGGAATGCATGGTTAGTAAGGCGCTTTGAAGGATTTCTCACACCGAATAGCGCAAGAGTTGGACTGAGATTTATCCATGGCTTATTTTGGCAACATTGGATGCACGAACTGTGAAGAAACGTTGGATACGCAGCTTCGCAGCTTGTTTGTCGCAGAGGTTTATGTCTATGATGCTATAAAAGGGCTCGTCGGGATCACACTAAACTTTGATCGCCACTAGTGTGATGGTACGATTTATGAAGCCGTCCTTATACCCTTGGTCGACATCATTGAGTGCAGGGAAAGCGCAGTGGAGATTCTGAGTGGCTTCGTCAAGCCAGTCAACTACAACAACATTGCAGATTCCATCTTAAGTCTGCCGGAGAACGAATGGATTAGCATACTCAAAACTTATTTCCAGCCAAGCTACTTTCTGCCATCAGATTCTGAAGAAGAAGAAGAAGAAGAGGAGGGTGAGGATGATGGGAGCCAAGAATCAGATGCCAGTGAAACTAGTCAGGCAGAGCGCAGGTGCGTAGAGAGGGAAGAGTTGAAGGAAATGATGAGAACATTTGGGGAAAACGCATGGGAAGTGTTTAGATGTGCAGTGCAGAATGGCAATATGGCTCCTTTTCGCAGAATAACTAACTCAGAAACATGGTGGCTCTAGGCTGGAGCCACGGCCAATGTAATCAGCATCAGGGAATATGCGGGGGTTATCATGCAGACCCTCAATGGGGAGCAGTAATAACCATATATGCCCCTGTCTGTGTCTATGATTAGGATGGAAGGTAGTAGTACTCACTGCAGATAGCAGTGTTTGGTTATGGTAGGTAATAGTAATCACTGCGGAAGCAGTTTTTGTGTATGGTCCTTCTTTAAGCAATACAAGGGTGCTATCCCCACAATGATAGCTCTGGCCATTAAAAATAAAAAATAAAAAAATTACAGACCCTAACATATTCAATGGAAACCAAAACTGAAATTCATGAAAACCCAAAACAAATAGTTATAGTCCTAAAAACAATCAGTACAAACCCAATTACAAATGATTGAAACCCAAAACACATTGTTAACGACCAAAAAAATTGATTAGACCTGATTCATCTGGTAAAGCCTCAAAAAGAAATTGATACAACCTCAAAACAAATTGACACAGATCCGAAAAAAAAGGTATAAGCCAAAGAGAAATTGATACAACCTCAAAACAAATTGACACAGATCCGAAAAAAAAGGTATAAGCCAAAAAGAAATTGATGTAAACCCAAAGAACTATCAGTACGTATTAAAAAGCAATCAACACGAACAAAAAAAAAAAGTTGATGACACTAAACAAACTGATAGGTGCCCAAAAAGAAAATTCTGATACGCACACAATTCTCGAAACAATTTGTGAAACACATAAATATAACAATTTAATAGAGATACAAATTAAGCATACACAAACCCAAATCAAGCTGATACAAATCCAAATGCAAATGATAAAGACCACAGAAACATTAAAGCTTAAACGGCACGTACCACTATAAATCCAATACAAGAAAGTAATATCAATAAGAACCCAAAGTAAAACCATCGAGACAGAAACAAATCGATACATAACCCCAATAGCATAGATAAAAATATAAGTTGATACAAACCAAAAAAATTGATACTCAGTCCAAGAAACGATTGATACAGACTCGAAACATCTCATACAGACACCCAAAAAATTGTATCGGTCTGAAAGTATAAAGACTCAAAAGAGTTATTAAAAACCCAGAACAAATTTATACGAGTAGCAAACAAATTGACACAGACACAAAACAAATCAGAAACCCAAAATAAATTCATGCTGACCCAGAATAATTTCATACAGACCAAAAACAAATGATAGAAACCTAAAAAAGATTGATATGGATCCAAAACAATTGTCAGAAACCAAAAACGAAACAATAGAAACCAAAAACAAGTAGATAAGGACCCCAAAAAATGGATAAGAACCTAAAATATTGCTACAATCTCAAAAATAATTAGACACTGAATATTATTTCAATTGACTACCATCAAACTCTTGAGATTATGTATAACTCGAAAAATAACTCTGACTTCTATAAAACCCTTGAGATCGCATTTGGATAGAAATTCATACCTTTCTGAGGAGACGTTGTATTGAACGAATCTGATTTCTTAAGGAAGCTGCTTTGGCCTTCTTCTCCTTCTTATCCGCCTCTTTACTGCGCACTCCCAATCCATTGGGAGTGCGGCCGGAGACTCTCCGCTTGCCATAAGCTCCATGAGCCATAATATTTCACGAAATTGTTGTCGCCTGCACTTGTAAACTGCCTATGAAAAAACTGTTCTGCAAATTTTGATATGCGAATGTAGCAAGTGAGACATTTTGTTATGCAGTTAATGTCTTTTGGGTATTCTTCAGAAATGCGTATGTTCAGGTTCTGTCTCAGACTGGTAATATATATTGTTCGGTAGAAAAACCCCTCATTAAACTCCACTAATTTGAGGGTTTTTATCATTGGGAAGGAAATAACTCGTCTCATATAAATTATCTCATACAATATAATTTTTAGATTGATGTTTTAATTGGTTGGTAGGGCATTGGGTTAAGAATGTGATTATATTGCATTTTCAAGATTCGAATTTGTTGGATGTGAAATTAAAAAACATTATATTATGACTGATAAATCAATTAAACTACAATCTTTTGATTGAATGAATGAATAAATTAAACTTGCATTCTTATGTTTCTTTAAAAAAATTATGTAATATACGTTTAGAGATATCAAATTTTAAAATAACTAATATTCATGAATATAAAATAAATTAATATTGATTATTAAATATAAATCTAAAAATTACTTATCATAAAAATAATTTAAATCTAAATTGAAAAATAACTTTTAAAATTTGATGTTCATTACAAAGACTAAATATTCTCTTTTATGTCGTGCTTTACTCTAAACTGCTATTTCCATAATGATTAAGAAATAAGACACTTTTTTTTTGGAGGTTTTAATGAGATGCATTAGTTTAAAGCTTTTCTTACTAAATTGGTTAATAAAATCATAGTCTTGCGAGCAATTAAAACAAACGACAATCATACCATATGGTCTTAGAAAAATATATATTTACTTGCTTTTTAGAGTAAAGGTTATAGTTGTCAAGGCAACTTGATATATTAATGAAATGCATTAGTTATTGATCCATTCATGGGTTCTTTAGGCTTAATCCTCCTTCCGGGGGTGGAAAGGCTTCTAATGAGGTGTGGACCGAACCGAAACAAAGGTGGATCAAGATCAATTTTGATGGAGCTTCAAGGGGAAATCCGGATATTTCAGGCGCAAGGTGTGTGGCTCGTGATGAGGAAGGTAAAGTGTTGTTCAAAGGGGCGCAAAGGTTGCAAGATGGCATGAATAATGAGGCTAAGGTGCAAGTTGCTTTGCTTGCAATGGAATTGGCAAGTAATATGAAGGTCCCGAGGGTACACTTGGAGGGGGACTCAAAAGTTGTGGTGGAAGCAATTGCGAAAGGGGTTTCACCAAGTTGGAGAATAAACAAATTCATTTCAATTATTTGTTCAAGGCTTCGATTTTTCTAGGATTTTTGGATATCTCATATTCATAAAGAAGGAAATGGGGTGGCAGACCTTTTGTCCAACGTGGCCCATGAGTTGGACAATTTTGTCATGAGATGGTGGGGTAGAGATGACGCAGATGTACAATGGCCAACTTGGTGGGATTTTTAACCTTGAAAAGTAGGCGAATTAAGAAGTGAATTTAGTTTGTTGGCCACAAAGGATTTAGTTGAGTGATCAGGGGGATTGAGTTGAAGGCCATCAGAGAGAGTACGGCTCTGATAAATTCATTAATTGCATTGTTCGAAGTAGGGGGCAAGAAAATGGTGGCAATTTGTGGAGGACAATGCACTTAATACGAGAGGGAATTATAGTTATTATGTTCATTTATTTGTTCTCATTGATTGATGTTTTGGCAACTTTTCTTCCTAAAGAAGTTGTTGAGTTGGCGAGGTATGGGGAGATGGTAGGTGCTTGCAGAGGGATCATGGAGGCAAATTTTACGCTGAAGACTAAGAAGCAATCATGCCCATTCTTTGGATATGTTACAGAAAGAAGGCTTTAAGGGACGTTTCTTTTTCAGGATGAACAGCTAGTTAAGTGTGCACAATTAATCATGGGGAAGGTTTTTGGTAATATGAGGCAGATGTATCTGTAGACGTATAAAAATGACCATATTCCTAAATGAATATTTTATGTTCATTTCTCTATTTAATTAAATCCAATTTAATTAAATTACCCACATTCCTCTATTTAATTAAATAAATTACTCAATTTATTTAAATTAAATTCACTAAACTTCTTTTTACCATTTAATGAATAAATCATTTTATTCAATTAAATCCCCCCTATCCACTTTTAATTAAATTCAAATTTAATTAAATAGTTATCCTAAATTGAATAAATCTAATTTATTTAATTTCCCCAAATTGCAACCAAATTGAATTAAATTAACTTTATTAAATCCTATTATCCCTCCATCCACTTGCATTTTCCTACATCTCCCACTTGCCTTCCTAAACCCCTTCCTAATTTCTTCTAGACTCTTCTAATCGTTTCTAATTAGCCTAACCCATCTTCTAAACTTTGTCACATCCCTAAGCAAGGGGAGGTCACTTCTCAAACCCGTAAAGTCTTTGATAACCATTAAAGGCTTCAAATCTTCAAACACTTAATATCCCCAAAGTCTCCCAAACCATTAATGGTTAATTCAACCCTCTTACATGGTTAGAGACTTTTTGCCTAACTTAACTTTCATCCAACCCAAGGGTCTCATCAAGCCTTTAATGCTTTGACCATGATTATCTCGTAATCATTTGCACAAGAGTTTATCCTTGGATTAACTCTTAATCCAATGGGTAAGCCTAACTTAAGCTTAACCCTTATCTCTAGATGACCATGAGGTCTTCTCAGGCATTTAATGTCTCCAACCCCTTTTCTCAACCCAACCCTATGTTGACATTTGTCACCATTTCATCGGTACAAATTGCAAACATGGATCCCCAACTTTCAAACTCAACCCTTGATCAACTCTTTCAATCCTGACCATCCATTGCCCTGTTTTTGCTATAAATAGAGCTCTTGTTCCTCCATTTAGATCAATCCAAGTTTGTAGTATCACACTTATGCTCAAATACATTCAAGCTTTCATGTATCATTTTTATGCTCATCATTTTAGCCTCTCTTTAACTAGGAATTAGTCTAAATATGCATGTTTAGAATACTTTCTATTATCATTAGCTCAATCATAGACTAATAGATCATGCTAGGATAGTATTTATACTAATCTTGTCATCTTATAGTTAGTTTATTGCATTTCTAGAATCATGCATAGCTTAGGATGCATTTCATTCTAAAATCTATCAAAGCATCCCTCGTTCTTGCATTTGCCATCCCTAAACCATTTTGCTCAGTGATCTGAGAGCAAAAACATTGGTTTGAGGGACCGTGTAAGATAGAGAACCATGGGACCCACCTTGGGAAGCTGAGTAATATTTCATTACTCCATAGCTTGCACCAAGAAGTCCTGTGGGTGTGTGAGCAAGGCTCCATAGAGCTCCATTTTTCACATATTGAGTTCTATCGACCCGCTTTTCCCGCATACAATATCAAACCATGGATGTGTATTCACTAATCATTGTGTGGGGGTTGGATGTTGGTGAACCAATGGAGATGGTGAAAAAGGTGATGGATACAATAGTGCATAGTGACTATTTAGATGGTATGGACTTGATTTTGGAATGGGTAATTTCAGGGGTAGGAATTGATGTGAGTGAGGGATTTGAAGTGGCTCCTCATGAATGCTTCAGGAAAGCACTATCCTTTATTCGATGGCCAGAAGATTATGGTAAGGCACACCGTAGGGCAGAATCCAAACAAGGTTGGGAAGCATCGAAGATTTTTGTGCAAATTACAGAGATTGATCAAGTGATTTGACAAGCTAAGGTGGAAGCGGAAAGAGTCGAAGGCAAAGTGCTAAGACCGTGCGAGAGGAAGAGGACGAGCGAGCTGACTGGAAATGCAAATGAAGGTAGCTCTCAGGGTGCATAAATTTAATCTCTCTTTTTTGAGTTGAAAGTTAAACTATTTATGGTTTGGTTTAATCTGACCTACATACTTTTATTTCTACACTCGATGTAATAGGGTAGCTTCACAGGGTTTGAACATTCTCATCTGAAAGTTGAAACTGCGAATGTGATTTTTTTAGGTCACATTTGGCTGATCAGGACAGAGTTTTTTGTTTTTGTTTTTGTTTTTTGTTTTTTTGTATTTTTTGGGGGGAGGGGTTGGTCTATACTGGCGTGGATGTATCTTTTTCTATTTTGAATAAATAAAAAATATTACATTAAGCAAAAGAAAATTGCATTAGTTATTAAGAAAAAATGTAAGAACTGTGGAAAACAAAAAAATAAAGCTTTTATAGAGAGAGAATTGGTGTTTTCTTTTTTCAATTTGTATTTTCAAGCAGATTTCCTTAGAGATGTTTGGGAGTGAAGAGTGAGCAAGATGAACAACTCTATCAACTTTGATTATCATCCAAAAGAAACTACAAATCTCCTAAATTCTTTTATACTTGGAGATTTGTAATTAAAAAAAATTTGTATTTTTAGGTTTATGAGTTCAGTTTTGCAAGGATTTTTAGCAAATGTGTTATATCTAAGAACTAAATCACAAATATTGAAATGTGTTATAACAAAGTTATCTCTATTGATAAACCAACAAGATTTTGGCATTAACTTTTAGGTATAAATTGCAAAGTAATGCTTAGAAATTAGAAATAATTTATAATAGATTTGATTTATGAATAACTTTACATAGTGCAGTCTAAAAATAAGAATTCAAACACATACTTTTGATGCTTTCTTGGAATATCATTAGCAGTCGGGATGTAGCAAGTTTGAAAGCTCCAATAAAAACAAAAATGAAGGTGTTAAGGATACCTAAATCAAGGATATTAAATGCTCATTGACCTCATTTATCTCTGTTTTTCTTTTGCCCTAAAATCTCCAATACTTATACTCAGGAAATGGATAATTTCTCTATAGAAATCATCCAAAATTCCTTGTCACTAATGAACCAAATCTTGGGTGCTCAAATCAACACTTATCAACCTAAAGATCAACTTAAATGAATATGCCATGATCTTATTAGGATCTCATGGTAGAGGGAGTCATGTCCCACGACCAACAATTAGGAAAACCTTGCAATTAAAATCATCCCAAACTGTATGCAATTTTCTTGTTGAAACCCTCGTCCACCACATAGAAATTCAATTTAATTCAATGTAATTCAATTCAAGGCAACCATTTGTAATTATAGAAGCGATATAATGGCAATGATTGGAAACTAACTATTTTTTAAACTTACCGTGAAAAATTTGTAATATTAAAACTAAAAAATTAAAAGCAAAAGTAATAGTAATTATAGAAAGGCATCAATTTTAATCAAAGGAGGTTTTTTTATGAACATTCTTCAATCCATTATTTGAATATAATATGCCACTTGACATAATCGATATGTTGACAAACTGTAATACCATGGCGAGTAACTTGCCTCAATATTTTACACAAATTTATATCGTCCTATGAGTGTAATATCAAGAATGTTTCAGCTACATAAATGATAAAAATGATAGAACAAATATTCTAATAAAATAACATACTGCATGATAATTTAATAAATATGGATTCATAACTCACCAACCGAGAGAAAAATATTCACCACACACACCATGCACAAGAAAATACAATTTTCAATTAGCAGTTGAATATCCCACAAAATCATTTACTCAAACCAAGCTCAATAATTTTCACCTTGCAAGCAATGTATATAAAAAAGAATACAAAGACTTTGTTGTTCTAAACAAAGCATAAACAAACTATTCTAAACATATAATGAATTCATGCATTCAAACATGCATGGAGAAGCCTTATAAATAGAGCGGGATGAGCAAGAGTGGGTGTGTTCGTGTGGGAGCTAGGGTTTCTAGTAATGGTAGTGACATAGGTGTAGCAGAAGGCGAGGAGGGTGAGGCAACAGGTGATGATGAAGCAGACAAATCGAGGAGGGTTTTTTCCCTGTTGGAGGTGTTTAGAGTTCTTTTGGTGGACTCTATTTTTGCGTACAGATGTGGTGGACCTTGCTTTTAGCCAGTGTTTGCATGGGATCTATGGTTTCTATCTTTTGTAGTGTAGGAGGTGTAGCAGAAAGCAAGGATGGTGATGCAAACGATGAGTATGATGTTGACTAGTCTGAGAGGACTTTGTCCCTTTTGGAGGTACTCAACGTTCTTTTTGTGAACTCTATTTTCTGCATGTAGATGTTCTTGCCCTTGATTTCAGGCAGTGGTGTTGTTTTCTGGCTCTTCCTGGGTAGATCTTTTGTATCCTATACATCTGGACATATTTTTGCAAGTGCATTGGGGTCTCTCTATAGTGTGTTTGGTCTTCTATCATTTTTGTTGCTCTCCTTTAGGTCGATAGTGGTTCTTTGTTTTAGCCTTTGTTTGATCGTGGTGGTTTCTTTGTGGGTTTCTCCCTTTTGGTTGGGGTATTTTGCAGGGTATCTTTCTCCCCTTTTTTCTCTTCCTTGTGGTTTGTTTCTATTTGCCCCTCAATTTTGGGATTTGTGGTTTCCTTAGTCACTATGTGCTTTAAGGTTTATTTTGTGGGCTTTTGTTGCAAGTTTTTGAGAGCACATTTTGATTGTTATTCTTTTTATTTTTCATTTAGGGGTCTTTCTATTTTTGGGGTCCTTCTCGATTATGTTGGTGCCTTGTGGTTATGGGATTGTGTTGTTTTTCCCTTGTTCCTTCTCTATTTGACTCCTATGGAGAGGGAGTCGTCTCCTTTAGAGGTGGGGGTTTTTTTGTGTCCTTGGATTGGGATTGACTCCTTGTGTTGTGTTCTTCCTCTTATGTCGTTTCTATTGAGGTGGTGGCATTCTTGTGTTGTCTTCTTCCTCTTATGTTGTTTCTATTGAGGTGGTGGCATTCTCTATGGAGGTGGTGACATGGTGTAGGGAAGAGGTTGGAAGTTGTGCTATGGTGGTCGATCTTGTCCTTGGCTGCTTGGATATGGGGAAAGCTCAAGTGTGGCCTCTCTATTTCATGGATTCTTCCTCTACTTGTCCTATTGAGGTGAGATCCTCTTCTATTAAGATGGAGAGGAGATTTTTAGGAGAGGTGGGTTATGTTGTCTAGAGGCTTTCACTACTTGGAGCGGGATGATTTTGGGTTTCATTGTTAAACACTTTATGAAAAGGTTATGGGAGCCTTGCCAAAACCCATGTTTCAAGTTATGGGAGCCTTTCAAAACCCTTAGTTATTGTGTTTATGACATTTCTTATCTGATGGCTTAGGCCTTGTGGGTGGTTTTGTCAGTTCTTAGTTACCTTGTTGATGTTTGGATGTTGGTTGACTATTGTTAGTCTTTGTTTGTATCTATCTGCAATGTTCTTCTTAAGGGTTCTAGATTCTTGCTAAGTCTGGAGGGTTTGGGGTCCCTTCAAAACTTGTTGTAAGGGGTTTCAGGTTCCCTCAAAACCTATTTATCCCTAATCAAAAATTACAAGATAACTAAAATTATTTTTTTAAATATTGGAGTTTTGTGCTCATATCCTTCAATGATAGTGACCTATATCAAGCATGCATCTTTTGCATCCAATTCTCTTCATCTTGGTGTTGCATTTCAATGAAACTACCATTTTGTTCCATGTGTATGTTTGCATTTCTCTCCCATCAACCATGCAGGGTGGGAAGCAATAGTTAAAAATTATAAAAAAAATTTAAACTTCAATCCAACTCATATAACCAACCCATAAATGGCACCATGAAAACTAAAAGTTTTACATCAGGACTCTTACACAAGTAGTTTAAGTAGTAAATAAATTGTAAACTACTAATGTATGGTGAGGAAACTAGGAAATAAAGTGAAAATTTGATATATTAAAAAAAAATAGCTATTTAATTTAATTCATTTAAGTTATTTAATTTAATTTAAGTTATTAATTCTATTTAAGTTATTTAATTGGAAAGGGGTAAAAAATTATTCAAAAAAGAAGCAGAATACAAAGCACATAAATTATCCACTAAGTTATCCAATTCTTAGGACAAATTCAGGGGTAATTGGCCCCAATCCATAATATTACAACTATACATAGGATTTGAGGCTCATTTGGCTAAACGATCTGCAACATCATTCCATTCTCTAGGCACATGATTAAAAGTCATAGAATCCAAAGAAGCACACAAATTAAGAATTTGTTTAATAATAGAAGTAAGTTGTCAAAAGACATCATCCAACTACCACATGTCAACAAAGTCACCACAATATGTGAATCAGACTCACAAATGATCTTTTCCCACCCAAGAGTACAACTCCACTCAACATCATATAAAATGGCAAGGGCTTCCATCAAATTGTTTGAATGCAAACCCTTGTAAACAGAGAAAATAAATCGAACAACACTAAACCATCTCGCCCAACTCCACCAATACCAACATGACATAGATTACCACGAGAGGAACCATCAGTTTTGATTTTCAAAACCCCTCGAGGAGGAGGGCACCAATGCTTCTCTCTGCTTATCTTTCAAAGAGGATGGTGACACCTATTTTGCATGACTTGTTGGACTCTCTGAATACCTCCCGGAAGAGGAATATTGAGACGATCACAAAGAACAACATCTCTCAAATCCATATGTTCCACCAAGTCGCACTTGGTCGAAACAGTTTCATGAAGAGAATGAAGATTTTTCCACCACAAATGCTTGATGATCAATTTAACATCTTGAAATATCCTATGATTCCTCTCTAACCAAATATGCCAAATGATGAAGGTAGGCCCGGGAGGCTAGATAACTTGAAGAAAAGAGGTCTTAACAGAGGCTCTACCCCATCGAGCAAAAAATTCAGCCAAAGAAGAGACATGCCAACATGCCTGATTCCACACACCCCACCAAAGTTGTTAGATCTCCCTTGAAAAGGAACATTGAAAGAAGAGATGAGAAACACTTTCAGCACTATTACAACACAAAACACACCTCGAGGGGCCTTGGAACTCACACTGAACCAAATTATCCCAGGTAAGATATTGATTTTGAATCACCAACCACATGAAAAAGTTACACTTAGGCCATGCAAATTTATTCCACACCTTTTTCCACCAAGGAACCTCCATGTTTCTAAACATTTGGCCAACAAGCTTCTCATACCCCGAAGAGACAGAATACTTACCAGAAGAATCACTCCCCCAAGAAAGAACATCATGCTTGACAAAAACATTACACTCATGAGATGCTAGAATCTTAGCCAACTCTTTCCTATCCTCCTTCGAACCACCTAGTGGTCATTCTATAGAATGCTTCCATCTATAACCAACAACCTTACCAAAAGTACAAGCTACCTTATAATGATGTACAACATCATAAAATTGTGACCCTGGCAATTTTGACCGCGTTTTAGGTCCTCACCCTAGCAACTGCATCTCCCTACTCAATTGGGACCCCTCTCTGCAATATTCTTCCAAATCTCCTCCTGCTTCAACCCTTGTGCCACCTTGTGACCCTATCCAAGCCCCAAAATAGGGCAGGACACGGGCGTGGTGCCCCTATCCTCCCTCTTTTGGTGACCTTAAAATGGGTCCATCTGACCCTTGGACCTAATTTGCTATTTGGGATTTAATTTCCCCTATGTTGGCCTTTCGTGAGATAAAAATTAACCCTCCTATGCGAGTATAAAAGGGAATCTACTCCTCTCATTTGCATAAGCGAAAATTAGGTAAACAAGCAGAAGGTCTCCATTATCGTCATCAAGCATTCAATTCTTCAAGTCTTCAAGCATTCATCAAGCCTTCTTCCTCTTCATATGTACTCTTCACTCACGCATTGGAGTAACATTACAACATTCATTTGCAAGCATGTGTGTGTGTTAGGGTTTTGTCATGTTACATGCCATTTCATGCAACACTTGTGATTATATTCAAGAAGCAAAGCAACCATCATCAACAAAATGCAGATCTACAAGGTATACATTTCCATTATTCACGTTTAAGTATTTGCAATTACTTTCTTTCAAGGTTGATTCCTCGATTGGGGTTTGACTAAGGCAAAACCCTATCCACAACCCTTTTTCCCTTCTTTTCTCTATGCAGGTTGCAAGTGCATGACTGTAATTGCAGATTTAGGCTTCATTTGCAGAGACAGAAAAACCATTTTTGACACGCGAATTTTTTGGAGGACCGTGCATAACTTACACACAGTCCCGATGACTTTTCTCCAAATTTGTAGGGTAAATCTGTATCAGACTAAACATCTCATATTCGAAGTTATAGCGCGATCCCAAATCGGTAGCTCCTTATTTCATCCATTTTGTCTTCCTTTTCTACATAGTCAACAAGTCAACATATCTATTTACAAAAGAGGGCAAATTACATTCTAACACTTGCAATCCACTTAGCATTCACATCCTTATTTCCCTGGGATTTAGATATAGTGGACTCAACCCCTCTTTTGAATGTAAAGTGCATTTTTGCATCAAGTGAAAATCATGCTAGTGGTTTCCTTTCTCTTTCCTAGGTGGTGAACCACTAGGATCCAATTTTCCACTTTACATTTTGGTGAACCCGATGTCTTACATCTTAGTTCGGATTTCTTATTGTTAGATCTAAATAATTACAATTTGAATTTCAAATTTTCATTTCCAAGTTTGATATTTTTGCAAATTTTAGAGGTTAATTGCATAAAAAACCCTAATTTTTCATTTTGAGGAAATTTATCTGGTGAAGTATAGCATTTTAGTTGCTTGTTTCGAATCTGATTTCTATTTCAAAATTGCAATTCAAATCCATCTTTTCATCCTCAAAATTAAGTGGTTAAACAACACAACCCTAATTTTTTAGAATCTCCTATTTCGACCTTTGACTGCTAGTTTGACCTATCTAGACATCTCCAAATCAGCTATTTTTGGGGGGTTTGTAATAAAATCAGAATTTATATCATCTGTAAAAAAATTTAAAAAGTTGGTCAGACTGTGCATAACTTACACACAGTCCCTAGCTTTTTTCCCGAAATTTCAGGAGTCGAAATTGACTGTATTTTCTGCTTAAATCTAGGAAATTGGCATACTTTATCAATTTTAACACCTCTTAAGGTCGAAAACAAATTCAAATTTCAACACTTTCAACTTTTAAATTATTTTTCATAAAAAGGTCCTAATTTTAGATCTTCTTTTTCAACAAATTGAGATTTTAATTAAGAGACTTTCAATGGCAATCAATGGATTAGATTTATTTTCTATTTCACCTATGATTACATTGCTTTTAACATATGTTTATTACAATCATGTGTTGGATAATGGCTTCTTTCATTTCATGTTGCTTCTTTTCATTCATAGCACTTGGTCATGTTGTGTTGTTAGGATTTCCAAGTCATTTTCTTTTCAATTTAATCTCAAAGATTTCATGCATCATTTATGTTGTATTATATTGATGTTATTAACTAAATGCATTTCATATGTTAATCCCCTTAAGGATTTTGTAGATCCCAATCTTAGATATCCTAATCCCTGTACCTCTCCTTGGGTATCTGGTGTGAATGAGATGAGAGCTAATGCTTCAACCAATTATCTTTTTAAAAGAGAGAAAGCATTGGAAAGCAACATGGGCCCATCTTCTTCTCATACACATACCCTTGAGAAAGGGGGGCAAAATCAAAATATTAACATTCTTACATCTTTAGAGCCTCCTTATTCTCTTAGGACCTATCTTCAATATCAAAATATATGTAGAGAGGATGATGTTATGCATTTTATTAATGGTCTTTCTTCTCACATAGAAATAAGTAAAAATGAGCCTTTAGATGATGAAGATGTTCACTCCCAATCTCCTAAAAATGATAAGCATGATGAAAGAAAGGAGAGTATCCATTCACATGATATTCCTTCTTCATCTACAAATCCTTTTATTCCCCCTTACACATCAGATTTCAAATAAATTCATGATCCTATTCTCCCACTTAGTCATTTGCAACATTCTTATAGTCGTGGTTTTCATATAATAACAAAGCAAGGTTTTAGAGGACAAGGAATTCGTGTCCCTATAAACCCTCCCACACAAGCTACTACAGAAGGCCTAGGAAATGAGACTCCTCTCCCCATGGATTAACTCCTTAGGCTCCAAGAATTTTCAAAATCATCTCCAAACACAACAAATCATAAGAGCTCGCAAGAATTATTATTCTTCAAAATGTCCTTTTTGCTCATTTCATCAAACCCACGATCACAATGTTGATGATTGCCCCGATTTTTAGAAATATATTCAAGAAGGCATAGATAATGGAACAATTAGAATCATGGATAATGATCCTTCTTCTTCTAACATTTTTTCTCCTCCATGTCAAGAAGATGAATTAAAACATATTTATCATCCCGAAAGACTATCTACAAGAAACTATTGGAGATTGAAATATGATAAGAACATTTCCATTCCTCCTAAAAAGTAAAACAACAATCTTGAGAAAGTGAAAGGTGATGAATATTGCATTTTTCATGATTCATATTCACATTCTCTTGGAAAATTTCACTCATTTAAGAAATTTGTTCAAAAGCAATATGATCTTGCAGGAATTTGCCTTACAATAGATCTAGTTGTATTTCTTGGCAAAAATATAGTGCCTTAGAACTTCTTTTCTCTTTATGTTGCTCTTCACCCATAAGTAGCCAACTTAATTGGGGGCTCTTTATCATTTGTGGTGGTGTTATTTCAATTTTAAATACCTTGGGGAAGCAACATGAAGTTCACTTTCCTTCTTCTTTCTATGGATTTATCTCTATCTTTGTGCATTATTAATTATTAGATCTCCTTTCTTGCATAGAGTTATTCTTATGTGAGCATATAATTGTTCTTTGGTTTTCCTTTTTGCTTGGAGAGGAGAATCTTTAACAAGTAATCCACTTCTTCTCTTGCCTTCATTATCTTGGAAAACTTACTTCTATGGTTTTGGTTATTCACAAGTATGATATGCCCCCAGCATGGAATGATCTCTCGTGAAGTACACGTCCCTTCCTTGAGAGGATTTGTTTGATTAGGAAGGCACATCGCTTGAAAAAAATCACCATTAGAAGTTGTGTAACACTTCTCCTTGTTCTTTTCACTTGGGGGGGAAGGATTTCTCTCTTTTATCTTTCTTTCTATTTCATTTATCATTATTTCCTTTAGGGGTTGCATTTTGCATATGTGATTATCATTTCTTACAATGGTATGTTCTTATGACTAATCCCCCTTGGGGAATATGTGGTGTTAATTCTCTATTCTCTTAGAAGATTACCACTTCTCGAGATGTGTATTTTACATATACTAATGTCTTTTCTTTCATGTGTTCATGTAAGTACATTGTGCATTTGTTTATGTTTAATCTCTCTCTAGAAAATTGTGTAAGAAATTCTCATTGTCCCTACACTTGGGGGGAAATGATCTCTCTCTCTCTTTCTCTCTTATTCTAAGGATTTAGTCTTTCCTATTTTGTGG
The DNA here is from genome assembly GCF_030272615.1 of Cryptomeria japonica. NCBI lineage: Eukaryota > Viridiplantae > Streptophyta > Pinopsida > Cupressales > Cupressaceae > Cryptomeria > Cryptomeria japonica. The sequence continues at coordinate 18,404,908 of NC_081409.1, forward strand.
ATGGTGTGAGTTTTATTACTTGATGTCATTCCTTATGTGAAATTATTGTTGTTTGCTCAGGGGATCTTTCTTATATAAGAGGTGTAAGTCCTTGACTACAACCTCTTTCACACTTGGTAATGTACATCTATAATGAATTCACCCATCCCCATTGGGATAAAAGTGAGTCATCCTTCATCAAGAATCCCTTTCACATAGCAATGGGAGGAAGGATTGAATTATTTTTCTCTTCTATGATTTGTTCGAGAAGATGTTATATTTGTCTAAGACAACTCCTCTTGGAGGTAGATGTCTTTTGAGCAAAGATCTCTTCTTCTCTGAGGATCTCCTTTACACTTATAGCAAGATATCTCTTTTCAACTATCTTATCCTTGCTTGAAGAGTATTCCCTCTCTTGCTTGGATTTATGACATTGTTGCATGATGGATATCTTCTTGGTGTCGAAGGTCGATATCCTTGTTCTACTTTCCTTAAGATATCAACATTAAACTACGTTGACATCTTAAGGGAGGGGGCACCCACACTGCTCCTTTTGTATTACATTTATCTTGAGCATTGTATCTCTTATACAATGGGTCATTTTTGGAACTAGAGGACAACCTCTTAGAGCGAGATTTCGCTACTTTTCTCTTATATAGTGGGTCATTTTCGAAACTAGAGAGCAGCCTCTTAGAGCAAGATGTCGCCACTTTTGCCTTATACAATGGGTCATTCTCAGAACTAGAGGGTAACCTCTTAGAGCGAGTTGTCACCACTTTTCTCTTATACAATGGGTCATTCTCAGAAACAAAGGGTGGCCTCTTAGAGTGAGATGTCACCACTTTTCTCTTATAGAGTAGGATATTCTCAAAACTAGAGGGTAGCCTCTTAGAGTGAGATGTCGCCACTTTTCTCTTATACAAGGTGATTATTCTCAGAACTAGAGCATAGTCTCTTAGAGTGAGATGTCACACCTTTCTTGACATTTGTACTATACATCTTATACAGGTTGTAGAATACTCGAGCATAGACTCTTATGAGGTGCTTTGAACCTCACTTGCACACACACGCATGAGGTTGAGTGGAACTAATGGTGTTCTCACTCTTCTCCCTTACATGGATCACCTAGACATAATCTAGGTGATAGTTCTCCATGTCCTTTTTTCTCCATGGATCGCCTAATTATAGGGGCAAGATGTCCATGGTTCCTTTTATTTGCCTTTCTTCTCATGGATCACCAAAGTGTGTATTCATGTTCTTGTTGGTATTTTGGTATGGTTTGTCATTGATGTCAACACCTACTAAAACACTAGCACCTTGGAGATCCAGCAACATTTACCGGCAAGTAACTATTGCACAGTTACTGGTATAAGGTTCACCGACAGGATATAATGATCACCGGCACTTGGAATGGCATGAAATACACTTGGTATTATTGAAGACATCGTGCAGACATCTTATCTTAATGGATTAATCATTGGTATATTCATATTTGCATATTTGCTTTTACTGGCAAATAGGTCCAGGGTTATCTAGGGTTTCATCGGCAGGTTTATCCTTTCCAGATCAGCATGGCATGCTATGGAGATGATTAATTATTGTTGTAAATGCATCAAGCCGACATGTTCAATCGGTTATTGCATCAGATATATATTATTTTTAAAATGTTTTTATTGTAATATCTTGTAGAGCGGACCTACTAAAATTGGTCTTAGGTTATGGTATAAATGTAAGATCTTATTTGTAAGATCATGTGTGGAATGCGAAAAAGAATTGTGTGAAGGTATATGTGAGATTAGACAGTGCAATACACACAGACATCATTTGAAGGTGAAGCTAGGTTTTTGTGAAAGCATATTAGCATTACACCGGTACTGAATCCAACATATGAAGATGTTATTTTGTGCAGTACATTCTTATTGGATTTAACCATCCAACTGTAGTCAGTGTGACTCCCACTTTGTGATTGAGCAGTGAGCTCTAGGCTATTGGCCTTTCTGCATGTGCAGACCCCATTTATGTACACTTACTATCTGCAGTAGTATCATCTGATTGTGGGTAAGGTTTCCCACCATGGTTTTTCCCCTTACAGGGTTTCCACATACAAATATTGGTGTTATGTGTTGTGGATGACTTTGTGTTTATGTTTCATGCATTAATCTTTACCGGTATAGCAATTAACTGATAAAACTATCTACCGACATACTTAACTGGTTTACCGATATTAAGCATTAAGTTGGTTAAGTTTTTTTTGGTTTGAATTTATTTGACAACTGATTCACCCCCCCCCCCCTCCCCCTCTCAGTTGTCTCCGGGACCTAATAGTTCTCTCTCTTCTTCCTCTCATGAACTCGTAGTTTTACTAATGATGGTTCATAGATGATGCCAAATTTGCTTTTTTATGTGATTATTGGTGTTTATGCGATGAAATTTTTCTATGTTTCAATTAGTTGTTGAAACATTTGAGTATTGATGATAGGGAGATACTCAAGAATTGGCTTAATTTGTGTGTTTGCAATCTATTTGGCTTGCAAGTTCCCTCAAAGGTAATTGTTGAAGGTTTTGTCACTTGTTTAGGTACTTTTTATTTGATGTCTTTCCTTCTCTAAGCTTCATATCAACCCTGAGATCTTCCTACCATCTCAGTTCTTGTTTTCACTCAAACTTGCTCTCAAGTCTAAAAAAAATGAAACTTAGCTTCTTAGCTCCAAACACTAAGATCACTCACCAAGATTTGCAGTAGGTTTAGGAAATTGTCTAGCATACTCTTAGGATTAATTCAACTTGGTTTGATGGTCTTTCAATTTGTCTTCTTACCCGATTTGAGGAAAAGCTCAAAACAGGGCTACAAGAAAAGAGCCCCAATTAGCCCTCCAAAACTGCTAAAATGCTTATAACTCCACAAATTGCCAAAAAACATCATGAAAAATTTGCATTCATGGATACCCTTTATGGAGATATTTCAAATTTGTGCTATGAGGAGGTCTGACAAGACCATACAACTGTTGTTCCTTTAAATGTGCCTAAAAACAAGGGTTTTGAGTCTTCAAACTCCTTATCACCATTCCAAACTCTTCTTCAGACCACAAAATATTTTGAGAAGGTCTATACCATCATTATGAATCCTTAAAACTTCCTTCCCCATAAGAATAAAGACAAACACTTGATGTGCAACCAAGTTTCAAGAGGAAAAGTGCTAAAAAACCATTGTATTTCAATACTTTGGTTCCTCAAAATGCATTTCTCAACTAATTATTCATTGGAACACTCTTCCATATGGCTTAAAAGCTCTAATAAAACTTAATTCCACCTTGGGAAACCAAAATAAGGTTCACTTGGTGTGGGTTTGTAGAGCAACTTTGTTTTCACCATGAAAGTTCACTAGTTGAGCTATGGGAACTCACCTAGTTAGCAACAAAAACCACTTTCTTTGCCATTGCCAATTAAAAAAAACTTGTATGTAAAAGAAGGATATGTAAAAAAACTCTTCTCTCAGAGGCCATGGAGAAAGAGCCAAAGAAAATCAAGTTGCTTCCATTATTGAAGCCAAACCCTTACTCAACTGAGAACAGGGCAAAAACAAAAAAAATTGGCTACAATGCTAAAACTCCACACTAGCACATAAACCTAGGTGAGAAATATTTAACACAAAATGGCACAACTTCCCAAATGAAAATAGTACGGCCAAATGCTCAGGAAGTACAGACTACTATACCATTTGGAGCAAAAAAGTGTAAGAAAAATGACAAAATCTTGAGTTTTTGTCTTCTTTTCTTCGAATGCCAACCTGATAAAAAGTTGTGTGAGGCTTTAAATAGAAACTAACCACCCAAATCATGCCCAGGTATGGACCAATAACCACCTTTTGCCTTATTTTTACAATTTTTCAAAAAATGTCAAAATGTTGCTTGACAACTTTGACAATTTTTAGTACAATGAGCATTTTTGACTTGTGAGCCAAATAGACTTAACTCCACCATGTGAAATGTTTTACTATAACCACACAAACATATTTTAATGCCTAAAAAGGATTTATAAGGCATTTTAACCATTTTTCCACATTTTGCCCATTCCAGGCTTACAAAGCATAAAATGTCAAAAATAGACCAAAAACTCAACAAACAACAAAACTAAGACACAAAGGATGCTTAAACACACTAAACACGCCCTTTGCACATAAAAAAATTTCATTATTAAATTGACACCAACATAGGCCATTTCAAACCAAAATTTGATGAAGTGCTCCATGAGCTTCACTGGGTGCTCCTGCACCATACTCCCCCAAAGACAAAGAAGTCAAGTGACTGAGTTTGGAACCAAAGAGGGATCAATTCTAGACTGAAGAAAGTATGATTCAGGTACCCAAGTATCCTCAGAGTCTGGTATGTTCCTCCACTTGATCAAATGCTCCATATAGACATGGTCCCGAGTCTTTTTGAGAATCCTAGAGTCTAAAACTTTTTCAGCTTGAGGCATGGGTGTAGAAGGAAGAGACAGGTTTGAAAGTGATTGGTGAACTTTGGAAACTCTCTCATCCTCCTTGGGAAGCTGCCCTTTGTATGCAACTAAATCTGCAATATTAAAGATAGAAGACAATGCAACATCATTAGGTAAATCAATCTTATAAGCATTAGAGCCATACTTAGCCAAAACCTTACAAGGACCTATCCTCCTCATTTGGAGTTTGCTGGGAATTCCTTTTTGAATTCTAGACTTATTCAAGTGCACCATCACAAAGTCACCAACTGAAAATTGTACATCTTTCCTTGTTGCATCAACTCTAGCTTTGACCTTCTGTGAGGCATCTTGGAGAGCTTGCTTTACTTGATCATGAACCTCCTTCATAGAATGAGCTACATCATCAGCTTGACCACTTCTTTGCTACACATTACCAAGGTTTCTCAACTCCATAACACCCCTTGGGTGCATACCATACACTATCTCAAAAGGACTCTTACTAGTAGACTTGTTGACACTATCATTGTAGGCAAACTCTGCTCAGTGAAGAATCCGATCCCAACTCTGTCCATACTCTTTTTTCAAACACCTTAAGAGGTTACCAAGTGTCCTATTGACCACCTCTATTTGGCCATCGGTTTGGGGATGATAGGCTGAACCAAAAGACAAGTTAGTACCCAATATTTTCCAAAGAGTTTTCCAAAAATGTCCAAGGAATTTGACATCTCTATTTGAAACAACACTAATAGGCAAACCATGGATTCGAATAATCTCTTTGAAAAACAAATGTGCAATGTGACTAGCATCATGAGTAGTTTTGCAAGGAACAAAATGTGTCATTTTACTGAATTTATCAACAACAACAAAAATGCTATCAAAACCAAGCTTTGTTTTGGGTAAACCAACCACAAAATTCATACTCACACATTCCCATGGCCTTGTAAGAATGGGTAATGGCTGATAAAGCCCTGCACTAGTAGATGTACCTTTTGCCTTTTGACAAACCATACATTGTTCAACATACCTCTATATCCCTTTGCATTCTTGGCCAATAGTAGAAATGTTGCACAAGTTCCAATGTCTTGTTTAGACCAAAATGACCACTCAAACACCTGTTGTGCTTCTCTTGGATCAGATTTTCCCTTGTTAAACCTTTGGGAACACACAACTGTCCACCTCTAAACAACAAACCATTTTGCAAGGTAAAGTCAGCATATTCACTATGAAAATGGTTTTGAAATTCTTGTCAAACCTTGTAAATGGCTACAAAATCTTCATCATTTGGATACAAATCCTCGAAGCAATCAACTCCAATACTCTGAATCTGCACTTCTTGCACTGTTAGTAGCCTTCTACTCAAAGCATCTGCTACTTTATTACATTGTCCCTTTTTATGCTTAATGGAAAATGTATATGATTGCAAGTACTCAACCCATTTAACATGTCTATGACTCAACTTATCTTGTGAATTAAAAAACTAAGAGCTTGATTATCTGTGTAAACAACAAACTGTTTGGGCAACAAATAGTGCCTCCATTTTTTAAGAGTTTGGACAAGAGCATACAATTCAAGATTGTAGGATGAATACTTCTTTTTGCATCACTGAGCTTTTTACTAAAGAAAGCTACCGGTCTATTATCTTGACTCAAAACAACACCAACTACTATGTTACTTGCATCACATTCATTAGTGAACAACTTATCAAAACTAGAAAGAATGAGTATTGGTTGTATAGCTACCTTTTGTTTCAGGAGTTCAAACCCCTTGTTAGCTTCTTTGGTCCACTGAAACTTTGTCTTGACTCTACCTTTAATAGTATCTAGCACAGGTGCACAAATCTCACTGAATCCCCTTATAAACTTCCTGTAGAACTGTGCGAAACCATGAAAACTTCGCACTTCACTTGTTGTTTTTGGTGTTAGCCAATTGGTGATGGCTTCCACCTTTGATGTGTCCATTTTCAAGTCTCCACCTAAAACTACAAAACCAAGATAGACTAATTCCTGCTTCATAAATTCACACTTCTCCAAGTTTATTGTTAGTTGCTCATTATACAATTGTTGTAATACAAATTTAAGATGCTTTAGATGTTCATCTTTCATTCTACTGAAAATCAAGATATCATCTAAGTATACAACAACAAATTTACCAATAAAATCTTTAAGCACTTCATTCATGAGTCTCATGAATGTACTAGGATCATTAGTGAAACCAAATGACATAACAAGCCACTCATAAAGTCCTTCATTAGTTTTGAAGGTTGTTTTCCAATCATCACCGTCCTTTATCCTGATCTGGTGGTAACCACTCTTGAGATCAGTCTTTGTGAAAAAATTTGCACCTCCCAAGCAATCCATCAAATCTTCAATCCTTGGGATAGGGAATCTATATCTGATAGTGATTACGTTAATGGCTCTTGAATCTATGCATATCCTCCATGTTCCTCCTTTCTTTGGTGCTAACATTGTAGGTACAACACAAGGAATTATGCTCTTCCTTATCAAACCTTGATCTAACAACTCTTGTATTTGCCTAGCCACTTCTTTATTTTTTTTAGGGGTCATCTTATAGGTTGTTTTGTTGGGTAATGAGGCTCCTAGAATGAAGTTAATTTGATGGCTCATGGCTCTAGTAGGTGGTAGAGTTGTTGGTGCTCCATCACTTATGGTTTCTTTAAAGTTGTCTAGTATTTGCTGCACTTCATGAGGTATTTGAACCTTCTTTTCTTCCTTTGGTTTCACTATGAGAGCAAATCCCACTCCTTCACCCTCTTCAAGAGTGTTTATGAACTCTTTTTCACTCACCAACAAGACATTTGGGTTTTTGGACTTGCTGCCCTCTCCTTCATCATTTAAGGACTGAATTTTATATGTGACTCCATCTTTTTGTAAAGAATAAGAGTTCTTCTCACCATTATGAATGGCTTTTCTATCAAATTGCCACAACCTACACAGAAGTAGGTGGCAAGCATCCATTGGGAGTATATCACACATGATTTTATCCTTATAACCCCCTATTGTGAACTCAACCCAAGATTGTTCATTCACCACCACATGTTGCTCCTCATTGAGCCAAGTGACCTTATACAGACTACTATGTGGAACTCTCTCCAATTTATGTTTATTTGTTGCTTCCTTTGACACAATATTGTCTATAGACCCTGAATCTATCACCACTCTGCAAACCTTACCAATGATCTTGCACTTGATTCTAAATAAATATCTTCTTTGAGTTGGTTCCTCTTTGTTTGGATCCTTGATCAAGACTCTTGTCATCATTAAACTTTCCCCATCTTCTGAAGCTAAACTTACTTCTTGTGTCTTACCACTTGTTGCATCTTCTTGTACATATGTCACCCTTCTTTCACCTCCTTGAGATGAAGAAGATTTCTCAGGGCATCTATAGGTGGGATGACCCAACTTCTAGCAATTGTAACACTTCATGGTGGAGAAGTAGGACCCTCTTCCTAGTCCACTAGATCTACCTCTTCCTGGGTTGCTAGATCCCCTTCCTCTATAGCTTCTCTTGCTATTAGAATCCCCACTTTTCTCTATAATTTTGTACTCTCCTTGAGACCTTTGATCAGCTCCTCTTCCACCAAAATTGCCTCTATGGCCTCTACCATCTCTTCCCCTACCTCTGCCTCTATTGCTTTGTTCTTGCTTCTTCCTACTTTTCTCTTCCACTTTGAGTGCCAGTTGGTAGCACTTCTGCATTGTATTGGGACACAAAAAACTCAACTCTTCTTGTATATTCCATCTCAAGCCATTGAGATATCTTGCAAATTTTATATTCTCATATTCCACAACCTTTGACCTCAAACATAGTCTTTGAAACTCCTCTGTATAGTTGCTCACATCTAACTCCCTTTGCCTCAAATTTTACCTCTTCTTATGTAATTGGATTTCATAATCATCTGGTATGTAGGTTTCCTTGACCTTAGATACCCTTCCTTTCCAGGTTGCTATAGGTTGTTTCCCCTTTTTTTCTCTCTCAGCTTGAATGAGCTTCCACCATGTTAAGGCAACCCCTCTCAACCTAGACTTAGCTACCTTCACCTTCTGGGCCTCTGTCACCCCATCACATTCAAAGTGATTCTCCAGGCCTTCAATCCACTCTATGACTGAATCTGGATCCATCTTGCCACTAAAAAGTGCTACTACCTTCACCTTCTGGGCCTCTGTCACCCCATCACATTCAAAGTGATTCTCCAGAACTTCAATCCACTCCATGATTGAATCTGGATCCATCTTGCCACTAAAAAGTGCTCTAAATTCTAAGGTTTTTCTACTCAATGCTTTCAAAGCCTTCAAGAAAGGTTCTTGTTCAATAACAAGGTCAAGTATAGGGATCTCATCTTCTATTGCTACCAATTTTCCCTTATCGTCCACCTTATCACTCACTTCTCCAGTCCTGACCTCTACTGAAACTAGTTTTATCTCTAGCTGTTCCAATCTCTCCCTTAGTGCTCTATTTTCCTCTTCTTGGTATTCTACCTTCTTGGCTAACTCAACATTGGTCACCATCTTGAAACTACTCACTTCTACCCAAGACTTGATTCTTGCTCTGATACCACTATGATAGGGAGATACTCAAGAATTGGCTCAATTTGTGTGTTTGCAATCAATTTGGCTTGCAAGTTCCCTCAAAGGTAATTTTTGAAGGTTTTGTCACTTTTTTAGGTACTATTTATTTGATTTCTTTCCTTCTCTAAGCTTCATATCAACCCTAAGATCTTCCTACCATGTCAGTTCTTGTTTTCACTCAAACTTGCTCTCAAGTCTAAAAAAAATGAAACTTAGCTTCTTAGCTCCAAACACTAAGATCACTCACCAAGAGTTGTAGGAGGTTTAGGACATTGTATAACATCCTCTTAGGCTTAATTAAACTTGGTTTTATGGCCTTTCAATTTTTCTTCTTACCTGATTTGAGGAAAAGCTCGAAATAGGGCTACAAGAAAAGAGCCCTAATTAGCCCTCCAAAACTGCTAAAATGCTTATAACTCCACAAACTGCCAAAAAACCTCATGAAACCTTTGAATTTATGGATACCCTTTATAGAAATCTTTCAAATTTGTGCTATGAGGAGGTCCGAAAGGACCGTACAACTGTTGTCCTCTAAATGTGCCTAAAAATAAGGGTTTTCAAGGGTTTTGACTCTTCAAACTCCTTATCACCATTCCAAACTCTTCTTCAGACCACCAAATCTTTTTAGAAGGTCTTTAACATCATTATTAAGCCTTAAAACTTCCTTCCCTACAAGCATAAAGACAAACACTTGATGTGCAACCAAGTTTCAAGAGGAAAAGTGCTCAAAAACCATTGTATTTCAATACTTTGGCTACTCAAAATGCATTTCTCAACTAATTATTCATTAGAACACTCTTCTATATGGCTTGCAAGCTCTGATAAAACTTCATTGCACCTTGGGAAACCAAAATAAGGTTCACTTGGTGTGGGTTTGTAGAACAACTTTGTTTTCACCATGAAAGTTCACTAGCCGGGCTATGGGAGCTCGCCTAGTTAGCAATAAAAACCACTTTCTTTGCCATTGCCAATGAAAAAAAACTTGTATGTACAAGAAGGATATGTAAATAAACTTGAATCTCAGAGGCCATGGAGAAAGAGCCAAATAAAATAAAGTTGCTTCCATTATTGAAGCCAAACCCTTACTCAACCGAGAATAGGGCAAAAATAAAATAATTTTGCTACAATGCTAAAACTCCACACCAGCACACAAACCCAGGTGAGAAAGATTTAACACAACATGGCACAATTTCCCAAATGAAAACAGTACAACCAAATGCTCAGGAAGTATGGACTGTTATACCATTTGGAACAAAAAAGTGTAAGAAAAATGACAAAATCTTGAGTTTTTGTATTGAAATCTTCTTTTCTTTGAATGCCAACCTGATACAAAGTTGTGTGAGGCTTTAAATAGACACTCACCACCCAAATCATGCCCAATTATGAACCAATAACCACCTTTTGCCTTATTTTACAAATTTTCCAAAAATTGTATGTTGCTTGACAACTTTGACAATTTTTAGTACAATGAGCATTTTTGACTTGTGAGCCAAATAGACTTAACTCCACCATGTGAAATGGTTTACTATAACCACACAAACATATTTCAATTCCTAACAAGGATTTATAAGGCGTTTTGACCATTTTTCCACATTTTGCCCATTCTAGGCTTACAAAGCATAAAATGTCAAAAATAGATCAAAAACTCAACAAACAACAAAACCAAGACACAAAGGACACTTAAACACACTAAACACACCCTTTGGACATACAAAAAGTCCATTATTCAATTGAGACCAACATAGTCCATTTCAAACCAAAATTTGATGAAGTACTCCATGAGCTTCACTAGGTGCTCCTGCACCAATTGAGTTCTCTTCGGCTAGCTGATTTGTGGTCTTGTGTTTTGTTTTTGTCATGTGTCTTTTGTGCTTTTTCTTGTTCTTTTTGTCTTGTGTGCTCTTGCATATGTTTGAGTGAGTTAAGATCCTAAGATTGGGGGCTTTTTTCCCTCAAGATTAGTAATTTTCTATACTCCTTGTGGTATTGCTTTGCATATCTCATCTTCATCTCTCTCTTTCTTCTACTTTACCGACAATATTGGCATAAGCCATACTCCTGCTAAAGTGGGGGCTAAATGTAGCGTCATAAAATTATGACCCTAGCAATTTTGACCACGTTTTAGGTCCTCACCCTAGTGACTACATCTTCCTACTAAATTGGGACCCCTCTCTACATCATTCTTCCAAATCTCCTCCTGCTTTAGCCCTTGTGCCACCTTGTGATCCTGTCCAAGCCCCAAAATAGGACAGGTTTTCCCCCCTTAGGATAGGGGCATGGCATCCTTGTCCCGCTTGGACAAGGGTGTGGCGCCTTTGTCCTCCCTCTTTTGGTGGCCCTAAAATGGTTCCATCTGATCCTTGGACATAATTTGCTATTTGGGATTTAATTTCTCCTATGTCGACCTTTGGTGAGATAAAAATTAACCCTCTTAGGAAAGTATATAAGGGGATCTAGTCCTCTCATTTGTATAAGCTAAAATTAGGTAAACAAGTAGAAGGTCTCCATTATTGTCATCAAGCGTTCAAGTCTTTAAGCATTCATCAAGCCTTCTTCCTCTTCATATATTTTCTTCACTCACCCATTGGAGAAACATTAAAACATTCATTTGTAAGAATGTGTGTGTGTTAGGGTTTTGTCACATTACATGTCATTTCATGCAACACTTGCGATTATATTCAAGAAGCAAAACAACCATCATCAATAAATTGCAGATCTACAAGGTATACATTTCCATTATTCACATTTAAGTATTTGCAATTACTTTCTTTTAAGGTTGACTCCTCAACTGGGGTTTGACTAAATAAAACCCCTATCCACAATCCTTCTTATCTTCTTTTCTATGTGCAGGTTGCAGGTGTGCGACAGTAATTGCAGATTTAGGCTTCATTTGCAAAGACGGAAAAACCCTTTTTGACTCACAAATTTTTCAGAGGACCATGCATAACTTACACACAGTCCTGACGAATTTTCTCCAAATTTGTAGTACATATATGTATCAGTCTAAACATCTCAGATCCAAAGTTACAACACGATCCTGAATTGGTAGCTCCTTATTTTATCTATTTTCTCTTCCTTTTTAGCATGGTCAACAAGTCAACATATCTATTTACAAAAGAGGGCAAATTAAATTCCAACACTTGCAATCCACTTAGCATTCATATCCTTATTTCCCTAAGATTTGGTTCTAGTGGATTCAACCCCTCTTTAGAATGTAAAGTGAATTTTTGCATCAAGTGAAAATCATCCTAGTGGTTTCCTTTCTCTCTCCTAGGTGGGGAACCACTAGGATCCAATTTTTCACTTTACATGCTCAACCTTATGCCAATCAGCCTCCATAAAAATATCATAGAGGGACTGAAGACGTGAATTTCGAGTGAGAATAGGAGGATTACCATCCCAAGAATCCAACTAATAAAGAGCCTCAGACCCTGAATGATAAATCCAAAAAATGCTAGCCTTAACCAATTGAGCCCCCAATTTTAGAGTATACCAAATCATAGAACCCCTTCCCTCCAAAGGATAGCTAGGAATATCCAAAGGATTAACCCCTTTAAGATACTTGTGAGTAAGAATCTGAGCCCAAATATGATGTTGACTAGTACACCAGTGCCAATAAAGTTTGACAACTAAAACTTGCCCATTCAAAATAGTAAAATGAAGACCATGGCTCCAATTCTTCCTTGGCCTACACAGATTATTACTTAACTAAGATCTATTTTACATTATGTAAATTACCACTCCAAAGAAATTATCGAGAGAGGGCATCAAATTCCTTGAGGAAATACATAGGAGTCGCTTGAACAAAACACCTATAAATAGGAAGAGCTCAAATGAAAGATTGAAGAAGAGTAACTCTACCAGCAATGGATAACCAACGATGGGTCCAGTGAGCAATCTTAAGACGCAACTTGTCAAGCAGCTGCTGTCAAGAAGCTCTAAGTTGCCTACCAACAATAAGAGGAATACCCAAATAAATAAAGGGAAGAGACCCATTATGAAACCGCAAAATGCTGGCAATCCTGTTCTAAATAGCTTCAAGAGTATTCAAAAATAAAATTGAAGACTTAAGTTCATTGATCTTCTAGCCCAAAGCAACAAGATAAATATCCTAGGTTTGCCTAAAGGAGAGAGCTTCTTGAAGACGAGTCATCCCCATAAGAGCAATATCATCAACAAATTGAAGATGTGAAAGAATTGGCAATCCATTATCCCACCTCCAACCATGAATAACACCCTGGGAAACCTGAGATTTAATGAATCTGCCCAAGCCCTCATCTCTAATAATAAACATATAGGGGGAAAGAGGGTCACCTTGGCGAAGGTCCCTAGACTCCAAAGAGTTGAGAAGGTTCCCCATTCACAATAACAAAGAAAGAAGAAGTGGTAACACAACTCAAAGTCCAACAAACCCATTATGAACTAAAGCCAAAAGCTAAAAGGACTTTTTGTAGAAAATGTCACTAACTCTATCACAAGCTTTGGCCATATCCAACTTTATGAACATAGACTTCTCCTTGGACATTGCCATAGAGTGAATGGCTTCAAAGGCCATCACAACCCCATCTAAAATTTGTCTGCTGGCCACAAAACCCCCTTGCTCTTCTGAGATAAAAAAGGGAGGCAACTTTGAGTCTTTCTGCAATAAATGTAGTAATGACTTTGTAAACAACATTACAAAGAGCAATAGGCTGAAAGTGTTGCGAAAATGGCGTCTCAACCTTTCATTTACATGTATTTATAGTAAGTTTTTATTTGAGCATAAAATGCTCAGAAAATCTCCTCGAAGCTTCTGGTTGGCTAGATAAGCATTCTGATAAAGTTACGTCACAATATCACAGCTAGTTTTGAAGATATTAAATTTTCCATTTTGGAGGGGTCCAATGAAAGGTTTAAATCTAATTTTGAGGAATTTAGAGGCCCCTAAATTCCTTGAAAATTGGATGTAAATGGCATAGCATTTATGAGGCAATAGAGCACTTCGCGAGATTTCTGACGCTTCAAACGATTTGTCAATCGAATACACTATTCTCAATTTATGGCATTTGGAAATTTGTACTCCTGAAATAGGAAATATAAAATACATCGAAGACATAAATGAGTTGTAAAAAGGGAGGGACATGTCATAGGGCATTTAGAAGGGAGATAAGGTTGGCTAAACCTTATTGGGTGGTTTTAGCCCATGGTTTTTTAATACTGTTTGATAGTTTCTTGTTTTGTATCTCCTATATATGAGGTGCATGAGATAGAGGTTGTATGTAAGAGTCTTATAGATATTGAGTTACCTCCAAATCTCTGACTAGTTCTACTCCTGCTAATAGCTTTCTCTTAAAGTATATTGTAATCTATGTTTTATTGTTGAATAATATATTGGCCAACTTTTGGAGTGTGGGGTTTTGTTAGGATAACCAGTGAACAACTGAGAGGGGGGGGGGTTGAATTAGTTGTTAACAGATTATAACTTTTAATTCACAATATAACCTTAAACAAATCAAGTACCGATAGAGCACAAATAGATGTCGGTAGAAACATATACTGGTAAACAATACAACTTAGCAATTAACCAAATAATCAATGCAAAGCAACCATACCACATAACACCATGATTTGTACGTGGAAAACCTGGAAAGGGAAAAACCATAGTGGGAAACCTACCCACAATTAGATGATACTTCTGTAGAAAGTATGTGTTACAATGAGGGGCCTACACTTACAGGAAGGCACACTACCTAGAGCGTACTACTCATTACAAAAGAGTCTCACTGAATACAGAGAGGTTACAACCTTCTCAAGATAAATGGACAACAATCCAATAAGGTGAACTGCTAGAAATAACATCTACTATGCCTGATTACAGTCTCAGTTAAGCTCTATGCCAGAGGACTAAATTCTCTTCTGAATCCAATCCGATCACCAATGATTGATCATCTCCTTTTCCTAAGTGATATTACAATATTCACACATTATATTCCTTGACCATGACCTTTCCTATAACCATGATACTTTACAAAGAGTTTTACCTCTTATTTATACAAACCCTAAGGCCTAAACCAATTAGGTCGTCCACCCAAAAATATTACAATAATATCATTACATAATTCTTTTTTACAATGATATGTCATGTCGGTTTAAGACCAAAATAATAATAGCAAATACATAAACCATCTCGAAACATCTAGGTAACGTGTAGAGTACACACTAGCATGATATCGGTCCATAACCTAGATAGGTACTAGAACTATTTTGGGTCCACCACACCAAAGCAACATCTTCTAGCAATTGAAACACGATCAACGAACATCTTCAACAATATCAAGAAGCTACACCAACAACACTTATGCATCCTGTCATAATTCTTCATTGAAAGCTCTGTCGGTAAAGCCTTAAACTAGTACCGGTAAGGGTTTACCAGTGTGTATGATAACAACCAATTGCCAAGCCAATACCAACTGACCAAAACACGCTTATGGAGCATATAACACATGAAATCCAATACACTTCACTGATCCAATCATGTCAAAAGTGCCAACCAGATAATCTCTTCTGCCGGTAACACTAGATCTTATATCGGTAACCTATTTGCCGGTATAACCATCCATATCAGCCAGTGTGAATCTATCTGCCGGTAACAACTAGTGTTGACATCAATGACAAAACATGGAAGCCACACATAATCAATTCATCCATAATCCCAACAATCTCCCCCTTTGGCATTGATGGCAACACTAGATATGGAAAACATCTAAGTACCATGAAATTCCAAACAAGTCTCCCCCTTTGGAAGACAACCAACAATCAATAGCTCTCCCCAAGTGAATGATATCTCTCTAAGGCTCTGAACAAATCTTTCTCCCTAATGTATACAACTTTTCTTTTATTTTCACATCAATATCTCTCCCCCTTTGACATCAATGCCAGAAATCAGACAAAAATATCAAAGCAATGATATAAACCTCTGACTACTCCCCCTGAGTAGTAGCACCATTCATCAGTGTCAGAATGAACAATGTTCCTGATAATGCATATTGGACTGATGACAAACTTCATCAATCAAGTCTCTACCGAAGGGGCAAAAACCCCTAACCTATCTCTCGAGTATTCAAATAATTCCTTAGACAACTGTTCAGTGAATATGTCTGCAATTTGTTCCTTAGTGTTCACATAAACCAATTTGACTTCCTTTGCTTCTACCTTGTCCTTCAGAAATTTATACTTTATTGAAGTTTTAGAGTGAAATACCAGATTCTTAGACATGTCAATAGTTGCAGAGTTATCACAGTAGATGGCGAGTTAAAACATTAGCATATTTTTATCCCCAGAGCTCTTAAGTTTTTCTCATATTTTGATTTACATGATAGTAATGATGTATCAAAAGTTGACTATATGTATTTCAAATGTTAGCCTGAACCTATTAAAACATGTTTTGCCTTTTCCCATTTATTCCTGCAGCCATGTTATTCATTCTTGTTGCCATGCAGATTGTCTTAGGCAATATCATGTGTGAAATCAATAGATGTTTTGATTAATTAAAATAGATGTGTATGTTATTTCTTTTGAATTGAAGGGAATAAAATGATGTTGTGGTGGAAGCTCTCCTATCACACCAATTGCAGAAAGAGATATTCAAGGAGCTGATTGAAAGATCGAATCAACATAAAATGTTGATGAGCATAAGGAACAACAGAGGACAAATAATCACGCAAAACTTACCGATGTCTTACTCAAGTGGGCATTAGTGTTGTAAATATTGCTACAATATGTTATGACTATGGTTTGGTTTAGATCCACATTATCAGTGACTTAACTCTGACTGTTTCCTTTCTTGATTAATTATCCGCCTCTTCTTATCGGCGTGATCTGTGTTGTAGGAAGTAGTTGTTTTCTTTTAAATAAGGTCTTTATCTCTTTTCGTAGGTTAGAAAGAAAAGAGAAGAAGCAGAGCAGAGGATTTTAGAAATAAAGTTACAAGTGTTTTGAATTTCTTTTTTATTCTGAATTATGTAATGGCTTTTGAGGAACAATGAATAAAGATATGTTATTCTGAGAACTTAGAATTGTTTTGGAAGTCTGGAAGCACTCATCCAAGGGGGCCCACTTGGTGAGTGTTCCTGTGCCTTTGTTAAAATTAGTTTTTATTCTTTAGCTGCAGTAGACGTTCTTGCATTGACTGTTCCTGTAGCCATTGGAAACAGATCCATTGATTGTTCCTACAGCCAAACCAAAACAAAGTAATTCTTGTTTGGCAGCATTGAACTTAGCCAGTATTTCTTGAATGAATTTATGTTAATGCAATTTTTTTCTTGTAGCCTTCCAATAGTTTCAATTCTTGCTTACCTTTTTCACATAGATGTTAGTTGTTGCAGTAATGCAGGGTAGCTATCACAGGAACTTAGTGCATATATAGTGCAGACCCATTTCAAGTATTACATCCCTGGGTTGACAATCAAATGAACAGTAGCTATGAAAATAGTAACTTCACAAAGTGAATGTCCAAACTTTGGGTTGAGACTTCAACTAGAGTTATTATTCTTATTGTTGGGTTGAACATTTTTGGTGCCGTTGCCAAGGATGGTGTCAAACTAAGAACCTATTATGGATTACTTCTTCAGTTTTCAGTTAATTATTTTTTTTGACATACCTGATTTTTCCTAAAAATTGTATGAACCTGCATGCATAGGCGAAGAAGAGATGCTCTAGGTAGATTTCTACCCAGTCATCCTAATCATGCAGAAATTGATTCCCCAGATATAAATCCTTTTGCTGAACTTTATCAAACTCTAGAGAATTTGAACCACCCTGAATCTGAATTTCCTGAAGGTAGCCTTCATTTCCTTTTTGGACCACCAGAAGAAGAATTTCATTTAGTAACTCCCCCCACAAGTCCAATGCAAGGAAACCCACCTCCTGGTGGAAATAATCCACCCCCACCCATGGAACCAACATTTGAGTTTCCTATCTCAGACCAGCATGATAATGCTAATCTAAAGAACATTCCGACTTCTTCTCTCCCTAAATTCTATGGATTAGTGATAGAGGATTCAGACACATTTCTATTTGAGTTTGATGTTCTCTGTAGGAGTTTTGATTATACTACAGATGCCCATAGACTCAAAATATTTCCTGCTACGTTGAAAGAATCATCTTTAAGATGGTTTATGAGTGTAGCGTCCTAAAATTGCGACACTTGCAATTTCGACTGCATTTGGGTCTTCACGATGGCGGTGCAACATTGAACCTGGATGGAGACCTCGAAACCTGTTTACGACATCAAAAACTGCATTTTCCTGCACCTTGGCATGATCCCTCCTTGCACCCTGCTGTCCCGGGAGGTGGGACCATGGCGCCCAATGCCCTGGTCCCTGGCCCTATTTTGAGCTCGGTCTCCTTTTGGGCATCGGGTCTTTAAGTTTGCAAATTGGAAAATATTGTTTCTAGGTCAGCCTAAGGTCGGGAAAATCAGTCTATCAGCCCTAATTGACAAGTATATAAACTACTTTTCCTCTCCTAGAAAGAGAGAAAAAGAAAAGGAGGACATATATGTGCAAAGACGCGGAAGCAATATTCAAACATTCAAACATTCAAGCATTCAAGCATTCCTTCAAGCAATTGAGCATTCTAAGTCTCCATTCAAGGCTAGGTGTTGCATTCAAGACAAGGATTCAACCATTGAAGAGGAGATCACTTACAACACATTACATACAACATACATTACACCTTCGCATGTTGCAGGTACGCGGCTGTAATTGAAGATCTGGAATCCTTGTGTAGAGACGAACAGATCCACCTTCGTTTCACGGATTTTTCGGAGGACCGTGTGCACGCCGGGCGCCATCGTCCCATCAACTTTCGCTCAAATTTGTAGAACAGCACCGTCTCAACATTTTACTGCTAATTCTAGGTCCGTAGCTTCATCCTGTATCCCTATCTCTGTTTATAAGCGAATCTTTCCTATTTTACATGCATTCCTAGTTCAATCATTCTATCTACATTTCTTTACAAAAGAGGGTATCCTTGATGTCTTAACCCTTGAAACTCATTTAAAATCCAATCCTGCATTGTGTGGGATTGGATCTTGTGGGTTTCAACCCCTCTTTTGAATGTAAAGTCCCTCCTAAGTGAAAACCATCAACCCTAGTGACCTCCCTTCTCTCTCCTCAGAGTTGGGGAGGGGAGAACGACTAGGGTTCGATTTTTTCGCTTTACATTTTGGTGAACCCAACGTGAACATCCTAATTCTGATTATTCATGGTTAGATCTGAAAAATTTGCTCCCTTAATTACATTTCCATGTTTGATCTTTTGCAAATTTTAGAGGCTAATTGCATAAAAACCCTAAAATTTTCTTTTTAGTAATTAAACTTGTGGAATGTTTAATTGTTAATGCTTGTTTCAGTTCTACCCTTCTATTGCAAATTATCAATTCATATTTGTGCTTTAATTCTGAAAGTTAAGTGGTTAAATGTCAAAACCCTAATTTTTAAAACCTTCTTGATTCAACCTTTGACTGATAATTTCACTAATCAAAACACCTCCAAATCGGCTGTAACTTTGGATTCCGCAATAAAATCACAATATCTCTCATCCTTGAAAATTTGGAAAAAAGTTACGAGGACTATGTGCACCTTGAGCGCCATCGTCCCCGACATTTTTTCCGAAATTTCGGGAGCTAGATCTTACTATATTTTTTTGCTAAAATCCAGAATTTTGGCTGATTTTATCAATTTTAACACTTTCAAAATTAAAGTCAAAGTTGGTCTAGCGATTGCTTGGATTGAGGCTTCTAATCATTCAAAAATTGTTGAAATTGAAATTTGTGTTAAAATTGTGTTTCTTACAGTCCTAAATCTGAAAAGTGTGTTGGCATTCATTCGAAATTTCAGTGCTTTATTCAAATTCTTGCAGTTTGTGACTTTTGAAATTAAGTGTTTAATTGAAGCAACTCTGATTTCCACTTTCAAAATTGAATTTTGCGTGAAATTGAGTCAACTTTTAAATTTCAAATCTTGCATTACTTTCAGTATTCCCTCTAAAATCATAAAATTCAAAATTTCAGTTTCCCTCTCCTTTTCAAAATTCAAATTTTACATTTTTCAACAATCTTGGTAGGGTTCAATTTTGAGATTGCAACTTTAATTTGGCCTATCTACAGATCGTAAAATCACTCAATTTTTTCAGATTAGCTTTAAAATCATCATAACTTTCATCCCTGAAAATTTCGAAAAAAGTTGCGAGGACCGTGTGCACTCCGTTCGCCACGGTCCCTGACATTTTTTCTAAAACTTCGGGAGATTGTCCTGATTGCATTTAATAGCTTAAATCTAGGAGATTGGCTGATTTTATTGAAATTTGTTACCTCTAAAATTCAAAGTCTTCTCTCTCTCTTTAGTGCATGAGTTTTACAACAATAAGCCCTACTTACATTATTCCCGTTAGACGAAGCCTTAGAATTAAGTCTTTCCAAGGTTTAATTACTGAGGAGATGGAACCTAATTTGAATGGCCTTTTTAACGAGGACATGGGTAATTCCTCTTATCCTCTTAATGATGAAGAAGCTCTCCATGAGGTTTCTGTAGAACAACTTTCGAAATTGGATAACCAATTTGATGATTTTCGATAATGGACGTCTCAAGAATACCCCGACAGTGAAGCTCTTTCATTAATTGAGGGTCTAAAACGTATGGTTCAAAGTGATAAGAATGGAATTGATATTTTGCATGGTATTGCACACATTGTGGATTCGAATGTGATGCCGATGAAGAGTTGTGCCGAAACCTTAGGATATACACAACCTCCTACTCAAGTCAATCATTCTATTCCTTTGACAACTCCTATTGCTAGTATACCTACCTTTACATCAAACATAATGACTACTTCAATACAAGACATTCCACCTATGATCACCAGTCATGGGGGAAATCCCTCTTCTTCAATCAACCCTCTTCCTTCATTCAATCCAACTTCTTCATTCATTCTTTCAATGAGTGTTCCTATTATATCTCCACAAATGAACATGACGCAAGGGGGCAATTCATTTAACCCTTCCATTCCTCCTTGTAGTGCTCCTCCTTTCCAATCATCTCTTATGACTAACTATCATAGTATTCCACCACCTTACTCTCAATCAATACCTTCTTTCAATAACATAATACCTCCATCACAATCTAACACGTCTAATATGAACTCTTCGACTGAAGCGACCATTAATAATCTTGCACAAACTGTCTCTTCTTTGCAGCAACAAATTGCCTCTATGAATCAATCTAAGTTTAGTGTGCCCACATTTGATGTTGCAAGCCCACTTTCTCTTGACATTGTTCGAGCTATCCCCCCTAAACATGTTGAAATTCCACATTTGGAGCTTTATAATGGTAAGGGTGATCCTCTAACACATGTTAAGACCTTTCAAACAATATGTACTGATTTTGCTTATGACCAAAGGTTGCTTGCAAAACTGTTTACTAGAACATTAAGAGATAAAGCCCTACAATGGTATTGCTTGTTGCCTTCTTATTCTATTACTTCTTTCGAACAACTTGCCAATGCTTTTATTCAACAATTTCAAAACAATATAAGTCCTAAAGTTACTTTGATTGATTTAATGCATTGTAAACAAGGTGTTAAAGAAAAAGTGACTGATTTCATTGGTAGATATAAGCATTTGTATGCTCAGATTTCTTTTCCAGTACCTGACAATGATATTCAAAGAATCTTTATTTCTAATTTACAAAAAGATATTAGACAAAAACTTTTGTTTTCTGAGTTTACTTCTTTCCAACAGTTGTGCGCAACTCTTCACAATTATCAACTGACTGTAAGTCAAATGGAACAAGCAAATCCTATGGCTCTGAGTGATAAGGCTGATAGTAGTCAACAACCATTTGGGAAGTTAAAACCGAATAGAGAGTCCATTAAATTCAATGAAAACATCATCAACAACAATGTGAATGCAGCATCAGGTGTGCCTCCTATTTCTAAGTTTTTCAAGAAAGAAAGAAAGTTTACTCCTTTGAATGAATCATTGCATAATATTATGAATAAGTTATTGGAACAAAATGTGCTTACTCTTCCTCCTATAAGGCAAATAGATCCTGCAAAGATTAATTCACCCTATTTTGATAACAAATCTTTTTGTCAATTTCATCGTCATCCTGGGCATGATACTGAAAAATGTTTTGCTTTAAAGGGTAAAATTCAAGATTTGATTGATAATAATACTATCTCTGTTTCTGGTGTGAATGATAAAGGCAACACATCTGTAGCTCCTCCTAACCAAAATCTTAAGATTTTTACTGATCCATTGCCTTCTCATACCTCTAATGCGATTGATACTACTGATTCCTCTATCTCACCTGATGATCTCGTGTCTATGACTCCGAATGTGATTAACTTTGTGGAACAACAAAAAATCCCTAAAGAACCTTCCATCACATTTGATTCCAGTGAAACTATCAGGGCACCTGATGGTCCTTTATATATAGTTGCCAAAGTCAAGAATACACCTTCTCGTGGAGTGCTTATTGATCCTTCTTGCATGGTTAATGTCATTACTGAAGAATTTCTTTTTACTTTGCAATTGAATCAAGTGATCTATGATGAAACAAATGTGGTTGTGAAATTATTTGATGCATTTTCTTCTCCTGCAATTGGTTCTATTACATTACCTATTGAGGTCCATGACAAATCCCTTGATGTGGACTTTGCTATTATTCCATCATCCGAACAATTTCGTGTGAAGCTAGGCTATCCTTGGCTATCTTCCATGAAAGCTATTGCTTCTCCTATTCACAAGTGCTTGAAATTTCCCTATAATGGTGAAGTTGTTACTGTCAATCATAGCCTCTTTAAACCAGCTGAAAGAACTTCTAGCGTTCCTATTGATTATTTTTGGCCTAAACAATTTCAATCTCTTCCACCGCAAAGTGACCATCTTTTCAAATCTTATCAAAAGTGGAAGAAAGATATGATCCTATCTCTAAGTGAACCTAGAACACCCAAACTTGACATTCCTACCATTCTTGAGAAGGAAGTTCTTCCTTTGAAAGATAAAACTAATGTCTTTCCTCAAGAAAATTCCCAACCCATCCCTGTGAATGTGACTATGCCTATATCTAATAAACTTCCTAAAAGTAGACCTATACCTCCTCGTCATGATGGGCTTGGTCTCCTTCCTAAACCAAATATTCCTCCTTTATATGGAGCAATTCCTCCTCCTTCCTCTTATGGAGAGAAGAGAGCTTCCTCTTCTCCTATTGTTCAACCTAAGAGACCACAACCTAAACACCCAAGTGATAAGGATGAGAACATTCCTCCTCCTCAATCTTCTCAACTTCCTGCTAAGACTAGACGAAATCGCTCTGCACGTGAACGCCGACGAAAGCGTCGTCTTAGAGCTCAGGCAGCTGCTTCTCAAACTTTGCAATCCCCAAAAACACCTTCAGCCAGTATTATTCCATTTTCTCCTCAGCCGAAGATTGAGCCGAAATCTCCTAAACATAAGATGCATGATGGTCTTGATCGTGTGCGAGTTAAAGATCCTATTTTTATAAATCTTGATGATGATATAGATGAAAATTTTATTCATGATGAAAATGTTACTCCTATTCATTCTGATAGTAAATATGAATATGTTGATGTTGATAACCATTTATCTAATGAATTTTCTAAAGCACTTATCCTAGCCCTAGACAAGAACAACGTGGCTTGGAACATGAACATAGCCCTTGTTTGGATCTTGTGATAGCTCCATCTACTGTGTTGGATGTTCCTCCTCTAGCGTGTTTCCTACCTTCCCGAAATATTGATCAGCAAGATCGGGGGGTAGATGACGTGCTAGACTAGTTCATTAGCATAGCAGACTCTCTCCTCCTCTCTTGATCTCTTTTGTTACTTCTTCTATGTGTTATTCTTATTCTTCTATTTGTTGTCCTTAGTGTTGTCTACTTGAGGACGATGCAAAGTATTGAGATCTCTTTTGGTCTCTCTCATGTTGACTCAAAAGACACATGTGTTCCCTTCTTCTAGGTGACCTTCCTTGATTGGGGAATGAAGAACAATTATGCATACATACATATGATATACATGAATTATCATACAGCATACTGACCCCGAGGAAAGCGAAGTCACCTTGTGCGTTGTGTTTTGTGTCTATTATCCTTGGGCTTATCTCACACTTGGGGGCTAAATCCTTGTGATAACGTGCTCCTTTCTCATTTCTTATATGTATCACTACCTTAAAGCAATCACCCCCAGTGAGGCGTGTGCGATCGCTTTAACGTAGGGGGGCATACATCCTGTTCATATCTCTTCAAGATACTTGAAAATTTCTTGACAAATTTAGCTTTGCCTTGAAAATTTTTGATATCTTTCTTGCATGACTCATAGTGAGGGAACCTTACTACTGACAGTCATGGTTCTCCCTCATGATCTTCCCTTTTACTTTGTCAATCGAAGTCGTAAGATCCTTAGTCCACTGGGGGCTTGGTGGTGGTGAAAGTTTTTCAATGTTGTTTCCTTGTACTTTACTGGAAGTATTGGTGTACGCTTATACTCCCGCTAAAGTGGGGGCTAAATGTAGCATCCTAAAATTGCGACACTTGCAATTTCGACTGCATTTGGGTCTTCACGATGGCGGTGCAACATTGAACCTGGATGGAGACCCCGAAACCTATTTACGACATCAAAAACTGCATTTTCCTGCACCTTGGCATGATCCCTCCTTGCACCCTGCTATCCCAGGAGGTGGGACCATGGCGCCCAGCGCCCTGGTCCCCCAGGACCATGGTGCCCAGCGCCTTGGTCCCTGGCCCTATTTTGGGCCCGGTCTCCTTTTGGGCATCGGGTCTTTAAGTTTGCAAATTGGAAAATATTGTTTCTAGGTCGGCCTAAGGTCGGGAAAATCAGTCTATCAGCCCTAATTGACAAGTATATGAACTACTTTTCCTCTCCTAGAAAGAGAAAAAAAAAAAGGAGGACATATATGTGCAAAGACGCGGAAGCAATATTCAAACATTCAAACATTCAAGCATTCAAGCATTCCTTCAAGCAATTGAGCATTCTAAGTCTCCATTCAAGGCTAGGTGTTGCATTCAAGACAAGGATTCAACCATTGAAGAGGAGATCACTTACAACACATTACATACAACATACATTACACCTTCGCATGTTGCAGGTACGCGGCTGTAATTGAAGATCTGGAATCCTTGTGCAGAGACGAACAGATCCACCTTCGTTTCGCGGATTTTTCGGAGGACCGTGTGCACGCCGGGCGCCATCGTCCCGTCAACTTTCGCTCAAATTTGCAGAACATCACCGTCTCGACATTTTACTGCTAATTCCAGGTCCGCAGCTTCATCTTGTATCCCTATCTCTGTTTATAAGCGAATCTTTCCTATTTTACATGCATTCCTAGTTCAATCATTCTATCTACATTTCTTTACAAAAGAGGGTATCCTTGATGTCTTAACCCTTGAAACTCATTTACAATCCAATCCTGCATTGTGTGGGATTGGATCTTGTGGGTTTCAACCCCTCTTTTGAATGTAAAGTCCCTCCTAAGTGAAAACCATCAACCCTAGTGACCTCCCTTCTCTCTCCTCGGAGTTGGGGAGGGGAGAACGACTAGGGTTCGATTTTTCCGCTTTACAATGAGTTTGGGTAGTAGCACAATCAATACATGGGACGAGATGAAACAATTGTTTCTTGCAAAGTATTAAGATTATTGTAGAGGCATTGATCGCCACGGGGATGATATTTTTAGAATGACATAGAAAGAAGATGAGAGTCTTGAAGATTATCTGGAAAGGTTTATGTTTAGTGTCAAAAAGTTCAAGCATAACACTCTAAATGAAGATTCCCTCAAGCTGATATTTTTAAGGAGAAGCAGTGATGAATGCACTGATGCTTTGGATCTTATGGGAGGAGGTGATTTTACACAATCTACATGGACTGAAACAGGACAAATTTGTAAGAAGTATTCTAGATCATCTTTTTAAAAAAACAGGCATTTCAAGCCAGGGGTTCCTTCATCAACATCTAGTATTGGAGTTTTTAGAATGGAACTTAGCCATTTGTTGAAGGACTTTAAGGAGGATATCATAAACAATATGGCTACTTGGTTGGATACACTCTCAGCTAAGAAGAAGCATGAAGAAGTTGATGCATTTCTTGCAGAATTTTGCCCTCATTGTAGACAAAAGAAAAAAGACTGCAGATGTAAAATGGTTGCAAATCTTGAAGTTCCTAACTTCAAGCCAATACAAGGTGATGATGAACAAGTTTTCTATGTTGCAGGCCAAATTTCCAAAGACAAGGTATGCCACCTGATCCACTTTCTTTTTCTGGTTATAGTGGAAATTCTTATGTACCAAATAATCAATGGCAATCACTGTATGCTCAAAATTTTGGTAGTTATCCAAACTGGTATGGTCCTCAAGGCCAAGGGCAATATTTTGCTAGTTAAACTCCACAGTGACAACAACCACAAGGAAATTGGTCTCCACCTCAAGCACAATGGCAACAATTTCAAGGGAATTGGCAACCTAATCCTCAATGGAGGGGGAGTCAACCATGGACTAATCAGTCATTTGGATATCAACAACCACAACCGCCTGCAATAATACCTTCCCCTCCACCCACTTCCGTTCCACCTAAGCCTACATAGTTGCCCACTCAGCTAATGCCGAATCCTAATATTAATTCTCAACAACAACAACAATAAGTTTATTCAACTGATCCTAATCAATACTGTTAGTCAACAGATTTGTCTTTTATACATTATATTCTTAAATCTCTGTATGCCCATTAATTAAAAGACAAAAGCAACTAACAGTTGGATAATTTTAGGAATAATTATCCTCTGCATAAGGGTACAGCTCCCCAACAAAGAATGATTTTCAATCAGCTCTGATTATAGTAATTTAATTTGCATACTTTTTACCCGAAAGTACTTAAAGGTAGATTTATATTCACTTGTCAGCACATAATGAATATATTCTCAATTAACAACACCAATTTAATCATGAAGTTCATAGACTTCAAGCATTTGTTTCTTTTTGAGGGAAAAGCATTTTACATGCATTCACATATAATGAGAAGAAAAGAAACAAACTCCAGATTCAAACTAAATCCACACAGAGATTATCATCCAAATCTATTAAACTCACAGATTTAATACTACAAAACTTGCAACAATTTTATTTATAAAAATTGTTCTCTTCTTTCTCAAAACATTATGAAAAAACAGATCTTTATCTATTGCATTCCTTTTTCCCCCAAAATCTTTCGGAACTAAACAGAGTCTTTTTCATCCCTTAAATAGCCACAACAAGGCTTACAGTAAAGCGGGAAACACGGAAAAACTAACTTTCTGCCCCGTGAAGTTCAACAAAATTTACCAAATGAAACTATCTTTTTTCACTACTAGAAAACAGAGCCTATTTTCTAGAAAACATGAAAGCAATTTCAAGAAATAGATTCTTTCTTCCAATCAGAATATGCCGTAATGAAGTGCTGGATAACAGGCTTATGTGGAAGCCCCACGTGTGCTATGCGCTGCTTCCACACCTCCTTTTCTTTGTGAACCTGTGCAACTTTATCAAAGTGGCTATCCAAATGTCCAATGCATAGGAAGAGAAGCGACTCAATTTTGGCGATAGTAGTTAGGTCATCCGAGACCAAGCCTTTAGCCTCCTTCACATAGTTAATCTTTTTCTCAAAAGATTTTGTTATTACTTCGATGGTCTCTAGTGTCCCGTCTCTTTTTAGGCACTTAATTCCAATGCATAAGAGCTCATTGCGCATGGAAGTGGTTAACTCTGCAAGTTGGCCTGCCAATTTTGTGAATTCTTCGTATGCCTGTTTTATCAATGAATTCCTCCATTCAATATTCTTTTGGCAGACATACAAGATGCTATCATCCAGTCCTGGCACTGGTTTCTCGGTTAGGAATTTCATAACTCCGTAAGTTTGTACTTCTCGCATCTGTGTAGTCCTTGTTGCCCATTCCACCTCTTCATTTTTCCAATTACTTATTTCAGTCTCCAATTCCTTCATTACTTTTATTGCCCCATTATGAACTTTACTCAGGTTCCCAAAATACGCAGCTCCAGATTTTCGCATCTGCTCCAACCACTCCATCACAGTCTCTGTTATCAGTCTACATTTCTGTATTTGTTCCAAGGTTTTTCTGATTGACTGGGGACTTCGGATCAAATGATGTAGGCAATTGTGACAAGGGTTGAGGATTCAGACTGTTTACTGCCTCAATGTACTCTGCCATTCGACGCAACATCTCCTTCATTCGATGTTTGTCCCTTTCATCTTTCCAAGTCCTTGTGATAATCTTCTTGGTTGAAGCTTCAAGATGAAGAACGTCTTTGGCATGAGTAGCAGTCCCTATGTTTACTTTTTCAACATTAAAATCTTGAACTGTAGGATTTTCAATCTTGGCATATGTCAATGGATGTGCAATCTCTACCACCCAACCTCCACTATCAACATCAAAATCAATTTTTGACATAGTCTTTGATTTCTTGGCTTTAGGAGTCTTTCCTAGGCACTTAATCACCATATCTTCCATCGGAATGGATGCGGGGACTATGTTTCTCTTCTTGCTACCAAGCATATTATCTAACTAGACTGGGCCTGTGGAGACTGGAGTCTTTACAGAATCAGTACCTGCATCTTTTTCATTTCTTATTACCATGATAGAATCTACCTGAAAGGTTTCCTGTGCTTACTGGCTAGTTTCCTCATCATCTAGATTTTGTTGCTCTGAACCTGGATTATCTTGAAGGGCATCCATTTCAAGATCAACCACTACTGTGTCTGGAGGAAAGGACCTTCTTTTACTCCTGGTT
Source organism: Cryptomeria japonica (assembly GCF_030272615.1). NCBI lineage: Eukaryota > Viridiplantae > Streptophyta > Pinopsida > Cupressales > Cupressaceae > Cryptomeria > Cryptomeria japonica. The sequence goes on from NC_081409.1 coordinate 18,433,786, forward strand.
TTAGAGCAGGCAACTCTAATAGGAATCAATTGCCCTGCTCTTCTGCTCACCTTTATCCCTTTTGTGAGAATGACCTGCATCACAAGATTGAATAAATGTATTAGAAACCAGGCTCTTAGAGGATGAAGTTGAACCCTTTTGCCGACTTTGCCTCAATCGGTGTTGCTTAAGCCATTTCTCTGTTCTTCGTATGACCATGAGGGTTCTAGCCTGAATATCTTCCTCCTCATTTTTCTCCCAATCTATCTCTAGGATTACCTCTGGCTGTTTATCTTCAACAAACTGTGGATCAATTAAATCTTTTCCATCTTCCTCAATATGAGCAGTGTTCATTTCCAGGCCATACTCTCTTACTTGTTGCATAGTGAATCTTAGGTGAGCTCTTCTCCGAACCTCATATTCATCCTCACAGTTTATCCAGAAATCTTCTAGACTCAGCATATGCTGGAAATGTTCACTAATTGTAAGATGAGCCGTTGCAAAACCTTTAATATCAAAGTTAGTGCGAGGAATATACAGTTTGAAATTGAATTGTTTGAACTCTAGTTCTAGGTTCAAGGCATCTAAAACAATATTGCAAGTGTAACGTGTTAGTTCAATAGGGAAAGATACTCCTGTTTGATGCTTTTCTTTGTATTTCTTTTTTATATAAGCAAGCTGTCTACTTACTTCCATCAGCACCTGTCTATCAAAGACATACCTCGGCAATTTATAGGGTTCTCCTTCAAAGCCACCAACCCTCAGATAAGTGAACCTAGAAAACTAAATATAGACACCGCCATAGGTACTTATAAACTACATAGCTTCTTCAGTCAATCTCTTATGCATATCTCCCCTCAATTCAAATACTATCCTACCTACGAAAATATTTTGAACCTTATAATAATTCTCAGCTACCCTGTGTTGTTGTAAATGTGGATGGTACTCATAAATTTTCATATTATTCTGCCAAACTTCATGGAATAAACCTGTCCATTGTCTTATACAAGCTAAGAAATATATAAGATAAGAAGACATATAGAAATTCTTGTTCCCAAAGTAGCTTAAACCCTCATGCATTCTCTTTGCAATCAACTCGGCCCAGTCTATATATCTTTTCTCACCAAAGATAACCTGAACAAAGAAATACATCCAATCCTCCTAGTAATAGGCAATCTGATTCCCCTGCATTCTATGTAAGAGAATGATAATGTCCCTTACTTCTTGAATCATGTGATCACGGGTTAATGGGCTGGGCAACCGAGAACCTCCTTTTTGGAATTTCAACAGCCAATTTCTAGCGATAACACTTCGGCAATAGGACTTTTTTTTTTTTTCTTCTGAAAACAGCCCTTGTGACTTGCAAACCATCCAGTCTTCCCCTTTACATCTCTAATACACCTCTCGACAGGGTCATATTTGCTCATACATTCTAAAACTAACTCTGGACATGATACGGCAGGGGGAAATGTTGCGGCTTCAATTAACCCACTGTCTAGAATCTTCTGCATTAATGGGGTATTGGCAGAATCGCGTGCTCTTTCATGAAATTCCTCTAAATTCACTGCTGGCAAGAAGGTGTCTCCTATGTCTGGCAGGGAACAGACTAAACCAGATTTTGGGTCCGGCTAAGGTGGTTTTGGTCTCATCTTTACTTAACAAATAGGAAAAGTGCACAACAAGAAAAATGGATTGAACTAACTGAAATACTGAACAACACTTTTCAATTTACGTAATTTAACAAGCAAGAAAGAAGAACTTTGAGCTCACCTTTCATGCAGAACCGAAAATTAACACAAAGCTGAGGAAAGAAACTACTGTCGTCGCTACTTCCCTACTGACTGATTTGAGCAAACAATAGAGGCCAATAATTTACTTTCAAAGAAACAGACTTATAACATAACCTGAAATGTTGGTTGTATGACTCTTTATGACTCCCGCCTGTCAGATTATTTGTGCCCATTGTGCCGAGAGGATTTGATCCTGACACCTTATTAATTCCCGCGTGCCTTCTCCTTTCATATCTTTCCTCAACATGATTATCTATAGTATAGATTTCATTATCATTCATTTCCCTTGAGGTTCATCATTCAAATCCAGAATATTCCCTTATATGCCGATACTTTATTACTTTGTCTTCAAAATTATCTATCCTCGAACGTTGAACCCTGAACCACTTAAAAGTAGTTCGGAGGTTCAAGTTCAAGACTGCACTAGAGAACAAAACATTCAGCTAAACAAGGACTCACATTTTATGAACGTGAATCACAAAAGACTCAATACAAGATGTTTGAACCTTGAACCTTGAACCATGAACCACTAACAAGAAGGTTCAAAGGTTCAAGTTCAACGACAATTTTCACAAAGTCTATTGACGCCCTATTAAACACAACCATTACTTTATAAACTGACTTTGAACTTTTAACCACTTTTTTGAAAGGTTCAAGGTTCAAGTTCAAGAAAGGTCACAAAACGAAGACTTTCTTTGGATGTGGAAAAATTAAAAGAGCAGACTAACAAATACCCAACCTATTCTTTATCTATAAGTGATATTTACCTCAGATCCGGGACAACTTTGCCTAATCCATCCCCTCCAGGTATAACTGAAATGCCCGAAGAATAAGAAATCTCTAGCCCAACAACCACAATACCTTAGAAATAGAGACTACCCCCATTTCCCCAGAGATTGCAAGAAAAGGAGGTTCTTACAGAACATGAGCAAGGTTTTGATATTATAGATCAATTGAAACATCTATGTATTAAAATCCCATTGTTACAAGCAATAAAAGATGTTCCTATATACAATAAGACACTTAAGGAAGCATGTCTAAAAAATTATGGCAGAAAGAAGAAAGATCCGCAAACAATGCATGTAATGGATCAACTGGCAGATATTATGCTAGGGAAAGTTTGAATTCCTAAGTACTCTAATCCTAGTAGTCCTATTGTGAATATAGTCATTAATGGCACTCGGATAAAAAATGTTTTGGTTGATTTAGGAGTAGCCATTAATGTTATAATAAGAGAGGTAATGCAGCGGCTTGAAATTAATAGTCTCGTACCTACACCTACAATCCTACAGCTTGCTGTCAGCTCTACAGTTTGACCTGATGGTATGATTGAAGATATAGTTGTTACTTTGGATTCATGGGAATACCCTACAAACTTTATGATCCTATCTCTAAAGGAAACATTAGGAGGATATCCGTTGATTTTGGGAAGACCTTGGCTTGCCACGACTGATGCATATATTGGATGTAGATAAGGGGATATGACTATTTCAGATGACAACTCTACAAAAACATTAGCTATGTATTCTCCTGCTCAGCCCCAGTTTGATCATCAACAAGCCGTTTGGCCTAATTTGGGAGAAGAATCTGAATGAGTTGACTCTATTAATCACCTTATGATGATTAATAAAGGGCCATTCATTCAATTCCATGATGAAGACTCGATTATTTATAAAATTCTGACAAATGAGTTAAGACAAGAACAATAATTGCAGGAGTTAGTACCAAATATTGCAAATTCAGACTTTCCTGTAGCCACTGATATATTGCATACTTTGTTGCCGCAGGAAGTATGTACTTCTCATTTTTCTGATATATCCCAAATTGATCTTACTATCAAAATAAAAGTTGATTTGAATAAATATTTGAATATCAACAGTGATCTTGTGGAAACTCAAAAAGTGGCACTTATGGATTTGATCAATGTCATAAACATGCCTTTGCATGGGATTACAAGGATATGCTTGGAATTGATTCAATAGTTTGTACCCACCATATCTACATAAAAGAAGACTATAGCCCACTTAGACAGCCACAAAGAAGAATCAATCATGCATTAAAAGAAATAGTTAAAGAGGAATTGCAAAAGTTGTTAAAAGCTAGGTTTATCTATCCTATCTCTGATAGTCAATGGGCATCACCTTTGGTAATAGTTCCTAAGAAAGGAGGAAAATGGAGAGTATGTGTTGATTACAAAGCGTTGAACTTAGCAACCAGAAAAGATCATTTTCTGTTGCCATTTGTGGATCAGGTATTAGACTCTTTGGCTAGGAAGAGATACTTCTCATTTCTTGATGGATTCAGTGGCTACAACCAGATTCAAATTGCCCTAGAGGATCACAAGAAGACTACATTTACTTGTCCTTGGGGAACATATGCATATTTTGTTCTTCCTTTTGGATTATGTAATGCTCCAGCCACTTTTCAAAGAGCAGTAATAAACATATTTTCAGATATTTCCCAAGATTTCATGGAAATTTATATGGATGATTTTACAACTTATGGTTTAGAATTTGAAGAAGCATTAGAGAACCTGAAGAAAGTTTTGCAACAGTGTGAAAACTACAATTTGTCATTAAATAGTTAGAAGTGCTTCATGGTGATGTAGAAAGGTATAGTCCTTGGTCATCATGTCTCAATAAAAGGAATACAAGTTGACCCAACAAAAAATGAATTTATTCAAAATATCACTGCACCAGGAAAGCAAAAAGATGTTAGAAGTTTTCTTGGTCATGTTGGATATTATAGAAGGTTTATCAAAGATTTCAACAAAATTGCAAGTCCCTTATATTCTCTTCTTACCAAGGATATGGAATTTAAATGGACTTCTTCATGCAATGAAGCTTTCTTAAAGCTCAAGCAAGCCTTAACCCAAGCACCAGTTCTTAAAGGTCCGAATTGGTCTTTACCATTTCAAATTCATACAGATGCATCTGATTATGCAATAGGATCAGTCTTAGGACAAAAGGTTGATAACTTGGAGAATGCAATATATTATATCAATAAGAACTTGCAGGGGCCAGAGTTAAATTACACAGTCACTGAAAAAGAAATGTTATCAGTCATATATGCACTCAACAAATTCAGGCACTATATAACAGGATATCCTATATTTGTGCACACTGATCATACTGCAATCATATATCTCATGAATAAGCCTTCAATTACTGGTAGATTAGCTCACTAGTTATTTTTGATGCAGGAATTTGATATCACAATTATTGATAAACTAGGAAAGTCCAATGTGGTTGTAGATTATCTTTCAAGGCTTCAGTTGCTGGAAGATCCTATAGCCATAGATGATGCTTTTCTGAATGAATATTTATTCCTTATCAAAGCCCACACTCCCTGGTATGCTGATATTGCCAATTATTTAGCTGCTGCTAAAATGCCAATACATATTTCTCCTAAAGAAAGAAGATTGCTAGTTGAAATTTTTTTTAACTTCTCATGGATTACTGATTGTTTGTTTTATATTGGACCTGACCAAGTCATGAGAAGATGTGTAAGAGAAGATGAAACATATGATATCCTGCATGCATGTCATGATGAGCCATGTGGAGGATATTTTGCTGCTAAGAGAACAACACTCAAAATACTGAACACAGGATATTATTGGCCAACATTATATAAGGATGCAACACAATATACAAGGAAATGTGATAGATGCCAGCACATGGGGAGACCTACTAAATCTGATGAGATGCCATTATACCCATAGATATTAGTTGCACCATTTGATAAATGGGGATTAGATTTTGTTGGCCCAATTGATCCTCCTTCTAATGGAAAATCTTACATTTTGGTATGTACTGATTATGTAACCAAATGGGTGGAAGCTCGAGCCATAACACATGCAAGAGATAATAAGGTGGTTGAGTTCCTTTATGAGGAGATATTTACAAGATATGGAGTACCAAGGGAAATTGTATCAGACCAAGGACCACAATTTACTTCCACATTGATTGCAACCTTGGTTGATGAATACAATATCAGGCACACAAAATCTACCCCATATCATCCACAAGCCAATGGACAAGTAGAGGTCACAAATAGGGAGCTAGAGGCTATTCTTACCAAGATGGTAGATGTTCATAAAAAAGATTGGTCTCACAGACTTTCAGAAGCAATTTGGGCATATAGAACAACTTGGAAGACACCAATTGGTTTCACACATGTTGAGATGGTGTATGGAAAAGCAACAATGATGCCTATTGAGTTTGAGCATAAAACTCTAAGGACAGATTTACAATTAAATATGATACTTTCTGAAGTACAAAGAGACCGTATTCAACAATTGAATGCTTTGGATGAGTGGAGAAAAATGGTTGTCCAACAAACAAAACTGATTCAAAATCAGAGAGCCAAGTGGCATGATAAATACATCAAGGAGAAGAAGTTCAAAGTGGGTGACTGGGCACTATTGTATGACAAGATACAAAAATACTATGGGAAAGATGCAAATCAGATAGTTAGGTCCATATGAGATAAAGGAAGTTTTCAATAATGGAGTTGTTCGTTTGACCATAATTGACCCAGTTCGGTTCAAGCTTTTAGTAAATGGTCACATATCACGTCTTTATCATAAGCCTACCACCAAAGAGGAGTTCCTGTAGCAATTCACAAAGAAAGATCAAACACGGGTTCCTACAGCAACTGGGCAGGTTCCTACTACAATAGAAAATAGTATTCAGGGTAGGGTTCTTGCAGCCTCTGCAGCAAACATACCTGCCACTTCATAGTTCTCCAAACATCATTTCATAACGATATCTCCATGTCTTAAGGAAATATTATTCTCCATAAATAAAATTTCCATCCACATCATCCCATCTTATTTCTTTATCTATCATTTCATTCATGTCACATCACTTCATTTCGCCATTCTTTTCGCATGTCTGCAGGTATGTACATATTTTATTTTTTTAATTAGGCATTTATGATTTCATTATGATTATTGCCTTTGCTAAATCCGCGTACACTTCCCTAAATTCCTTCCGCATGTGTGGACATGTGCCAAAATAAGTTTGGGGGGTGTTTTATGGTCCGATTTCCAAAATTAGCATCTTCTAAAAGGAAAGGGAAGGAATTAGAAGTAATTAATGCAGATGATGAACCTATGGTTCAGCCGCGAGCAACTCAAGTTTCTCCTGTAGCCAAGAGGCGTAGACCGAAGATAAATACTCCTGTAGCAAAGCCACATGTAGAAACTATTCCTGTAGCCACTCCAAAGGTTTATGCAAGAAGAAATCAGAGTAGTACCTAGAAAGCACATCCAACAGGTGATGCAACTAAGGTTATTTCAGTGGAAGCATTAGAAAAAGAGAGCCCAACAGAGGTTGAAATTCAGAAGGAGGATGTTGTTGACAAACTTTCAAATCTGGCATATGTGGCAGAATAGATTGAGGAACCTGTTGAAGAAATTTCATGTCCTAAGGTAACAACTATTAGACCTCCATCATCCCTCAGTAGTTTATCTATTGCATTAACATTTTATAGGTAGTGGGAGATAGAGAGGGCTAGATTACAGGCGATTATAGACAAACAACAGAAAGAAATTGAAAAAAGGGATAATAAAATTGAAGAATTAGAAGCCAAAGTTGACACAATCACTAGTATGGTCCCCAAGTTGATGCAATGTAGGGCACTGTCAAGAGTTTATGCTTTGCATTTAAAGGAGTGGTATTTAAATTTTAAATTAAATCGCATTGTCAGGGACCTTAGCCCTTCTTTAGAAACCCTTGAAGAATTTTATGATGCCTATCAGACTTCCCCAACAACCATGAAAAAATTATTGTGTGAACTTTACTTGCATAACTATGTTGTGACTTCTAATAGTGAGTGGAATCCCTTGTTATACATTGGTGATATCCACGTAAAAGCCTTAATGTCATGGATTCAGAATGAGATCACCATGGGAGCACAGGTTAGAACACATAGGGATATTGAATTTGATTGTCCATTGCCACCGAGGAAGGAAGCAAAAGAGTCAAGAGTTCTCTATTATGAATGGCAGAAGATATTGGTAAGGCAAGATGTGAGGAATCAAGTGTTGCCAATGAGGGAAGAAATATTCCAAGCATATGAGCATTTGGTTCAAAATGAAAGTGCAACTGCAATTGATGGCCTAATTCAATGCTAGAATAACTTTCCAGAAGAATTGAAACAAGGGGAACCTCATTCACTGCCAATTTTTCATGCAGCTATGCAAAGAGCCCCTAAATATATCCAACTGGGTAGGATAAGAACCAATAACTGGTTACCTTTGAGCTTTTAGCCCCCTATTCTTATGTGGCCATTATTGGGATGTAAGGTTACAGATCAACCCTATGACGCGGTTACAGAGGAGGCTAGATGGTCCAGGCTAGAAAAATGAAGGGGTTTTTATTGGAATTTAGCTTTAGGAGGAACAAGTCAAGGAACTGTTGGTGACTTAAGAGATAGTGCCAGAATCAGGAATTTTCCTCTTGTTGGAGGATCAACAAGACCTTAAGTTGGGGGGCATGATGAATTGAAACATTAGCATATTTTTATCCCTAGAGCTCTTAAGTTTTTCTCATATTTTGATTTACATGATAGTAATGATGTATCAAAAGTTGACTATATGTATTTCAGATGTTAGCATGAACCTATTAAAACATGTTTTGCCTTTGCTAGTTTATTCCTGCAGCCATGTTATTCATTCTTGATGCCATCTAGATTGTCTTAGGCAATATCATGTGTGAAATTAATAGATGTTTTGATTAATTAAAATAGATGTGTATGTTCTTGTATGTTCTTTTTTTTGAGTTGCAGGGAATAAAATGATGATGCGGTGGAAGCTCTCCTATCATGCCAATTGCAGAAAGATATATTCAAGTAGGTGACTGAAAGATCGAATCAGCATAAAATGTTGATGAGTGTAAGGAACAATAGAGGAAAATTAATTGCACAAAACTTACTGATGTCTTACTCAAGTGGGCATTAGTGTTGTAAATACCACCACGATATGTTATGACCATGGTTCAGTTTAGATCCACATTACCAGTGATTTAACTCTGGTTGTTTCCTTTCTTAATTAATTATCTGCCTCTTCTTATCGGCGTGATCTGTGTTGTAGGAAGTGGTTGTTTTCTTTTAAATAAGGTCTTTATCTCCTTTTGTAGGTTAGAAAGAAAAGAGAAGAAGCAGAGCAGAGGATTTTAGAAATAAAGTTACAAGTGTTTTGAGTTTTTTTTTAATTCTGAATTATGTAATGGCTTTTGAGGAACAATGAATAAAGATATGTTATTCCGAGCACTTATAATTGATTTGGAAGTCTGGAAGCACTCATCCAAGGGGGGCCACTTGGTGAGTGTTCCTATGCCTTTGTTAAAATTAGTTTTTCTTCTTTAGCTGTAGTAGATGTTCTTGCATTGACTGTTCTTGCAGTCATTGGAAATGAATCCATTGACTATTCTTACAGCCAAACCAAAATAGAGTAATTCCCATTTGGCAGCATTGAACTTAGCCAGTATTTCTTGAATGAATTTATGTTAATGCAGAAGTTTTCCTGTAGCCTTCCAATAGTTTCAATTCTTGCTTACCTTTTTTCGCGTAGATGTTAGTTGCTGCAGTAATGCAGGGTAGCTATCGAAGGAACTTAGTGCATATATAGTGTAGACCCATTTCAAGTATTGCGTCCCTGGATTGACAATCAAATAAACACTAGCTATGGAAATAGTAACTTCACAAAGTGAATGTCCAAACTTCGGGTTGAGACTTCAACTAGAGTTATTATTCTTATTGTTGGGTTGAATAGTAGATAACTACCGGTTCACTACAATTTACCCTGATATTCTTCAACATTTGCTTCATCCACAAAACTTGAGTGCAATTAGTTGTTGTTGTAACATACTCAGCTTCTGCAATAGATAAAGAAATGCATGACTGTTTTTTGTTTATCTATGAAACTAGTTTCTTTCCAAGAAAGAAAGCTCCACCAGAAGTGCTCTTCCTACCATTAGTATCACTTGACCAATCCGAGTCAGTATATGCACATAAAGTGAAATCATCATTTCTGGAATACCATAAACCATATTATGTTGTTCCTTGCAAATACTAGAATATTCTCTTTACTACACATTCATGATTTTCTTTAGGATTACTTTGATATCTTGAAACAATACTTACTGCATTCATATGTCAGGTCTAGTCTGAGTTAGATATAACAGACCAACAATCATAGATTTATACCTTGTCGGATTTACCGGTGTAGAAGTATCCTTGGTAGATAAGTTCTCATTTGTAGCCATGGGAGTACTTACCGGTTTGGAGTTTTCCATACCAAAATTTTTCAACAATTCCCTCATATACTTAGTTTGACAGATAAAAATTCCTTTGTCAGTTTGAGTAATTTGCAAACCTAAGAAAAATTTCATTTCACCAATCATGGACATTTCAATTTCATTTTTCATGTTGTTAGCAAATTCCATGTACAATTTATCTTCTCCTCGAAAAATGATATCATCAACAAAAACTTCAATAATCAGAATATCATTATCAGTGATCTTATAGTATACATTACTATCAGCACTGCCTTTAGTAAAACCAAGTTTCGAAAGATATTTATCCAACATTGCATACCAAGCTCCAGGAGCCTGTTTAAAACCATATAAAGCTTTATTCAATTTGCAAATCATATCTTTATCATATATCAATGAAAATCCATCGGGTTGCTCAATGTAGACTTCTTCCTCAAGTTCATCATTCAGAAATGCACATTTAACATCCATTTGATAAACCTTATAGTTCTTATAAGTTGCATAGGCAAGAAATAGTCTAACAGCTTCAATTCTAGCCACATGTGCAAATGTCTCACCATAATCAATTCCTTCCATTTGAGAATATCCTTTACAAACCAATCTAGCCTTGTTTCTTATAACTTGACCATTCTCATTTAGTTTATTCCTAAAAACCCATTTAGTTCCAATAACATTCTTATTTTAAGGTCGGGGAACTAAAGACCAAATTTCGTTCTTTTCTACCTGATCTAATTCATCTTTCATAGCCTTTAACCAATGTTTATACTTACAAGCTTCAATAAACATTGCCAGTTCAATTTGAGAAATAATACATACCTCTTCATTTGCCAATTTTCTTCTTGTCATAACTCCCTTGTTCCTATCTCCAATAAATTGATCTTTAGAATGATTTAATCTTACATACCTTGGTGTCTTTTGAACTTTCGGTTCACTACTCTAATCATTAGTCGTAGTTGAATGTTTAGACCGTGCCTGAGTAACTGTTCTAGCTTCCTGTATCGGTTGAGGCATTGTCGGTTCTGTTATGATCATTCCCACCACTGGTTCCCTGTCATATGATATAGATTGATTTCTGTGTTGTTCATCCACTTTCACATTAGCACTTGAAGAGGGGAAAAAAAACCTGTGAGGTGGATTAGTTAATAAGCATGCAAATCAGACATATAATCATACGAAATTGAAAGACATAATTTGAAATGCTTAAAACAAGAATAAGAATGCACATACCTCACAAACCTTATACCTTCTCCTTCGGATGGAGCTTGATGAAGTGAAGGCGCCCTTGGATGATGCTCCACTTGATGTACTCCTCTTGCTTGCTTGATGTGGATGGCTCTCCATTGTTGTGCACAAATGGAATGGATTTGGAAGATGATAAGGATGAAATGATCAAGTGTGGATGAGATATGATTTGAACATGATAAGGATGCTTAAAATGATTTTCCTAGGCTCAAAAGGGTAGCATAAGATTACTAAACTTGGAGATGAAAAATGAAGGGATGGCATCCTCAATTTATAGGAAGAGGAGAGGAAAAATGGATGGCTAGGATGGATTCAAGATGAAGGGCTAGGATTGCTTGTGAGCTCACACAAGGCCCAAGAGAGGGTGTGGAGACCAAGAGATATGCCTTAAAGACATTTCTTGTCTCCACACTCCTCAAGGTACATTGGGGAGACTTCCCAAGGTACCTTGAGAAGAGAAAAGTACATTGGGAAGACTTCCCAATGTGCCTTGAGAGGAGCAAGGGATGTGACATTCCTTGAATAATGGGGAGGAGGAATTTAAAATTCTCCAAAATGGGATAATCATGGGGATTGGAGGAATAAGAAGGAATTAAAAATTCCTTGGGAGAGGAGATGCCTAGAGGATTGTGAGATTTTGAAGATCTCACATTCACCTAGGAAAAGAGCATTAAAAGCTAGTGGTTGGATGGAAGGGACAAGGAGTTGACTTCGTGGCTAATCATGATGATTAGCCATTAGCAACTTATTAGGAGGGGGATTAGAGGAAATGTTAGGTGGGATTAGGATTTGTAGGAGGATTTGACTAGGAGAGAGAATGAGTGGAGGGAATTAAAAATTATAAGAATAAGGTTAAGTGAGTTTAGGGAGCTTCTAGAAGACTTTATTAGGTTAATGATGAATTAAGAAGATGGTATGCAGAAAGCATGTGGGTTAACTAATTAATTGAAATTAATTAGCTAAGAGGGAGATTTGTGAGAATTCAATTTTTAGAAGAATACAGAAAAGGATTGTTTTATTAAATAAATCAGTCACATACTATAGTGACAATATCAATTATATTTAATTAATATTGAGGAGAATTTGAATTAACATAATTAATTAATTAATTATGTGAGGAATTAAAAATAATTAAAGATAATTATTTTTAAGTGTCGACAACACTCTCAACAATTTTCTGCAATCTTTTGTTATAACATCTATATGCTTTGCTTTGAATTGAATAACCAAGAAATATTCCTTCATCACATCTAGGATCAAACTTTCCAATTGAATCATCTCTTTTGATATAGCATTTACTTCCAAAAATTCTAAAATACTTAACAGTAGGTGTATGTCCAAACCATAATTCATAAGGGGTCTTACAGGTTTCACCTTTAATGTGAACTCTGTTTAGTGTGTAGACTGTTGTACTCACTACTTCTCTCTAGTAAATAAGAGGCAATTTGACTTCCATCATCATAGATCTAGCTGTATCCAAAATAGTTATGTTCTTTCTTTCAACTACTCCATTTTGTTGAGGAGTCCTAGGTGTAGATAGTTGCCTCTGGATTCCTTTTGTCTTGCAATAACTATTAAATTCGTGAGAAGTGAACTCATCGCCATGATATGATCTTAGACATTTAATTTTTAATTCAGTTTCTGTTTCAACCTTCGCTTTAAAGATCTTGAATTTCTCAAAAGCTTCAGACTTCTCCTTTAGAAAAGTCACCCCACATCATTCTACAATAGTCATCAATAATTAGCATGAAATACCTATCACCTTGAAAGCTTCCAGTCCTTGTTGGACCACATAAGTCGGTATAAATCAAATCAAGTACATCATTAGATTTATCATGCATGCTCTTAAAATAACTTCTAATTTGCTTACCCAATTGACATTCCTTACATACCGGACTATGAGGCTTCATAATCTTAGGTATATCTCTAACTACCTTAGTTGAACCGATCTTAACAATGCAATAAAAATTAACATGAAACAACCTCTTATGCCATAGCCAACTCTCATCAATATGAGCAATCAAACATGTCTTATTACCAGTGTTCAAGTGAAAGATATTACTTCCCATCTGAATATCGATTGCTATTTCCAAACTAGTTTTGTTAATGATTTTGCATTTTCTATCCTTAAACTAAAGTTGAAAACCCTTATCAACTAATTGTTCAACACTTAAGAGATTATGCTTCAAACCTTCTACATAATAGACATTATCAGTATTATGCTTGCCATCCAAAGAAATAATACCTCTACCTTTGATCATACATGCTTTGTCATCTCCAAATCTGACTTGACCATCATTGTGTTCTTGCAGGGACAAAAATTTCCTTTTATCTCCAGTCATATTATGTGAGTATCCACTATCAATTACCCATTCATCTTTATCTTCAAATTTTGCTGCCAGGGCCTTTTCTTCAGTTTTGATAGTTAGTTTCGGTTCATCTTCCTTTAAAGCATAGAACACCCATTCTTTTTCATTGTCACATCCACTACCAGAGTCTTCTACTAGTTCATCTCTAGAGTCATCTGTTACTCCTTCCTCATCTACTATGTAGCATTGTTTCTTGAATCTATATCTGTTCGGGTTGGGCTTAAAAGTTTTCTTTACTCTTTCCTCAAACCTAGCATTCCTTTCGGGACATCTAGATGCAAAATGACCAATCTTATTACATGCAAAACACTTAAAATGTTCTTTTCCTTCACACTTACTTCCACTAGGTCCTTTAGGTACTCTTCTAGCAAATAAGGCTTCAAGTCGCTCAAGCTCTTCATCTTCTTTCCTCATGTCTTCCAGTTCTTTTGCATATAAGGCTCTCCAATCACTCTTGATAGTAGATGTTGATGATGATGCATGAAAAGTAGGTTTAGACTTCATTGCTCCAGAAGATCCAAATTCTTCAAGCTCAAAAGCAGATAATTTCCCAATTAGAATATCTCTGTTAACTGAAGTGTTTGCCATTGTTCTCAACTCATTAATTGCAGTTGCCTTCATCTTGTAAGCCAATGGAAGGGCTCTCAAGACTTTGGAAACTATTTCATCTTCACTTAGAAAACCACCACAACGTTGAATTCTCATAACAATCTCATTTACTCTTTCCATAAACACATCAATTCTTTCATTTTCTTCCATTTTTAAGTTTTCATATCTTACTCAGTAACCATCAAGTTTAGCAATTTTGACAATGGGGTCACCTTCATTTAGAGTTTGCTTAGCCAATGATTTGTCAGTCAATCCCATGATTAGCTGATCAGTAAGTGCACATAGGAGGGCTTTTTTAGCTCTGCAATCATTTTCAATATTCTTATCCAAGTCTGCAGGAGCAGGATTGCCAAATGCTAGATCATAAGGTCTGTATCCTTTCTTAGTGATCTCCCAAATATCTTTGCCAAGGCATCTAAGATGAGTCTCTATTCAAATTTTCCATATCCCATAATTTGTTCCATCAAGCTCAGGGATTTCTCTTATGAAAATAGCTATCGGTGGATTAGTTGTGTTCGTTCCCATGAGATCAAGTGGTTAAGCTTCTGCAAAAGAGGACCAAAGCTCTGATATCAATTGTTAGGATAACCGGTGAACAACTAAGAGGGGTGGGGGGGGGGGGTGAATCAATTGTTAACAGATTATAACTTTTAATCCACAATATAACCTTAAACAGATCAAGTACCGGTAGAGCACAAACAGATGCCGGTAGAAACAGATACCGGTAAACAATACAACTTAGCAATTAACCAAATATCAATGCAAAGAAACCATACCACATAACACCATGATTTGTATGTGGAAAACCTGGAAAGGGAAAAACTATGGTGGGAAACCTACCCATAGTCAAATGATACTTCTGCAGAAAGTATGTGTTACAATGAGAGGCCTGCACTTGCATGAAGGCACACTGCCTAGAGTGTACTACTCATTACAAAAGAGTCTCATTGAATACAGGGAGGCTACAACCTTCTCAAGATAAATGGACAACAATCCAATAAGGTGAAATGCTGGAAATAGCATCTACTATGCCTGATTACAGTCCCAGTTAAGCTCTATGCCGGAGGACTAAATCCTCTTTTGAATCCAATCCAATCACCAATGATCGACCATCTCCTTTGTCTGAGTGATATTACAATATTCACACATTACATTCCTTGACCATGACCTTTCCTATAACCATGATACTTTACAAAGAGTTTTACCTCTTATTTATACAAACCCTAAGGCCTAAACCAATTAGGTCGGCCACCCAAAAATATTACAATAAGATCATTACATAATTCCATTTTACAATGATATGTCATATCGGCTTAAGACCAAAACAATAATAGAAAATACATAAACCATCTCGAAACATCCAGGTAACATGTAGAGTACACACTAGCATGATATCAGTCCATAACCTAGATAGGTACCAGACCTATTTTGGGTCCACCACGCCAAAGCAACATATTCTATCAATTGAAACATGATTAACAAACGTCTTCAACAACATCAAGAAGCTGCACCAACAACACTTATGCATCCTGTCATAATTCTTCATTGAAAGCTCTGCCGGTAAAGCCTTAAACCAGTACCGGTAAGGGTTTACCAGTGTTTATGATAACAACCAATTGTCAAGCCAATACCAACTGACCAAAACATTCTTATGGAGCATATAACACATGAAATCTAATACATTTCACTGATCCAATCATGCCAGAAGTGCCAACTAGATAATCTCTTCTATCGGTAACACTAGATTTTATACCAGTAACCTGTCTGCCGGTATAACCATCCATATCAACCAGTGTGAATCTATCTGTCGGTAACAGCTAGTGTTGACATCAATGAAAAAACATTGAAGCCACACATAACCAATTCATCCATAATGGTAATAGGTTTTTTTCTCGAAAGGGTTTTCCCCTCGTAAATCATTATGTTATGGTTTGAATGTTATTATATCTATTTCTATTTTCTATAACTGTAGTGATGATCTGTAAAAGTTTTTGCATTACCATCCTCTCAAGGTTAGTGTAGGAAGTTGTTTCGCTACTTAACTTCCTTACATAAATAAGTCTAGTTGATCAACACCTTCTTTTTTAGGAATGAGGACTAAGAAAGTAGAGTTCAAAGTGTGCAACATCTACTTACTTCAAAGAGATTCCCGTAGAACCTCCAACGAATCCAAATTAATAACATCCTAGAATTCTTGAAAAAATCTATTAGAAATCGATTTGGGGTAAGAGATTTACCCCTATTCATCCCAAAAACCACCTCCTCCAATTCAGACAAATATATTGGACGAATGAGGGAATCATTCATCTCATTCATGACCAAGGAGGGAATACAAGAAAGAATCAAATTTTCCTTGGCTTCCATAGGTGGAGAATCTTTAGAAAAGAGAGTGGAATAAACCTGCACAACCTCTTGAGACAAGGCCTGCAAAGAAGACAAACAAAGACCTTCAGAATTAACCATAGATGAAATATAGCTCCTATTTCTCTAGGCCTGCACAAAATGATGAAAGAAAGCAGTATTCCTATCCCCTTCCTGAAGCCAATCAATTCTAGCCTCCTGCTTCTAAAAAATCTCTTCACAAAGTTCCCACTCTTCCACTACTCTAACAACTTGAGATTTTGCCATGCCTAAGGCTTCTGAGAATCCAAAATCGCAGATCTAGTGAGTAATCACATCAAGGTAGGATTGAGCATTCCTTTTCATAGTTTGAAGGTGACCAAAAAATTGCCTATTCCATTTCTTAAGGTGATATTTAAAAAATTGCATCTTCTTAACAAAATCTAGTACATAGCGGTACCATAAACAGGGCCTCTAGCCTCCCACCAACGAGCCATAAGATCATGTAGAGAAGAATCCCTTAGCCACATAAGTTGAAACTTAAAAGGAGGATTCTTAGGTACTGAAAGAGAAGATGCAACAAATTTGATTGGATAATGATAATATCCCCTCCAATCAAGAATCTTAGAGTTAGAAGACAAATTGCCTCCCACCCAAAACCAAGAAACAAGAAACCTATCCAACTATTTAGAAATTTATTCCTCCCCACTCCATCTATTATTCCAAGTAAAAATCCCATTAGAAGGTTTGATATAAATTAAAGCAAGAATGTTCACATTCACATGAAAGAGATCAGAAGGACCCAATCGAGCCAAACCTCCTCGTTTTTCCTCCAAACTCAAAACAACATTGAAATCACTAGCTAAAATCCAAGGGAAAAAAGAAGCACACAATTGCACATACCATATATGAGACCATAGATAAGATTTCCCCCTAATATCAATTAGAGCATAAACATTGGTAACCAAAATAACCTCCCTAGACTCCAAAATAGAGGCAACTAGAGACATAAAAGATTGACCCAAAATCCACCAAAGAGGAACAACCTTCCATGGATCCCCAAAAAGAGCCAAACCACCTAAACAACCTTAGGAACCAATACATTGACACTCACCACTACACTAGATGCGAGAGACACACTAAATAATGAAATCAATTGATGCGAGAGACACACTAAATAATGAAATCAATTGAAAGCTTGGTCGCCCGAAGGAAAAAGATATCCAGAGAATGGATTGTAACTAAATCACGAATAGCCTTTTGTCTAGGGATGTTATTCAACCCCCGTGCATTCCAAGAGAGAATAATCATCGAAGAGATTGGGAAAAGTGGGTGTCAATGGGTTTGACAGACCCAAATTCCACCAACATCTCTCTTGCACTTTTAATTTTAACCTGATCCTTCTTACAACCAAATTTAGAAGAGTTATCAAAGGATCCCTTCTTAAGAGGGTAGCTGGAGAAGGCCCTTTACTCCTATTAGACGCTACGACTTCCTTAGCCAAATCTGCCAAGACAATATCATTCTACATAAAATCACTATCCTCTCTTATTGCACATTGAGCTTGATCATGAGAAGATTCCTACTGATTGCAAGGGCCCTACAAAGGAGGAGGAACCCGACCAGTCCCTAGCCCTTGCACAGAATCAGAACCCAAATCAACAACCCCTATGGTAACATCAACTAGGTTCCCTTCCTCCAAAGCCATGGTATCCAAAATCTAAAATCAATTGAAACTCTCATATGCCTACCTATCCCTAAAGGGTCTTTTTTGTCCTCGTCCCTTAGCCCGAGACTTCATAGGCACAAAACCATCCTTAGTTGTATCCCTGTCTACACCAGGGGACTTACCTTTATCCCCCTTATCCAAATTTGATTCCGATACTAGATCAGAAGTGTTAGGTGAAATTATTTTATTAACCCTAGGACACTGCCTTTAAAGATGACCATACTCATGCAAAATTTGACAACAAAAAGGAAGAGACTTGTAATCCAATTGTTAGGACTAGGAAGAAGAGCCAATAATTTTTTTTACAGAATTTGGCAAGGGATTATTCAGATCAATCTCAACACAAATATCACCAAAATAAATCACCTTTCTATCGAGGGTTTGTTGAGCTACCGCAACCGGTTTTCCAAGCAAAGTTGCAATCCGTTGCAGAATATCCTCTCTCCAAAACTCCAACAAAAGATGAGATAGATGAACCCAAACAAGAAATCTTGAGGGTAAATCCTCAGCCCATATGCCAAGGTTTTAAAAATAGGACCACATGATTGTAAAAATAAGGCCCTCCCTCAAAAACTCAAGTTCTATTAGCTATGCTAGAGAAAACAACTAGAAAGTAACTATTCATAGCTAGTAGTATTTACAACTCCCCCTCAACTTGCCAAGTACAATAGATCCAAGAATCCAATGCTGAGAAAGAAATTTGAATTACTAGAAATTTGCAAATGAGAGCATGTCGACTCCAATATGAAACATCCTCCATCACCGACTCCAGAGAAAGAACTAGAATCAAACGATCTTGACTCCGAGGTAAGTAGCCATTAACTTTCTTCAATTTTGGGCCTTCACCCACATAAAAAGAGTCTCAAGACTTAGCATGCATACCTGATGAGAAACCCTCGCAAGCCTTCGTACCTGCAACCACCAAGGTAGAAGAGACCCCTTGAACATCCATGAATCAAATCATTGGCCACCAAAATCAATAAACCCTAGCACACCCACAACCCACCCACGAAAACCTACAACCATTCACTCAGCCCAAACACCCACAAAAGAAGTACAAACCCCCACCACTAGCAGGTGACACAAAGCACGAAGAACAAAAAAAGAAGATTGAGGGTGCAAAGAGCGAGAAAAAATGCAGAGGATGTGAGAGAACGCGAGGGCTACCTAACCCTCGTAGGCACCAACATCGCCATTAGCTCCATTGATTTCAAAATCCTCCCAATTCACTTAAGTTAGTTAATTAAATTTCATTTCATTGACACTCAAATAACTTAATATAATTAAAACTAATTAATTAAATTTAATTTAAGTTAAGTTATTTGATTTGATTTAGTTTATTTTGTTTAATTTAATTTAATTTATAAATTCTTATGGGTTGGGGGCCTAGCTTGATTGGCGAGAGCTTCTAGTGGTGAAGCATGAGGTCAGTCTCTCCCAGCCCACGTGGTATCGAAGGATGTGTCGCGCCAGTGTCACCAATCATACCTGATTCCTGCAATCTAAAAACTAAAAAATTCTTATAACATTTATTAAATTTTAATTAGCTTTAATTTTATTTAATTTATTATAGAAATTGAGTCTAAATGACTTGCACTTAATTTCAATTATTTATTTTAATTTTAGTTCTTTAATTTAATTTTGTTGACACTCGCAAGCATATCAAATTAAATATTTTTCATTCTTGTTTACGGGTGTTTTGACATCCATATGTGAGTGTAATACGCTTCTCGGTGTATTAACTATAAACTTATAATTATAAAATAAAAGTATTTAGCTGAGAATTTGAATGACAAAATATGCAGTACAAATGTATGGAATTGACTTGTTAATATAAAAAATAATTAGAGTTTATTAGATGAATGTCTTGGAATCTTAAAAATGTCAATCTATTTATTTGGTTTTATTTTGCAAGTACAAAGATTGCAAAAAGGGGGAGTGGCACCATTCTTGGAGAAACTGCATGGTCACAATCAAAGTTTTACTAAGAAATTTGTGAAGGGGTAGAATGATGGTAAGGTGAATCTGTTTGGTAGGGTGACAAAGATTAATGAAGAACTCATAGCTGAAGTAACATGTATGTCCATGGAGGGGATTAAATTTTACAAAGATAGAAAAATCTTCGATGTTGTTGTGAAGAGATTCTCTAAGAAAGAGAAGGAGCACGAGCACCTGGTGAAAGCAAACAAGACCCACTTTGATCCAAAGCAGATTAAAGCCATTTGAAGGGGGCTCCTGAAGGTGGTTATGGAGTTTTTTACTTTGGATGGAAGGTTCACCAAAATCTATAGGTATCATTTTTTGTTCCCTAATCATTTTCATCACGATGAGAAAATGTCTTTTACGTTTTATCTGTTGTCTTCATTGAGTGCTAGTATTGCTGATTTTAAGGAGAATCCTCATGTTAATCCGATTTTGCACCAAGGTTTAATCTCTCTTATCTATGAGCATTTGAAGGCTAGGGCTTCTGAAAAAACCTAGCAAGATCTCTCTCTTTATTGTAGAAGAGATTGATGATAGCGATGACTTAGAATCAAAGGGTTGGGAGACTGACAACAATGATGGGGATTTCCTCCCTCACACCAACAAAAAGGCTAAAATTGGGCTTAAGGTGGTTGCTTTAGGTGTTAGTAAGGGGTCCCTTGATGTTGGTGAAGAGGGTTCGAGCAAACGACCTAAGGGTAAACCTTGAAAGGCCACTTTGAAGGTTTTAGACAACTCTGATGATCATGACTCCCTGGACCACACTCACAATATGGAAGCATCCTCTTCCTCCCATGGCTTTGAACACAATTCCCAAGAATCGATGGATTTTACTTCACAGGGTTTTCATCCCAAACAAGAGTTCTATTTGATGTGATCAACATTGCCAAGAACGACTCTCTGGAGGTTTTTCGTCTTTTCAGGTGAGTGTTTTATAAGATTAAGAACATTAATCTCAAGCAACAGTCCTTATCTTCCAAGATGGAAGTTATGTAGGCCAATGTGAGTGTTGGAGATATCATCCTGTTAATACTAGTAAGGAGGTGGTTGAGAGGGCTTCAAAGGGTGATCTATGGACAAAAAGTGAAAAGCAAGTCATGACTGATTGTATGGAAAAAAACATGGAAGCCAACCAAAAAGTGAAGGAGATTTCTAATAAAAATATTGCGGACATGGAGGCTAGAATTGCCAAATGCGAGGCTACCCTCCGGGGCATAATGGTGAGCAGTCAGAACATTATTAAGGTTTCTGCTGAAACTATGTCTACCATGTTTAGAAATTAGAGAAATCTCATATGAAAAGGACTATGGTGGATGTGGACAAGGATATGGCTGCTGGTGCAGAAGATTCAAGTTCTCCAGGTAAGCGTACTCGGGAAAGCCTGAAGAAGCTAGTCACTGAAGTGCCCCAAGGCATCCTGGAATTGAAGAATGCTGCCAAGAAGATGCATCAGCTAAGTGTTGATGTTGCTGAGAATCTTAAAAATTTGGATTGATTTTTAGTGTATGTTGTTGTGTCAGTATTGGCAGGTTGCTAGCTTTTTGTTGTCTTAGCGGGCAGGACAATCTTTTTGTTTGTATTTGTTGTCTCTCAGCCCTGTATGGTTTTGTCTTTTGGTTTTATTTTGTATGGGCTTTAAATGATTTATCTTATGTAATCTTGATGTAAAGGGTTTCGGGTCCCTTCAAAACCTATTTTTTTCGTCATAAAAAATATTGGTGTGTACATGTATACATCATTGATTTTGATTTCTATGATGTGTTTGTCTTGATTTTTACAATTTATAATCATTGGTTGGTGATGTTTAGGAACTCATTTAAGTAGTTTTCAAAGT
Organism: Cryptomeria japonica; assembly: GCF_030272615.1. Classification (NCBI taxonomy): domain Eukaryota; kingdom Viridiplantae; phylum Streptophyta; class Pinopsida; order Cupressales; family Cupressaceae; genus Cryptomeria; species Cryptomeria japonica. The sequence continues at coordinate 18,455,940 of NC_081409.1, forward strand.
AATATTTATTCTCCTTCATATCCCTAAGATATTCATTTAACAAATTTTAGAGATGACAAGAAAAAACAAGCAATCATGCGCATAATCCCTAATGTTGATGTTATGATAATGCTCTTTGAATGATGATGCAATTAGGAATGCATGATTTTAGATGTCTAGACAATTTTAATGAATTGGGGTTAATTCGTAACTACAACTCTAAAGGGTTGGTAGCACTATTATAAATTTTACAGGTTTTGTCTTTGCCTAATAGGGTTATCTTTTTGCCTTAGTCCATAAACCACAAGTCTTTCAAGATTTAGTTGCTTTTTCTCCTAATATACAGTTGACTTTCTATTGGTTGTGCTCAATTATCTAAGTTACAACTTAAACCTTTAGTAGCATTGTGTTTGCAGGCCCCATGTTCTTAGTGTGATCTTCTATTGTCATTCATCTATGTGCTTTATTAATTCATTAAGTCATCATGTCAAGTGTCTTGATAGTGGTCCATGTCTTGTACAAGTGTCAAATTTTTATTGTATGACTATAATCTTATCGCAGGTGTTAGAAGGTTAGCCCACTTCAAAGTTGTGACAATGTGAAATATTGTCATGTGTCCATCTATTAAAGTGGACCCATGTTCTTGAACGAATCTTGATCGAAAATTTCCTTTCAGCCCAATTTCATGTGGTCATTTCTAATTGGTTTCACATGAGTGTAGAGTATTAAGAATTGAACCCTGACATGGTTGTGATGGTTTGAGACTTGTACATGTGTCTTGAGCCTACTTATGTGCTTAAAACTTTGATTAGTGCAATCCACATGGTGATCTATCACACACTCAAGGATTAACACAAGAGATGTAAAAAGGGGTCCGATGCAAATTATGATGGCACAATGAAACATGTGTCTTTATTATTTAGGGAAAGTTGCTAGATGTGTGGACCTATATTTTGAACTATTACATGTCAACTTCTCATTGGTCAAGAGTTTTCAATGATTCATAGAAGATTTTCCAAATCTGATAAAAGCTCATGATCATTGTTGATCTTGCCCGTGTCATTTCAAATCAACAACCGCATTCAAACTCAAGAATAGTTAGTTGTGGAAACCTTGTTTGCTTGAATGGTCAATATTGGTAGACTTGAATAATATTGTAGCGTACTAAATGGTGTGTATGTTGAATTCTGACCTATTTGTAAACCCTAAAGATTCAACTACAATCCCTAGATTTACAAATGCATTCAACAAACAATCAATATAGATATCAACCATGCAATGTAAATAAAAATAAAAGTATAAATATTATACCTTCACATACATAGTAGGCTTGTCTCTATAGTTCTCCTATCCTCCGTGATTTTGTATTTGATGGTGTTTTCTCTTGGATTTGTGTTGTAATTGCACAAGAGCTCAAAGAAGAACAAATGTGATTGTGATGATGTATGCTCTAGATAGATTTTGACATTATGTAAGTATGATAAGGATTGTGGATTCCTCAAAATGAAAGGAAGAAACCTCTTTTATAGAAATCTTAAAGAGAACCAAGGGCTTAGCATAAGAGGTTAAAAGATGAATGACCATGATCACATGGATGAAAGAGACTCAATAGGATTTGAGAGTAGGTCAAGATGAAGGAAGGAGATTAAGAGGTGAAAAGGTAAAAGACAAGGGTGGATATGTTTAAGAGGTTAATTTGAAATGGAGGGATATGATTGAGGATTAGGTAATTTAGTGAGACATGTTGTCATGTAGAGGAGAGTGGTTAAGAGACAAGTGACACTTGTCACATGATGATGAATTTAGATTATGACACATGCGAACAAATTGGAGGGCTAGGATTAAAGAAGAAAAACGTAAATTAATTAATTAAATAAAGGTATTTATTTAATTAATAGAGGAAAAGGGCTAGATAAATTAAATAAATAAAAATATTTATTTAATTTAGGAAAGGAAATGAGATTGAGTAAATAATAAATAATTATTTAATTAATAGTGGAAGAGGCTAATGAAATAAATAAATAAATATTTAATTAATTAATAGAATACATTGAGATAAATATTTGTTTAATTAAAGGCCAATTTTAGGTGTCTACAAATTATATCCTCTTAAAATTTCACACTTTATTATGGGCCCTTGCTTTAGTGTGCCTTCTCCCAGGTCATTAAAAGCCTATTTGGGCCTTATCCAATCCAATTGTCATCATATGCTAAGATTGAGACCAGGTCTTATTTCCTAGGTCCTGATACTTTTCAACCACCTTTCTCTAGTCCCTCTTTGAGTGGATTAGGGGACCGAGTGCCCTAGTCTCTCCATAAGGAGCCCAAATTCAAACTTATGCAAATGTCGACTCCCACCATTTGGATTTCATCTCAATATTTCATTTGACCATTGAAAATCCGCCTAAATTCATAAATATCTTAAGAAACTTATATAAAGCAATCATTTATCATTCATAAAAGACAATTCAAGTTGTGGTCATAATTCAAGAGTCTTAATTCCTTCAATCAAGAGTAGATTTGAGTACAATGAGCAACAAGCTACAACAAATTATCTTCGAGTATGATTTCATTATGGCTTATGTTATGTCTTATCATGTTATTGCATCAACACTTGAAGGACTTATCTAAAGAGCATTTCATCACTACCATTATCAACCCTAAGGTATAATATTGTCAATTCAATATTTCAATTGTGATTCAGCCTATACCCTACAAGGGGTAATCTCTTTGTTTGCATCATTATTATTGTTGTGGAGGTGGAAACACTAACACAAGGTTTGGCTTAGGCAAGCCCCTATCCAACACAACCATTTTTTCCCTTTTTCATGTGTGCAAGTATAGATTTGAAGATTAAGAGTTGTAGAATTGTATAAAGAAAACTAAGATAGACAATCTTAGACTTCAATCAAGCAAAAATGTGTGGACTATGCTGATTTGTACAACCATCTAACACTTTTAGGTCGATTCTTATAGGGGCATGTCTATGGAGATTCTTCATCCAGAATATGAATATTTTTGTTGATGAAGACACATTTAGCCAAGGGTGCCTAACACACTAATCCATTATTTTTCAGCTACAAATTCCTCTCTACATCTCATTTCCATATATGATCTTCTGTGTTGGTTTTTGTTCTATATTGTCCATTTATATTGAAGGTTATAAATTTTCTATCATTTAACCTAGTTTGTTTATACACACACTTCACAATCTTGAAGCCATTGCAACAAAGAAACATTAATTCAAATGCCCAAGTCTCCTATTAGAACTATAGCTGAGCCTATTCATGTTTCAATGATATGTCCAAAAGGAGGTTTGAGATCTTAGTTTATGTTTCTAGGCTAGGATCACATTTCCTACATATCATTTTGATAAACCCGAGTCTCTTCTTACATTTGGCATATTTTATTTTTGGATTATCATATATGAGTTATTTAAAAATAATTTTTTAAGATTTAGATGCAACCATTTCTAAAATTCATTGCCCATGTACTTGCATTGCTTAATTAATCGTATCATTGTTATTATGTATCACTTAATTAGTTAAGAATTTGCATATGTTACAGTTTACAATTTTTTTTTGTTTCATTGCATATTTTATTGCTTGTTCAATTGACTAGACATTGTAGACAATGAAAATGGAATGCTAAACTATTGTAAAACCAAATAAGGTCCAACCACATAAAAACCCTAGTTTTACAATTAAGATCCACCATACACCAATGAAGAACCTAAAACATGCAAAATATCAAAAACATGAAAGATTATACCTTTCACATGATTAGTAGGATTTGATTTGCATTGTTTCCTATCTCCATTGATCTTGCTTTAATATGGTTGTTCTTAGATTTGGTATTATGGACAAGAGCTCAACAAAGAATGGATTATGGTTGTCTAGATGCTTGATTACTTGATTGCTATGAAAGTTCGCATGAACATTGATTCACTTGTTAGGGATATGATCACATTAGTTAGGGTGATGAAAGCATAAAGGAATCCTCTTATATAGAGAACACCTTAGAAATGGAGGGATAGGATCAAGAGGTGAAGGGATAGGTGGTTGGCTAGGATTAAAGGGTAGGTATAGAAAATAGGAAAATATGAAGAGGTGGTTAGGATAAAATCAAGAGATAAATGATAAGTGCCATGGAAAGAAAAGCTAGCGAATTAATTAAATAAATAAAGATTTATTTAATTAATTAAAAAAATGGGGTCAATTAAATAAATAAAATATTTATTTATTTAATTAAGGAAAGGATAATTTAAATAAATAAAAATATTTATTTAAATAAGGAAAGGCTAAAAGAGGATAAATGAATTAATTAAATAAATAAAAATCTATTTAATTAATAGAAGGCTTGTGAGGTGATGAGGGTGCATCACTCGTGCGTTCAGTTTCTTTGACGCCATGAGGAAGTTAAAATGCGCTTCAAGGATGATGCAAAGAGAGGCTGGGAAGCGCTGCTAATCTTTGTCCAGATCATGGAAATTGAAGATGTGATCAGGAAGGAGGGTGGAGGGAGAGTGGTGGATAATTTGAGCCCTAGGAGGCCGATTACGAGGAGACTATCCGCAGAATTGGGAAAAAATGCGGGGGATGATGCAGAAGGTGGTCGGGATGGTTTCTCTAGGCTCATGAGAGGTAGCGAGTAAGGATGCAGAAGGAAGGAGGGGGCGACAACATGCTAGAAGAGGAGGCCCTCGCCGTAGTTGGGTGGTTGGTGAATCGAGTGCCTCGGCTGCAAGAGGCGTGAAGGAGGAATAATGAATAGGTCATAATAGACACGATACCCATATGTGCCATCTTTCTCTACTTTCTTTTTCAGTTAATTTTTCAGTTGAACTTTAAACTTTCTGGACTCTGTTAGTTCATTTCAAGCTAAAATGCCTTCTTTTTTACTGGCAAGATGTAATATGTTTTTTCCTACTTTTAGAATTGGGGGGGTGGTTGTGTGGGTGCTGGTTACTAGTTTTGAATTCCAACTTTTTGGGAGGGTGGTGGTGGCTGTGTTATGGATGTTTTATTTTGGGAGCTTTTTGATAGTTCATTATCTTGCTAAAGTTGTAATGTTTAAATTTTCAATAAATAAAAAATATATTTTATCGATAAAAAAATAGAAGGCTTAAGATCAAACAATTAAATAAATAAAAATCTATTTAATTAATAGAAGGCTTAAGGCCAAATAATTAAATAAATATTTATTTAGGCTAGGACAATTTTAGGTGTATACATTTTGCCCCTCTTTGAGACAATGCAATTTATCGTGTTGGCTCAAAGAAGATAAGATAAATTGATACAACATTTTCCTTAGGTAAGGAAAACGACATGCACCCTCAAGAGATTAGGTGATTTTTTTTAAAATCGTAAACAATCTCTTTATTGGAAAGAAAGACTAGAAGGGATAAGGATAAGACGACAAGGTCAAGTGGGTGAAAACTAGACTCAAAACAGATCCGGCAGAGAAAAGGCACTAGGAGGTGAGCACAACCAGTTAGGGTTCCACAACTTATATATAATTGACACGGAGAGAAACATCCTCATTTTCATCCATGGCATTTGAAAGATCAAAGCGTAGAGCATCCAAAGAGCATAAGAGAGTAGTCAACAGTTGGAGATCCATGTCAGTCAAATTGCACCAGTTTGATTGAGTCTGATGCTTTGAGCGACTTGCAGACATGGGTGAGTTGATATGTATCTCAAACTTGCTTGTTGATTTTGCATTTATTAGGCTAGAATGTAGGATGAAGCAAAAATGCAATAGGATAGTTTTAGGGTTTGAACACGTATAGGTAGGTTATGAGTGCATATGTGATGCAATGGCACATATAGGTTTAGGGAATCTGCTTATAGGTTTGCAATAGTGCGTGTCATCAAAATCTGTGTATGTGCTTTAGGATGCATATATGTTGCAAAGCCATGTCTATGTTGGTCAGTGAGGCATATGTGCATGAAAACATGTATGTGTCACATAAAAATGTGTGTAGGTGCTAAAGCCACGTCTATATTAAACAATGGTGTATGTGTGTAAAAATACGTATGTACTAGGCAAAAGTGTGTATATGAAATATTTGCACATATAGGTTGTCCCTTAACACATATATGTCAGGCAGGCAAAACGATAGGCAAAAGTCAATAGTAATGTGATAAACATATGCTGCAGATTAGATAAATTATCAAGATGATAAACTCAAACAGTGTTGACGGGTGTTTTGACACACTCACCAATAGTCAGGTAGGATAAGAGAACATATACCACCTCTCCCAAAAACCAATCAATCTTGAAAGACTAATTTTTCCAAGGTCTTTATGGTTGGATCACAACGGTGTTGGATCACTTAGTGGCTGATGCGATTGCACCTGTCAAGGGGCCTGCTAGTTGTAACTAAATAAACAAAGTTCCATTTTTTTTCTTCGTAATTTTTAATTTTAACCTTGAATCCAAAAAAATGTCAAAAGATAGATTAGGGCAACAAGAGATAGGAAGCAAATCAATACATAACAACCAAATGAACTATGAAGTTAGTGCACCACAACAAGGTATTATCAATAACACTTAATCAAAATCCAACGTAACACTCCAACAAATATGCAAAGTTAGACAACTCACATATAAATGAAAATGATTATCACAAGATCATAAAGAGAGGACAAGTTGCTGACTCAAATGGAAGAAGATACTAGACTATGAAGAACAATACCCAAGAGAATGCGTATTGTAGATCCAACAATCCACAAGTTGCTTTTGTATTCATCTTTTGTAAAATGAAATACCAAAATCTTCAAGAGTTCATAAGAAATTGCATAAAACTAAATTCTCTAGCTAAAATACCCTCAAATCATCAATTTGCGGACCCTCAAAATGACCCAAATTCTACAATTTATAGAATTTCACCCTACACCCTAGGAAGGAATCATGCCTACAAACTAGAATTACAAAATGATGGGAGTCACAGTCGACATGAAGTTGATGCCTGTGAACTCCACTTAACTATTACTAAACATGTTCTTGGAGTTCATGTTCTTGACGGTGCTCCAACTCTAGGATCTCCAAATCATGTAACGAGTGATGTGGAAGTAAGACAAGTGCAACATAAGTACCAGTTTGAAAACTACAACGATTTATGGTGGGGATACTGCTTGATATGCATCACGTGGTCAACTACCTGTTTGCTCTCTATTATTTTTTGTAGTTTTGATAGTTGTTGATGAAGCAGTCTACAGAAGCAGCAGGTGGGTCAACAACATACTAGATTATGAATTTAGATACTATAAGTATCTCCTTTACATTCTCCAATCTACTGACCATGTCACCCATTATTACTTCAGCTTCCTGACATTGGAATACCACATACTTATACCTATTCATTATTTCCATGGTGAATTCTACAGTGGCTGCAAAATGGTCAGCAATATAGGAATCCCATTTGCTGAGTATGGTCTCTTGATGTAACACAAAATTTTGCTTGAGACTGTAATCGTACTTTCCTAACAACTTAACCAGAAACTGCTCATATTGTTCAAGTGAATTGAGGAGTGGAGGATGTTCTTTACAAACCCTGATATAGCCCTGCTCCATTATCTCCATATTTAAATCTAAAATATCTATACATGATTGCAATCTATTGATATCTTCTCCTCCTAGTAAGTCCTCTTTTGCAATCACATCTTCTCCTAATCTTTGGATTTTCTTAAGTATCTTATGTTGTTTTGAAAACCGAAGAAGATGTCATTCCCATTATCCAAAATAGTAAATAAGAGCATTCTCATTGAAATGAGCTTCTTCAAATATCTCCATTGTATCTTGTAAAAATATTTTTATTTTATTTAACTGATCTTGAGCCCGTGTTTTAACTGTAGCCACCACTTTCCTCATCTCTTATAATGCTTTTGAGTCACCTTGTGAGAGAGATAAAGTAGATGACAAGGTGTCATCAACCCTAGAGTCGAGTGACTTGGCTATCTCTATGATCAGTTGTTTGTATTGTCTTAGTTGTGCTTTAATTTATGCTTTTGTCTTATGTTCTTTTTCAATTCTAGTCTGTACAATAGAAGTTATGGGTCAGTGCAAGAAGATGAGTCCACTTTTTGGCCAAAAAGTGGAAGTGTTTTCCCTAATTTTCAGATTTTGTCTCATTTGAGCTTAAATTTTGAAATACTTAGAGATTGAATCTTGGAAAAAGTCAGTAATATAAAAGATAGCCCTCTGAGTGTACTTTCTAAATATATAATTTATTTTAATACCCACATAATAAAAAATAACTTTTTGAATGGAGTTCTGAAAACTATGTTTTAAAAATGCCTGTTTCAGGACCATACCATGCATGTGTACGACCCACACTTTTTGACACAATTAAAATTATTTTCTCAAACCGTTTTGGGAAATGGTTTGTAACACACTGAAGATTGATGAGCATATTTTTCTGTATTTTTTTTTCTAATATTTTTTTTTAATTAATTTTTTAATGGCCGTAATTATCTTTTTAAAAATTTGACGTGTACGACCCACATAATTTGATGTAAACTTAACATTTTTTGATTTTTTTTTTTTTTAAATACAAAAGAATTTTGTGTAGATTGATGACATATAATTTTTTTCCCAAAATTCTTTAAAATAAAAAAGTTATTAAATTAACAAAATTAGTTAATATTTCAAATTTATGGACCCGATTTAGTATAAATTAAATGAAAAATAGTTAAAATAATCAATTTTTAAATAAATTTACATATTTAGAATCTAGACAGTATAATCTGAAATGAGTTTTAATTTCGTAGAAAAATTCTCTGATTAGAGGCGCGTAAACTATTTCTGAAGTTCATATTTGTGCTTTCATTCATGGAGATTTGAATTTGCAGGTCCATGTCTTAGGTGTGGCCATCCCAGGCCTATCCCGGGCCTAATCCCGAGCCAAGTGGCGGGTTGTAGAATCAACTTCCACAAAACGGGCCCCCATTTTCAAACAAGTGCGGCTTGTGAAAAAAAAAGGAAAAATGCCATTTAGAAACGGGGGCCCGCTTTTAAACAAAATGGGAAACGGGCCCCCATTTTTAAAAATGGGCCCCCGTTTCTAAAAAACGGGCCCCCGTTTTGTTTAAAAGTGGGCCCCTGTTTTTAAAAACGGGCACCCGTTTTTAAAAAACGCGCCCCCGTTTTTAAAAAACGGGCCCCCGTTTTGTTTAAAAGCAAGCCCCCATTTTAGAACAAAATGGGGGCTCATTTTTTTTGCTTCGGACCCCCATTACCTTTCGGCTCGGGAGCCCGAAGCATAAACGAGCCCCTATTTTTTGAAAACGGGTCCCCGTTTATAAGAGCGCGTTTTCCAATGCGCGGACTTCCGCGAATTTGTGACTCATTACCTTTCACTTGCCCTTATGGCAACTTGTTGGTTAAAAGATTTGTCCTTAAATACCTTTAAAAAATGACTCACAAACACCCAAATTTAAAGACAAAAAAAGAACCAATAATTGAGTCACTTGTAATGGCAATTGCAAGTGCTCTTTAAATTTTGATATGAAGGTACCACTCCCTTTGTTGGATAAAATGTATGTTTTCTGAATATACTTTTAACTAGAAAGCAATAAAGACAAACTGACATCTACCCATAACCATGAAAGTAGATGTGAAAAACTAATTTAAAATAAAGTGAATGAAGATAAGTAAAACACGGTCTAATTACCCATACCCATGAAAATACTCTTTCCAATAGAATCAAAATGCCCTAGACTCTGATTGAGTCTCACTCATGCCTCAAAGGACAAGGGGGATCAGAATGCCCAGGCAATGAGCTAACAACGGATTTATTTCCAATATACAAGTTATTTCTCAAATCAAAGTTTCAATATTAAATGCATACACACAATTTAATGTAATAGAAAAGACAATGAAAGGTAATTACAAGAGAAACAAAACTCATGGTAATCAAAATAAAATATTGATAGATGCATACATCAACAAAATCTTGTTTATTTCATCAATGCCAAAATGTGGGCTCACAAACTCAACACCTCTGTAAAATAAAACTATGTAGTCTAGAAAACTATGCTGCCCTTATTTTTTATAGAAAAAAAAGAATTCTCCCACTTTCTTGGTAAGAAATTACAATTAATAGTTTTTCTCCATAAACTTCTCAGTTTTTCGGTAGCTTTTTTAGTTATGCAACTGATTCTTGAAAATAGAAGAAAAGATTAAATTTTCTTTTGTGACCTCAGGTTTTCTTCGTTTTATAGCTTTTTACCTTATAGTGAAATTGTTGCTCTTAAAACTGATTTAAAACATTTTTTAAAACATTTTAAATTGCTGCACATAAATGATTGAGAAAATTTTAATTTTTCTTGCAGCCACTTTTTATTAAATTCCCCACGGATTAACTGGGCATCCTGGGGCCGTGAAAAATTGTGAGCTGTTATGATATTTAAAATTACAAATAGGTTTTTAATCATTTTTGAAGAGCTCACCAAATCAGGATACTTCCTTTGTAAACTGACCCTACTAATCATATTGCCGCATTGAGAAAATATTAAAATAATACATCATGTGATCTCCTATGATCATAAAATTAAATATGGGAGCATTTAAGCCCAAAATATTAGGTGGGTTGTCTTTAGATTTTTGAAAATTTACAATTTTTTTGCTGCATTTTTGGACTAGCTAATATATGTGCAGAATTGGACTATCACAAACTAAACCATTGAACCTTTTTATGTTGGTTTGGAGGTTCAACGCAGAGAAAAAAATTCATAATTTTCAGTTGAAAAACTCTATTTCCCACGAAATTTTGACAGCAGAATGAACCATTGAACCTTTGAACTGCGGGGTTTAATCAGAAGGTTCAAAATTACAGACTTAGGCGAACATAAAGACTAAAGTCATGAGATTTTTCAATAATAAAGTTATGAATTGGGGAAATGAAAACTTTTAAATTTTCCAAGTTCAAAAACCGAGGTAACAATAGGCTATAAAGGGGGATGAGGACTACAAGGACTAAGAGAGTCCAAAACATCTCTAGGTGAGACTAGTGCCTTATCTATTGGATAATAGAGTCAAAGAAATTGCAAGAATAAAGGGTGGTGCTTTGCAAAGGGGTGGAGGGGAAATAGGAAAACCAAAAAGCCAAAACTATAAAGCCAAAACCACTAAAGCCTACAACAAACCCAAAAAATTATTTGCAAATATGTACAAGGGTGGGAAACCCCTTTACCTCAAAGAAACTCCAGGCTACTAATGCAAAACCATTAATTGGCTAGGAAAAATATGAGTGGTTGCTGATGAATAATGATGAACAGTTAGTACCAAACTGGTACTGAGAGGGGGGGGGGTGAATTAGTACAGGCAAAAACTTTCCCTGAACCAGTTTAATTGCAAAGACTGCACTTAGCTGGGAAATAATAACACCGGTCTGAATCAGGGCACTACTGGTAAAACATAGTGAGAGTATGAAAGACATAAACCGGTAAACACTTAGATCTCCATACAATCTAATATCTCATTTCCACTTCACCCGTATGCATAAACAAGTAATATATCGTCAGAAATATAATGACTGCCGTTTCAACATGCTTTACCACTTGACAAAGAATATTAAAGCATCACATGAAAAGCATCACATATGACACACTGATTTTTCACGTGGAAACCCAACTGAGAAAAACCACAGTGGGGATGAATACCCACAAGTTGTTCTTTGAACTGTTTTGAAGTCCGCTCTATTAGGAGCCTAGTCCGGTTAAAAACTTTTACAATAGGTTCTGCTAGGAACCGATCTTGCTAGGGATCACCCAGTTAAGGGATGGCTAAATACCCGGTTAAAGGTTAGAACCCTATTAAAGGTTACCTCGCAAGAGGATTTGAAGAACTCATTGAATTGAGTCACCCTGTTAAAGGATATACACAAAAGCCCGTTAAAACTACCCAGTTAAGGGATTTTCCAACTATTGAAATGGTTAGAAGTCAACAGGTAATACACTGATCTGATAACAACACTCAATGCCAAGGAAGATCCACTTTAGCTCCTTTGCTTCTACGATCACACTCTGTAGGAATCAACACACTTCTCCGGTCTGGCAAGAATCAAGTATCTCTTCACTTGGATACACACATAACATTTGCCAACAACTTCAAAGTGAAAAACATCATCAACCTTATAGGAGACAGATAGGTCAGTAGCATAAACCCTAAACCCTAAAAATTTAGGTTTAACAATTCAATCATTCAATCCTGACCATTAACCATACTACATTGAATACAACAGTCTCGAACAGATCTCAAGACGTTCTCCAACGTTCATTCTTTGCCGCTTTAGGAAGTTGATAACTCATCACGCGCTCTCCACCGTTTGCAGAGACTTCACACATTCCTGAGGTAGATAGGATCAATCTCCATGCAAGATCCTCAAGGGAATCCTTCATGCACATAAGGCTGATGTGGAAACACGATCTGATCTTCATTACAATGCTAACACATCACAAGATGTCATCGGTTGAATCACATAGGCTTGGAATGCATCAATCGAAAACCTTGAAGTTGAGACTACCAACCGGTAGTCATGCCAAATGAAACCTCGATACAAAACTTTCCATATATCAGTTCTCATTCCAACATACCACTTCACTTTTTCACATATACTGGTTCATAATATCATACCGGTTCTCTTGCCAGTTTTCTTACTTCAATATACCGGTTCATACTTTAGCATATTGACATAAATGACAACATACAATATCATCATATCATCAAGCTCTGCACATATGCCAACAATCTCCCCCTTTGGCATTGATGGAAATATACAAAGATATCTCTCTGCTTCACATCTTCTCCCCCTTTGACAACAATGCCAAAGTGGAGGCACAAACAGCTATGTTCCACTATGCTGCTCCCCCTAAGGAGTAGCATCTTTCAACACACCAATCCTGCAAAATATTTATCAATGCAATACCCGACTGATGCGGAGCACACACCTTTAGTTCACCTCTTGAAGAGGCAACACCCCTAATTCACCTCTTAAATAGGTAAATTTAGCCTTTGGTAGAGGCTTGGTGAATATGTCTGCTATCTGCTCCTTACTGGAAACATGTTCCAATACAACTTCTTTGTTGTGAACCTTCTCCCTCAAGAAATGATACTTGAGCTCGAAGTTCTTGGTTCTAGCATGTAAAACCAGATTCTTGGAAATATTAATTGCACTTGTGTTGTCACAAAATATACTTACTGGTTCAGATACAGGAACTTTGAAGCCACTTAATACATGCTTCATCCAAATTGTCTGGGTGCAGTTCATAAATGCTGCAACATATTCCGCTTCTGCTGTAGACTGAGAGATACAACTCTGCTTCTTATTCATCTATGAGACCAGTCTACCACCAAGAAAGAATGCACCACCGGTTGTGCTCTTCCGGTCATCCACATTGCCAGCCCAATCAGCATCTGTAAACACTTTTAGGTTGAAATCATTATTGTATGGATACCATAATCCATAGTCAATAGTTCCCTTCAGTTATCTAAGAATCCGCTTGACAGCTACCAAGTGGGATTCTCTTGGACTTTTCTAGAAATGTGTAGTAATGCCTACTACATGTGCAATGTCCGGTCTGCTATGTACTACATAGTGCAGCTTACCAATCATTGATTGGTATTCCTTCTCATTCACCAATGCCGAGTCATCCTCTTTTGATAATTTACAACCGATCACCATAGATGTACCAACCGGTTTGCTATCTTCCATGCCAAAGGTCTTCAACACCTCTTTGACATACTTGGACTGAGTGATAAAGATACCATCTTTCATTTGTTGAATCTGTAGTCCAATGAAGAACTTAATCTCCCCTATAAGTGACATCTCAAATTCCTTTTTCATCTCATCTACAAAATCATGACTCATCTTGTCATCTTCACCAAAAATTATGTCATCAACAAATACTTCACAGATCAAAATCTGATCTCCTTCTGACTTCAAATAGATATTGCTATCTTCACTTGTTCTTTCAAATCCGATCTTCACAAGATGGGAGTGTAAGCGTTCACACCATGCTCTAGGTGTCTGCTTCAATCCATACAAGGATTTATGTAGTCTACACACCATGTCACTGTCTTTTGATAGGGAAAACCCATCTGGTTGCTCTATATACACCTCCTCTTCAAGTATTCCATTCAGAAATGCAGATTTTACATCCATTTGATATACTTTGAATCCCTTGAAGGTTGCATATGTAAGAAGCATACAAACTCCTTCCAATCTAGCTACTGGAGCAAAGGTTTCTCCATAGTCTTCTCCTTCTTCTTGAGCATATCCCTTATACACCAGTCTGGCTTTGTTTCTTACCATTGTGCCATCTTCATTCAGCTTATTTTTGAAAACCCATTTGGTGCCAATGACATTTTTATACTCAGGTCTGGGTACTAGAGACCATGTACCATTTTTTCTATTTGGTCAAGTTCCTCTTCCATTGCCTTGATCCAGTCTTCATCTTTATGTGCCTCTTTAAAAGTTATAGGCTCAAATTCAAAAATCATGCAAGAACTTTCTTCAACCTTTCTTCTTGTAAGAATTCCTGCATCCTTATCTCCTATGATCTACTTTGGATCATGATTCAACTTTACATACCTAGGAATGATCTTAGCCATTTCCTCTTGCTTTTCTTCTTTGTCCTCATCTTCATCAGTATCAACATCTATCGGTGTAGAAGCACTGTTACTGGTACTTGGCTATTTTGCAACCAGTTCCTAGAAGGTTACAACTGGTTCATCTACCACTCGCTCACTACCGGTTTCCTCAGGTTTCTCAGAGGTTTCATCAATTCTAACATTAATACTTTCAACAATTCTCTGAGTCCTATTGTTGACACACTTGAGAGCTTTACTCTTGGTGGAATATCCTAGGAATATTCCCTCATCACTTTTTGCATCAAACTTGCTTTGATGTTCATTCCTCTTGCTATAACATTTGCTACCAAACACTCTAAAGTAGCTTACTACAGGAGTCTTACCGGTCCAATACTCATAAGGTGTTTTATCCTTACCTTTCTTGATGAGTACCCGGTTCATAGTGTAGACTGTAGTGCTCACTGCTTCTCTCCAGAAGGTGTGAGCAACCTTCCCTTGAATCAACATCGTTCTGGATGCTTCGACTACAGTCCGATTGTTCCTCTATGCTAGGCCATTTTGTTATGGAGTCCGGGGAGCAGACAGTTGCCTCTTGATGTCATTCTCTTCATAGTACTTGTTGAATTCACCGGAAGTGAATTCTCCTCCTTGATTAGTTCTTAGGAACTTAATCCTCTTACCACTTTCCTTTTCGACTAGTGCTCTAAAAGCTTTGAACTTTCCAAAAGCTTCAAACTTATCTTTCAAGAATGTGACCCACATCATTCTTGAGCAGTCATCAGTGAGAATCATAAAGTACCTATCTCCCTGCACACTCCTAGTTTTCATAGGACCACACAAATCAATATGCACAAGATCAAGTAAATTGTCTGCAGTGAAAGATTTACCTTTGAAGGTTGAGGAAGACATTTTCCCTAGTTAACACTCTTTGCACAAAGGATTCTCTGGTTTGTTCAGCACAGGCAAACCTCTAACTGTCTTGATCTTATTGGCCTTCACAATATTATCAAAGTTTACATGGCAGAGTCTCCTATGCCATATCCAGCTATCATCAAACTTAGCCATTAGACATGTACTGATATTTGCATTCAGCTGAAATCAGTTACCTCTGGTCTGCATATCAGTGGCCATTAGTTCACCACTCTTTCCTTTTATTTTGCACACTCCATCTTTGAATTCCAGAGTGAGTCCATTATCATTCAACTGGGCAACACTCAAAAGGTTGTGCCTAAGACCTTCTACCCAATACACATTTTTAGCATTGCTTTTTCCATTTAGAGAGATGGACCCTCTGCCTTTTACCATACATGGTGCATCATTACCAAATCGGACCACACCACCATCATACTCTTCCAGAGATAGAAACTTACTCTGGTCACCAGTCATGTGGTGAGAACAACCACTGTCAATAATCCACTAATTGGAATTATCAAAGCGGGAGACAAGAGCCTTCTTATCAGACACATCTTCTTTAACTGCTACAAACACAATGTCTTCACTTTTTTCATCTTCTGATTCCTCATCAGTAAAACCTTCATCAACTGCTACAAAACAATTTCTCCTGTTTTCTCCTTTGAACTTCTTAAACTTCTCTGGTTTGTCCTTATTGTCACCATTAGGACAGTTTACAACAATGTGTCCTATCCTATTGCAAGAAAAAAATTTCAATGGAAGCTTACCTCTGTATTTACCAGTTCCCTTAGGAAGTCTCTTGGCAAGAAGAGCTTCAAATTCCATCAGTATCTCCTCATCATCCATTTCTCTACTTTGTCTTGGTTCACAACTGGTACTAGCTTCTTTTCCCTTTCTAGATGGTGCAGCAGATGCTCTAAAGGCTGATTCAGTCTTTTGAATATTACCATCATAATTATTTAGCTCATATGCGGTCAATTTAGTAATGATGGAGTCTAGGGATACCTTTGTCTTGTCTATAGACCTCAACTCTTGAATAGCAGCAACCCTTATTACATAGGTCGATAATAAGGATCTCAAGACTTTGCTAATAACAGTGGAATCATCTATTTTACCTCCTGCACTCTTGATGTCTCCAACAACAGTTTTGATTCTTATTCCATATTGTTGAATGGTCTCTCCTTCAACCATCCGCATGTCTTCAAACTTTCCCCTAAGTCTCTCTTCCTTAGCTTGTTTCACATGCTCATCACCGCCATAGATATTCTCCAGAGCATCCCATACTTCTTTGGGATTATCTTTATCCTGAACATCAATAAACTCAATGTCAGATAGACTGCTGATTAGGGCTTCCATTACTTGCCCATTCTCCTAAATCTCTCTCTTTTGATCATTAGTGAGAGTACCGGTAGGAATAACATAAGCATTCTCAACATAGCTCCAGTGTTGAACACCCATGCTTCTGATGTAGATCTTCATTCCGTCCTTCCATATCTTAAAATTATCTTTGTTGAACTTTGGACCTTCCCTCTTCATCATTAGAGTAGGATCTTTTGCTCAAGCGGTTAAGCTTCCAGCACAGAGGACCTGGAAGATGCTTTGATACCAATTGATGAATAATGATGAATAGTTAGTACCAAACTAGTACTAAGAGGGGGGGGGGTGAATCAGTATAGACAAAAACTTTCCCTGAACCAGTTTAACTGCAAAGACTTCACTTAGCTGGTAAATAGTAACACCGGTCTGAATCAGGGCACTACCAGTAAAACACAGTGAGAGTATGAAAGACATAAACCGGCAAACACTTAGATCTCCACACAATCTAATATCTCATTTCCACTTCACCCGTATGCATAAACAAGTAATATATCATCAGAAATATAATGACTGTCGGTTCAACATGCTTTACCACTTGACAAAGAATATTAAAGCATCACATGAAAAACATGACACATGACACACTGATTTTTCACGTGGAAACCCAACTGGGAAAAACCACAGTGGGGATGAATACCTATAAGTTGTTCTTTGAACTCTTTTGAAGTTCGCTCTGTTAGGAGCCTAGTTCAGTTAAAGACTTTTACAATAGGTTCTGCTAGGAATCGATCCTGCTAGGGATCACCCGGTTAAGGGATGGCTAAATACTTGATTAAAGGTTAGAACCCTATTAAAGGTTACCTCACAAGAGGATTTGAAGAACTCATTGAATTGAGTCACCCTGTTAAAGGATTTACACAAAAGCCTGTTAAAGCTGCCCGGTTAAGGGATTTTCCAACTGCTAAAATAGTTAGAAGTCAACAGGTAATACACTGATCTGATAACAACTCTCAATGCCAAGGCAGATCCACTTTAGCTCCTTTGCTTTTGCAATCACACTCTGCAGGTATCAACACACTTCTCCAGTCTGGAAAGAATCAAGTATCTCTTCACTTGGATACACACATAACATTTGCCAACAACTTCAAAGTGAAAAATATCATCGACCATTTAGGAGACAGATAGGTCAGTAGCATAAACCCTAAACCCTAAACATTTAGGTTTAACAATTCAATCGGTTCAATCCTGACCGTTAACCATACTGCATTGAATACAACAGTCTCGAACAGATCTCAAGACGTTCTCCAACGTTCATTCTTTGCCGCTTCAGGAAGTTGATAACTCATCATGCGTTCTCCACCGTTTGCAGAGACTTCACACATTCCCGAGGTAGATAGGATCAATCTCCATGCAAGATCCTCAAAGGAATCCTTCACGCACATAAGGCTGACGTGGCAACACGATCTAATCTTCATTACAATGATAACACATCACAAGATGTCATCAGTTGAATCACACAGGCTTGGAATGCATCAACTAGAAACCTTGAAGTTGAGACTACCAACTGGTAGTCATGCCAAATGAAACCTCGATACAAAACTTCCCATATACCGGTTCTCATTCCAACATACCACTTCACTTTTTCACATATACCAGTTCACAATATTATATTAGTTCTCTTACCAGTTTGCTTACTTCAATATACCGGTTCAGACTTCAGCATACTGACATCAATGACAACATACAATATCATCAAGCTCTGCACATATGCCAACAATTGCTGAAAAGTGGTTGATAAGCAAAAAACATCATTCCCAACTATCAACTTGCAACCACTATGAGAAGAAACCCAATAATAATGTATCATAAAAGATTTTCAAATAAAATATTGGGTCCAAAAAGCCACTTTGCATTATAAATTTCTGAAACCAACTGCAATGTGTTAACATCATATTGTGCAAGCTGGTCTGAACTTGTACCAAGAATACTAGTGTCTTTAACATGATTCTTTGAGAGCATTGAATCGGATCCTTGATGGGGCAGCCCTTGTAAGGAACATGAGGATGACCTGCAAAATTATGCTTATCTGAATTTGACCCCCTTGGATGTTTGCCTATAGAACATGCACTATTGATTTCACTTGCTTCGACCATTAACTCATTTGTCAATTTAATGTTTTCATTTGCATCATATATTCCATGAGATGAAGTCAAAATAACTTCACTTTCTAAATAAAAAGATTCTAATAACAAATGACTGATTGGTCCTTTTAAGCATGACCCATTTTTAAAATCTTCATCTTCAAATTTGAATGTCTCAAAATCTAGCTACATATAAAATATTTCATCATTAGTGAATGATTTATTGCCTTCAACTTGGCTTTCAACTTTCACATAACTTTCTAAACACCCAACTTGTAGAGATTTTTCATCATAGCTGTAAATTAATTGGAAAGATTCATAATCTACTTGTATACCAGAATGAGAGACATCTTCTGTTTGTGCACCACTACATGTTTCTTCTTTATGTTGTCACTTTATATTTGTCTAGTTAAAATAATTTGTTGGAATTTCACTAGAAACCTCATATGCAAAAGACTCAAATTTTGGAAAAGAAATTTTTTCTGATAAACCTTCATTTAATTCTCCATCATCTGTGCCTTTAAAAATCTTTTTAACAGTAGCTATACCTTGACAAGTCACCAATTATTTTGGCTGAATGACATGATCATCTGTATCTTCAGAAAGATCAGATTCATCAGTGTGAAAACAATAAATTTTTGCAATGTTTGAAGTGCCATTCTTAGTCATAGAAGATGCTATTCTTTTGCAAAGACTTCTTTCTTGGGTAAAAGTTTTGATTATGAAAGTAAATTTCAGATTTTGGAACTTTCAAAATACATTTACTCATACATTTTATTCCACTCACAATCATATCATCCCCTATCTCAACAACTTCTTTTTATGCATCTTCTAGATTTTGCACCTTCTCGCGATTCAACAAAAACTTAATCTCAAGATGTAATGCAACAATAAATACACATAAATGATTATTTTTAGTCGGTTGAGACCCATGATGAATCTTTCCAATACACCGATTAAATATTTCAATGAAACTTCTAATGGACTCATCTTCTTTCTTTTGTGTTCGAAAGAAATTAAACAACAAATCACACGTATCAATCATAGTTTTAAATCTTTCAATAAATTTTACCTATAAATCATTCTACTTGATAATGCATCCATATTTTAAATTCTAAAACCATTCTACAACATTTCCGATGAGGCTTTCAACAAACAATCTCACAAATACATCTTCTTGCACTTCAAGAATTCCACAGGCAATAATAACTGCTTTAATATGATCATCTAGATCTTGAATCTTATCTCCAACAAACTTTGGAAAATATTCTCTTGATCTTTTAGGTAGGGTTGAATATTGTGGTATAGCAAATCGACCAAAATGAGTCCCCCATGGCTATGTTACAACCAAAGCCATGATTTCAGACTGGAATTCTTCAACTAAATATAAACAGAGTTGTCAACCTTCGTTATAGGGAAGGCACCATTTATATTTTTGAGGAAATATGAAAACTTTGGCACTTCGATTATTTCCCTAGTAGAGTCGCCAAAACTGTTGGTTAACAAATTTGTCCTTTTTAAATACCTTTCAAAAATGACTCGCAAATGCCCAAATTGAAAGACAAAAGAAAACCAATAGCTGAGTCACTTCTAATGGAAATTGCAAGTGCTCTTTGAATTTTGATATGAAGGTACAACTCTTTTGGTATAATATATGTTTTTTGAATATGCTTTAAACTAGAAAACAATAAAGGCAAACTAGCATCTACCCATAACCATGAAAGTAGATGTGAAAAACTGATTTAAAATGAACTAAATGAAGATAAGTAAAACACGGTTTAATTACCCACCCATGAAAATACCCTTTCCAATATAATCCAAATGCCCTGACTCTGATTGAGTCTCATTCATGCCTCAAAGGACAATGGAGATCAAAATGTCCAGTCAAAGAGCTAACAAAAGCTTTCTTTCCAATATACAAGTTATTTTTGAAATCAAAGTTTCAGAATTAAATACATACACATAGTTTAATGTAACATAAAAGACAATGAAAGGTAATTACAAGAGAAACAAATCTTATAGTAATCAAAAGAAAATATTAACAGATGCATAGATCAACAAAATCTTGTTTATTTCATCAATATCAAAATATGGGCTCATAGACTCGACATCTTTGTAAAATAAAATTGTGTAGTCTAGAAAACTATGCTGCCCTTTTTTTTTAAAGCAAAAAAATAATTCCCCCACTTTCTTGATAAAAAATTACAATTAATAGTTTTTCTCCAGAAACTTTTCAGTTTTTTGGCAGTTTTTTCAGTTATGTAACCGATTCTTGACAGTAGAAGAAAAGATAAATTTCCTTTTGTGACCTCGGGTTTCTTTTTTTTGTATCTTTTTACCTTCCAATGAAATTGATGCTCTTAAAATTGATTTAAAACATTTTTTAAATTGTTGCACATAAATGACTGAGAAAGTTTTATTTTTTCCCACAACCACTTTTTATTAAATTCACCATGGATTAACTGAGCATCTTGGGGCCGTGAAAATTTGAGAGTTGTTATAATATTTAAAATTACAGATGAGTTTTTAACCATTTTTGAACAACTTGCCAAATTAGGGTACTTCCTTTGTAAACTGACCTTGTCAACCATATTGTTGCATTGAGAATTAAAATAATACATCATGTAAGCTCATATGGTCATAAAATTAAATCTCGGTTCATTTAAGGCCAAAATATTAGATGGGTTGTCTTTAGATTTTGAAAATTTTATTTTATTTTTTGCTACATTTTTGGACTAGTGGATATATGTACAGAGTTGGACTGTCATAGACTGAACCATTGAACTACCAAACCGTAGAATCTGTCAGGATAACCGATGGACAACTAAGAGGGGGTGGAGGTGGGGGAGTGAATAATTTGTCAACAATTAATCCACTTTACAACCTTTAACTGGAGCACATAAAAATTAAATTCTGGAATAGCAAAAACAGATATTGGTAGAAACAATACAACTTAACAATAAAACAAATAATCAACACAATGCAACCATACCACATAACACCATGACTTGTATGTGGAAAACCCGGTAAAGAGAAAAATCATGGTGGGAAGTCTACCCACAGTTAGATGATACTTCTGTAGAAAGTATGTGATACAATGAGGGGCTTGCACATGCAGGAAGACAAACTGCCTAGAGCGCATTGCTCATTACAAAAGAGTCATTGACTACAAAGAGATTATAACCACCTCAAGATAAATTGATAGGGAGGATGCTCAAAGAGAGTCAATTCTTTACCAAAGGGAAGTCAAGTGTTATCCTAGTGGGTCCCTTCATTGTTATATGTTCTATAAAAAACATTAGGCATCGAAACTCTCTAAGAGTGCTCCCAATCAAGATGTGCTCACTGGTTGCTCAGGCATGGTTGAGATTCACAAGGGTAAATCCAACTTTACACTATCAAACTCCTAAAAAATAATTGCAGAGGTTGTAGTAGATGTTCATGAGGTTTTCCAAGACCAATCAACTAGTTTTGAGTTTGGGTTTGATCCATTTCCCCATTGCTCCTTCCTTTTCCTAATTTCTAGGCCTAGTAGCCCTAGAGCCCCAATTAGCCCTTCCTAACCGGGTTTTGTGGATTTTATCACAATTTCCCCAAAGACCCACACAAAATCATTGGTGATCTGACTACCCTTTTAGAAGTACTTCAATATTTATGAAATGAGAAATCTTAGTCTGATCGTACAGGTATGAAACTCAAGAAATGCTTGTTTT